>NC_054475.1:96995027-97305861 GCF_017639515.1 Carcharodon carcharias
CGTGGAAACAGGGAGGAACTACTGTCCCAAGTTGGGGAGAGTACGGACTGCATCCTAGCTGAAAGGGGGAGTGCAGTTAAATAGCGTTCCAGTTACCTCTTAAGTTGGAGAGGTGAAAGGGGGACGAAAAACATTCTAGCTGAAAGGAGGAGTGTTTGAAAAAGGGTAGCTACCGACCAGACTTAAGTGACCCAAAGAATCAGAGGACTTGTTAAGGAACTCTTAAACACCGGTGAGCGCATAGGGTAGGAAACGTGCCGCGCTGTTAATTGTGTTTTCTTTTCAGAAAAATGGGAGGTCACAACAGCAGAGCGGGCTCTGCCATTCCCTTTGCTTCGCAGAGTACTAAGAACAAACTGAAACCAGTGAAAGCGGAGTTTAAATCAGGAACTTTGAAGATGGGTAAGAAAACAAAAAAAGTAATAGTAGTATACCCAGGGGTTCGAGTCCCCTGGAGGTAAAAAGTAAGTAATTTCGGTGTTTTCTTTTGTGTATATTATTAAGTAAAATGGGAAATATGACATCAAAGAAACCCCAGGTTCCCCCTTTGAAGGGAACCCCAAATGCTTATATATATGTCCATTACGGTCCTGACATTGTCCAGTATGTTTCTGATTGGGTTAAATGGACTCAAAGTAAAGGAGAGAGCTTCCCACCGGCTGGAACTTTTAATCAGGACAGAATTGAGCGCTTATAATATGTTTTAAGGGAAGTAGATAGTCCACTACTGAATTTTCTGTAACTTAAAAAAAATGAATTGATCTAAGTTACAAGAGTCGTTTGTGCTGAAGAGAGAGAGAGAGAGAGGGTACCCCCTAGGGGCTTAATGAGCAATTGACAAGCAGCAGCAGAGAAAATGTGAGCTTTCGTCAGTTTGAAGATCCCTATAGGTCGAGCCTTCAGGATCCCTTTATTCCCCACTGTTACTCGAAGCTTCGTTTAGAATTAAGTTCAATATTATAGGAGTATCGATACATACCTTTATGTGTTTGTATGTATGCAATGAAGCATTTGTATGTGAGCTTTAATGTGTTTTCTTCCCTGAATTGTCTTTTGTGTGTGTAACTCTTTCGAGTACAAACACATTTCCATCTGTTTCGGATGAAGTTACATTGTTTCATAGTTTACCATTGTGAGATTTGAACTCTTGATCTTGGGGTTACAAACCCAGTACCATAACCACTTGGCTATTTAGGCCAAGCCTTTTGTGTGTGTAGTTGAGCACTTTAGAGTCGAAAGCCCCATATTAGATTAAAGGAAAAGTTTATTCAAACATTCCAAATTTTTGAATATAAGGTTTGAGTTGAGATTTCTGGCAAAAATCGTAATTTGAAGGTAGTGTAAAGATAAAACAGGGCTTGCCTTTGTTTGAGATGAACCAACACTTGTACCACCCCCTTGCAGACTAGTAGGGAATAACCCTCATCATCAGCTTCCAAGCTGATTGGGATTAATACATACGAGTTAGTGTTCTAAAATTCTGAGAAAAAAGAAATTACTTGAAATTCAGAAGGATTCTAGGAAAATGAAAAGACATAAACACAAGGTCTAGGTGGTTCCAATGGATAAAAAGGGGTTTCTTATGAAGAGATGAATTAAATATTAAGGGAAATCTGCTTTCCAAAAGCACTGGAATTTGAACTTGGGACAATCTTGAGATGTAAGGTGCAGTGTAATTTAACAGGTTATTTTTGAATCACTAGGATGCTATCTAAGATAAAGAATGTGTCAATAAACATACTGAAATTATAACTTGGATACAAATCATTACACATGAAAAAGAGGTTGTTTTAATTTTGATAGTGTAAATTACAGTTCTTAAAAGGTTTAAAAATTTGAGGTTTGGTTCTTGATAAAGTTCTCAAAAAGGGAATTTTCATTTTAAAAGGTCTGACAACAATTGGCACTAATTCAAATGCTGCAAGCTTTTGTGTTTGTAAGTCTGTTCCCAAAATATGAAGCTAAGCTCAAGACCTTGACAAAGTTTGGCAGAAATCCAACTTTTGGCTGAGTTAATGAATCTGGGATAATTCTAAAAGAAAAGGGTCAGACACAATTTAGTGGGTTACTTTTAAGACAATAAAATCTTTGAGAAGAAGAAAAGGAAGCAAAACATGTCAATACCTGATTTCTGTTTTTAGAGCTGTTATGAGAATATTTTATTTATTTTAAAGTCTCTCCAGGCAACCTGAACAAGATAAGATGGTAGCTGTTGCAAGTGTAATATGGTATGAGGCAAGTAGGAGAATGAGTTAGGGAAAGAGGACATAATGTACAAACTGTTTTAAATTTGATAATCTGGCCATCAACTGAGGCATTGGAACTGCACGGGGGAGATAAGCAAAGATCGAGAGACAGAGATCCCCGTTGAAATGGAATAGTTAATATGGCTTAAAGAGTAAGGAAACATTTTAAACAATCAAGACAATAGAGAAACTGAACTCAAGAGAACCTTAGGATGATCATGGTCAGGAAAGAAAACTTAGAGGTAAAACTATGAGGAATATGTAGTTCAGGAATTGAAATGTAAGGAGAAATAATACTTAGCAACAATTTGCCACAAGATGGATACAGGTAAAGGGAAAGCTAGAAAAAGGTTAAATAGATGTATTACTGAATCTATTAATGTGCCTATGAGCTACAAAAAGTAAAACCATAGGATTAACATCTTGATGACAGGCAGAGTTAAGCGGTTTCCAGAGAGAACCATCACTGGAAGTGAAGATACTGAGCCATTGAAAGATAGGATAAGAAGGTGCATTGTAGAGTTGTTTAAGGAATTGAGGCCTGACATGAGACAGCAGCAGGAGAGAGTAAACTGGAAGGAGTTGGGGTGCCTACCCATATGAATTCAGATCAGGGAACTAATTTCACAGGGAGAGTCATTAAAGAAGTGTGTGATTTTACGGAGATTAAACAGAAATTCCATATTCCTTACCACCCCCAGAGTCCAGGGATGGTGGAAAGGATGAACTGAACTTTTAAAAAAAAACATCAATCAAGAGACAGGGAACAGCCCAATATTCTAATGCACTGTGGGCTACCCCAAGCAGGACCGACAGGTTCACCCCATTTGAAATGATAACAGGAAGGGCCATGCAATTACCTGAAGGCATTATAGTAGGAGGTGTAGGGCCACTGAAAGGAAAAATATGTAAGGGAATTAAGTAGGCAATTACATGAGTTGAGAGAGGAAGTTAGAGACTGACAGATGATTAAGGATATGGAAACAGGCAAATCCAAGGAGCAACAAAGGACCCCCCCCCAAGTGAGGAATAAGGTGATGGCTAGGGTGAGCTCGGAGCTGACAGACACGGACCATACCAAGTAATTATGACAGGTGATACATGCGCACTTGTAGATATGAGAATGGGAAGTAAATGGAGGCATTACACACAGTTAAAGATACATGACAATTGACCAGGTGGTAACCCAGAGAACGGGAGCCGATGTTAATGTCTCCAAAGATCTACGATTCTGATCGTGGGCCTATCAGTACTGGCAACAAGGTCGGGGATCATCATTGCTCATCCCGCACCGCAGGAGGAACTTTGGTACAGCATGGACAGTGCCGAATGCGACACGCAACGGGGAATGATAAATGTAACAGTAGGAGAACAAGTGCTTTCAAATTGTAGTAAGGGTTTGCTTCAGATCGAGCATGGGAGGTCCGCCACTACCCAGCCACCTCCCACCTCTACTTTCACAGTCTGGGTAGAGATAATTGAAGCCCCTCAAACCACACCGACTGATCCATCTTGTCCGACTATGCATCCAGGACCGATGAATGGTTTGATACTGGTTAATCAGAAGTTTTGTATGATAATGTACACCATGAGCTGGTACCCATAGTCTTGAATGTTTCCGGTGTCGTCCTGCTTCAATGGTGCTCAACCCATACCCAAGCACTCTATACGGCTCTGACGTGCAATTGACGACTAAAGCAGTTCAGTTCAGTGGTGAGATGCAATCAGGCTTGGGAGGGAACCGCGTTAAGCACAGCCCGATAAATGATGCCACTATGATATTCAATATAGGGACATCATTGGTTACTCCAAAGTCTAGCTACCGTGCTCAAAAGTCATGCGGGGACTATCAATAAATTAATTGAAATAGGGAAAAATATTTTGGACGAAGCGAGCAGAAATGATGTATGCAACACCTATGGATCTTGGGCACTGGAACAAGCCGGAGAAAATTTAAGACAGACTAAAGAAGGGCTAGTCCCTTTATGGGTAACTAATGAGCATCTATTGAATCTCTCACGACACAAGAATCATGCCTTAACCTGTTGCCAGCTCAGGGGTTTAACACGTGTATGTAGAATGAATGTTGAATGTATAGTGCATAGTAATATGCTAATTATTAGTATTAGTAATACCTATAATACCTATGTCAATGACATAACCCAGGCAGGACGCCCACAGTGACTGCTGGTACAGGACCCCAGCCATAGGGCCCATTTGTACACCTACAAATGGACTTTATACAAATGCCTAAATGTATGGAATATAATTATGTTTTAGTTCTAGTATGTTTGTTCTTGCGATGGGTAGAGGCGTATCCCACCCGACGAAATGATGCTGTTGTTGTTGTAAAATTGTTGTTCATTTTACTGCTAAAGTGATAAAGGAACTGTTGAAGGCCTTACAATGCAACCATCACCTTTCCTGCCCATACCGCCCCCAGTCTACTGGAGCGGTGGAAAGACAAAATGGTATTCTGAAAAACAAACTAGCTAAATTATGTGAAGAAACCAGTTTGAAAGGGCCTGAAGCTCTACCCTTGGCACTCATGACAATGCGCTCTCACCCTAACTATCTCAAGAGCTTGCATATACAGGTAGTAGAAGCTCAGAAAAAGCCCACCATTGAAGATTGCCATCAATACCAGCCCGGGGACCTAGTCCTAGTAAAGACCTTCAGGAGAAAGAACTGTTTGGAACCTCGATGGGAAGGGCCTTTCCAAGTCCTGCTCACCACCCATATGGCTGTGAAGGTTGAAGGACACCCTTGTGGATCCACGCATCGCACGTCAAGCGGACGCTGACCTTGGACGGAAGTGTTTGTGCAAGAACTTTAACTGAGCCGTCAGAATGCTGACACTGATTTGGATCCTGTCCTCCGTGGTCCTTGCGGGGGCATGGAATACCAATTCTGCGGTTCAACGAACGCAGGCCATAGCCTCGCAAGTTAATCGGACTAAATATTGGATTTGTACTCATTTTCCTCTATGCAAAACAGCAGCTGAATTGCATGAAAGGACCCTACCTTGTGCTGCTAACAACTCGATCGACCTTGAAGGTTAAAGGGTAGGAAGACGGTCCACACCACTTGCTGTAAAAGACCTTGTCCAGCAACAATATAGCAGCTGTTACCAAGTGATCTAACTTGTATTATGTATTGAAATGGAAAGTTTGAGTAATTTTTATAAAAAAGATTCTTGGTGGTCTGTAATACTAGGTTGGTTCTCCGGTTGGGGAAGTTGGTTGCTATACGTTTTAATTGGGTTAGTCATAGTAAGTGTTATAGGATGTAGTGCATGTGTTGCTCTGCGAATTTGCTGTTCCCAGGTTATTAACAGTGTCTCTACTGGATTAGGAGGGGCTCCAGATGTCCCTCAAATGATGCACACTGGCCCCAGTGAAGCACACTGGTGGGGAGATAAGGTTTACCCTGCCGGACATCAGCCTTTTCCTTATGGTTATGAACTCCCTTATGATAATGAAGATACTATTCTTCATTGGTATTAATCTAGAAGATTAACAAGGAGGGATTGTGGGAGAATAAAATACATCTACAGGATAACAAAGGGTTAAGTGGTTAACTTAAGTACAACGAAGTCTCCTTGCACCAGTAGCAGACAAACCTGCGCTGTCAACTATTGTGAAGGAAGAAAAACAAGTATCATAAACAAACCACCAAGAGTCCTTGAAACAAAGTTAGGATGTCTGTTATCAGCACATGAGACAGGGCCTAGTCATGCTATCTGTTGTCTGTCCAGATGACTAGTCGCCAGATGGGCTACTCAAGGTTTTAAGTAACTACTCAAGGTTTTTGCATAATTATAAACTAAGACAGAACAATTGTATGCATGCCAAAGATAAAATTTCAATGTTATTAATTACGCAAGCTTTTACTATAACTATGTGTGTACTCTGATGCTTCCTCAGAGTGCCGGCTAGCTCCATTGTATGCTGCTGGGCTCTCCGTGATATCACGATTCAATAAAGGCTTCTGAGACAAACCTCCTGGGTCTGAGTGTTCACTCTGTTTTCCGTGTCACTAGGGTAGGGGGTGCTTTCTAATGTTAAGGGAAGCTGTTGACTGTACTCACGTGGCACTGCTGCCCTCACATCCAATGGAGAGAGGCTCAGGAACTTGAAGGACTGCCATTCCATTAACATGTGTGACCATGCACAAACCATTATGCCATTAAATGCCTGCTATCCTGGCAGCAGCCACATTGCCTACATCCTGAGGCAGTTTGCCATTTCCACCAAGAAGAAACAAGGTTGGCAAGGGACTATTCCCTCTATAGTTGGCTAAAGATTCTTCTCTGCCACAACCCCATGCAAGGACAACAGATGCATAGTGAAAGCCATGCAGCCGCTAGAAATATCCTGAAGCAGACTATCGATATTCTCAAATAATTGTTCTGCTGTCTGGACCGCTCAGGGGCAGTCATTTAATACTTGCTAGAGTGTCTCCCAAGTTTTTGATGGTCTATTGCATGCTTTACAACCTTGCTATCATGAGGATACAGCCATTGCCACCAGACTTCCAGAGTTGACCATGGGAAGAGGAGGAGGGAGAGGAGGCTGTGGGATCCCTTTGTTCTGGACTGGCTATCCAAGACCGTCTGCTCAGATGCCACTTTCCCTAGGGGAACATCCATGCAGCACCATGGGTCCATCATTCCTCACTTTACCATCCATTTGATGTGCTCCCCTTTGGCCAAGATCCCTGCAACAACAGTTACCAACATTAACCTTTCTGTAACATTTTTATCCAAAAGCATATCTGTTTCTATGTTGGAGCTGAACTCCTCCATGCTCCTTGACAGTGCAGGGAGGTTATCTGTTAGGTCAGCTAATATACCAAACATTTCGGTGTACATCCTCATCAGCATTCTATATGCCAGCACATCAAAGTCCTTATCTGAGTCCCATGTAGCAGAATTTGTCTGCGACTTCGCCCTCTGATAAGCTGGCACATAAACTATCTTTTTCTCTTAGGCTTGCTGCAGCCCACTCATGCTTAGCGACTTATCAGGTGATCTTCCCAACTCCTTACTGTACTATATAAAAACAAAAAACTGCTGATGCTGGAAATCCAAAACAAAAACTTCTGTTGAAGGGTCATGACGACTCGAAACGTCAACTTTTTTCTTCTCTGCCGATGCTGCCAGACCTGCTGAGTTTTTCCAGGTAATTCTGTTTTTGTTTTCCATACTGTATTAGCCTCTACAGTTCCTGCAGTGACAGTAGTCAAGCTAGTGACTGCAAGTGTCAGATCAAGGGCCAGTGCTTCTTGATCAGTGGTGTGGTGTTTCTCTTGCCCTCCTCAGGCTGCTGTGGCCGGGAAGGTGGTAATTCTTGGGTATCTGAAACCAGAACATTAGAAGGGGAGGGTTAAGTGAGGGATGGGGAGTTTTGGGTGGAAATCAAAAGGTCTGTGGTCACATTACCCACCTGCAGCTGACACTTAATGTACAAAACGGTGAAAGGTGGGAATTGAGAAGGTGCATAAGGCTGTAACATGCAGTCATCCTCAATGTTCTCTGATGCCTGTTACAGTTGTCATGTTTCTAAGATTATTATGTTTTAGGACTATATCTTTTAAGGTAGGGTAGATGAAAGAGATCATATGACCCATGCTGGCTCCTGCCTGACAGTCAGTTTGGGTAGTTTAATTATTAGAGATCAAAAGAGACTCAGATTATTTTACTGAGAGGGAGGTGAAAGGTAGTTGCACTTGAAGGCAATGCCAGCTATTACTGAGTATACCATGAATAGACCCTAACTCTCCCGAAGAAAGATGTTATAGCTGTTAAGTTGTTAACTATCCCTTCTAAGATGAAAGGATAGTTGAGATCAGAGATAACTGATTGGCTTTGTATCTAATTAGAAATGTGAATGTGTTTCCTGTTGCCATGGTGTAGGGTAAAGTCATTTTTAGGTACGGTTATAGCCTTCCCTATAAATCTATGAATATGACAGGCTGGGTTGCAATTTTGTCTTCTATAATCTGCAGCCAATTGAGAGGTAGAGAGCAAGAAAAATATGTAATTAGCCAGGCCTGCACTGCTCTGGCCACATTCCCTTTGGAGCACATTGCTTGATGACCCCCTAGCTCCCTGCAGAAACCTGGCCTCTGACCTCTTGTTGACCTACATGACTGAGGCCTCCAGCACTGTATCCATTAACCTGAGAGCCTTCTCTCTGCCCTGGTGCTCCATTTGCTTTGTTTCAAATTGAAACCAATTTACAGCATCTTCCTTTCAGTCAGTACAACTCCAGGGTAGACTGCCTTTAAGAGCTGGAGACTAGCTGGAACATGCTAAAATGCCCCCTGTTGAGTATTCAGCCAATCAGCAGCATAGATCCTACTCAGTTGAATGCTACAGTCGATGTCATGAATGTGTAGTTATGATATTATAGATTTTTAAGAACAACTGTTTGAAAAGCACATGCTTGCTTAAAAAATACCTTTGTTCAGAAAAGGGATGTATGGACATACAACTTGGCATCCTTATGCATTGGTTCTGCAGCCTTATCAAACTGCTTATCTCAAGAAGGATCACAAAAGACAATGAGTGTTCCCCATGTGTAAATGAGATCCTTTCACTTGCTGGTCTCCTTTCAGAACAAAGATATTCAACTGATAAGGAGCTTAGTGAAAAGCTAAAGAAGTTGTTTGGCTAAAACAAAAACAGAATTACCTGGAAAAACTAAGCAGGTCTGGCAGCATTGGCGGAGAAGAAAAGAGTTGACTTTTCAAGTCCTCATGACCCTTCCACAGAATTGAGTGAATATAAGGACAGGGGTGAAATATAAGCTATTTTAAGGTTGGGGAGGGGTTTGGGTGGGGAGAGAGAAGTGGGGGGGGGTGGTGTGGTTGTAGGGACAAGCAAGCAGTGATAGGAGCAGATAATCAAAAGATGTCACAGACAAAAGAATACAGAGGTGTTGAAGTTGGTGATATTATCTAAACGAATGTGCTAATTAAGAATGGATGGTAGGGCACTCAAGGTACAGCTCTAGTGGGGATGGGGTGGAAAGACTAGCAGGGCATAAAAGATTTAAAAATAATGGAAATAGGTGGGAAAAGAAAAATCTATATAAATTATTGGAAAAAACAAAAGGAAAGGGGAAGAAACAGAAATGGGGTGAGGATGGAGGAGGGAGTTCGAGATCTAAAGTTGTTGAATTCAATATTCAGTCCGGAAGGCTGTAAAGTGCCTAGTTGGAAGATGAGGTGCTGTTCTTCCAGTTTGCGTTGGGCTTCACTGGAACAATGCAGCAAGCCAAGGACAGACATGTGGGCAAGAGAGCAGGGTGGAGTGTTAAAATGGCAAGCGACAGGGAGGTTTGGGTCATTCTTGCGGACAGACTGCAGGTGTTCTGCAAAGTGGTCACTCAGTTTACGTTTGGTCTCGCCAATGTAGAGGAGACCGCATTGGGAGCAACGAATACGGTAGGCTAAGTTGGGGGAAATGCAAGTGAAATGCTGCTTCACTTGGAAAGGAGTGTTTGGGCCTTTGGATGGTAAGGAGAGAGGAAGTGAAGGGGCAGGTGTTGTATCTTTTGCGTGGGCATGGGGAGGTGCCATGGGTGGGTGTTGAGGAGTAGTGGGTGATGGAAGAGTGGACCAGGGTGTCCCGGAGAGAACGATCCCTACGGAATGCCGCCGAGGGGGTGAAGGGAAGATGTGTTTGGTGGTGGCATCATGCTGGAGTTGGCGGAAATGGCGGAGGATGATCCTTTGAATGCGGAGGCTGTTGGGGTGATAAGAGAGGACAAGGGGTACACTATCATGTATCTGGGAGGGAGGAGAAGGCGTGAGGGCGGATGTGCAGGAGATGGGCCAGAACGGTTGAGGGCCCTGTCAAGGACTGTGGGTGGAAAACTTCGGTTAAGGAAGAAGGAGGACATGTCAGAGGAATTGTTTTTGAAGGTAGCATCATCAAAACAGATGCGACGGAGGCGAAGGAACTGAAAGAATGGGATGGAGTCCTTACAGGAAGCGGGGTGTGAGGAGCTGTAGTCGAGGTAGCTGTGGGAGTCGGTAGGCTTGTAATGGACATTGGTGGACAGTCTATCACCAGAGATTGAAATAGAGAGGTCAAGGAAGGGAAGGGAAGTGTCAGAGACGGACCATGTGAAAATGATGGAGGGGTGGAGATTGGAAGCAAAATTAATAAATTTTTCCAAGTCCCGACGTGAGCATGAAGCAGCGCCGGAGTAACCATCGATGTACCGGAGAAAGAGTTGTGGAAGGGGGCTGGAGTAGGACTGGAGTAGGAATGTTCCATATACCCCATAAAGAGACAGGCATAGCTGGGGCCCATGTGGGTACACATAGCCACACCTTTTATTTGGAGAAAGTGAGAGGAGTTAAAGGAGAAATTGTTCAGTGTGAGAACAAGTTCAGCCAGATGGAGGAGAGTAGAGGTGGATGGGCATTGTTTGGGCCTCTGTTCGAGGAAGAAGCTAGGGGCCCTCAGACCATCCTGGTGGGGGATGGTGGTGTAGAGGGATTGGACGTCCATGGTGAAGAGGAAGCGGTTGGGGCCAGGGAACTGGAAATTGTTGATGAGACGTAAGGTGTCAGAGGGATCACGGATGTAGGTGGGAAGGGACTGGACAAGGGGAGAGAGAAGGGAGTCAAGATAACAAGAAATGAGTTCCGTGGGGCAGGAGCAAGCTGACTCGATCAGTCTACCGGAACAGTTCTGTTTGTGGACTTTGGGTAGGAGGTAGCAGCGGGCCGTCCGAAGTTGGGCGACTATCAGGTTGGAAGCTGTGGGAGGAAGATCTCCAGAGGAGATGAGGTCAGTGACAATCCTGGAAACAATGGCTTGATGTTCAGCGGTGGGGTGATGGTCCAGGGAGAGGTAGGAGGAAGTGTCTGCGAGTTGATGCTCAGCCTCCGCGAGGTAGAGGTCAGTGTGCCAGATGTTTGGCCGTTTGAATGACAAATACTTAAAATGGGAACATGACTTATCAGTTTGGGAGTAGACATCTTTGGATTTCATATTATAGGAAAAGTCTGGAAGCTGCCTAAAGGGAGAACCATCTACCACATCATGACAGAGACACCTTGACACAAACAGCTTCTCAACAGGGAGAGACCGAGGAGGGTTTCCAGAAACAGCTATTGGACTGCTGTACTACATCAGGCTACCATGGGCCACCACCCGCAGTAACGTAAAAGTTAGTAAAAGGGTCTGTTCTGCTTGAGTGCATCTGCAAAAGCGAACTCCAACTCTTCAACTACATAATCCATTGCAGCTACTAAACTAAACCTCAAGTTTCAACCTCTTTGCTTCAGAAAGAAGGAATTCAAGCAATGATATCTCACAGACTGACTTGAAATCTCATCTTTAAGTATCTTTTTATCTTTATTTTCTTTTAAACTTTGTATCTGTGTTTTAGTTAATTTCTTTATCACTTTTGCCTAAACTTTCAGCAGTAGCTTTTACTAATAAACTGTCCATTATCTTGTATAAGACTAAAGCATGTCTTCTGGGTTATTTTTAAATTGAATCACTCATGAATTAAAAGCGAGCTACATATACACATACAAATTCTTAGTTTGCGGACCACTTTGAGGTAAGGTCTTTTACATGGCCATGACAATCGAACAGATGAGGGCGCTCATCACTCAGTTTGCATGCTGGCTGCCTCAACAGGTTCGGGGTGCGGGTGGGTTGAGAACTGCAAGCCCATAACTTAAAATTGGTCAGATGAATTTTTAGTTTCTTCCCCCTTCCTTTTTTTTTTCCAATAATTTATATAGATTTTTCTTTTCCCACCTATTTCCATTATTTTTTAATTTTTTATGCTCCCCCACCCCCCCCCCCCGCTAGAGCTATACCTTGAGTGCCCTACCATCCATTCTTAATTAGCACATTCGTTTAGATAATATCACCAACTGCAACCTGTGTTATTTTGTTCTTTTGTCTGTGACATCTTTTCATGATCTGCTCCTATCCTAACACCCCCCCTCCACTTCTTCCCCCCCACCCTCAACCTTAAACCAGCTTATATTTACCTTTCCTTGTAAAGAAAGATCAGTTCTGTTGAAGGGTCATGAGGACTCGAAACGTCAACTCTTTTCTTCTCCGCCGATGCTGCCAGACCTGCTGAGTTTTTCCAGGTAATTCTGTTTTTGTTTTGGATTTCCAGCATCCGCAGTTTTTTGTTTTTATCTCTGTGTTTAATTGACTGCCACTGCTCTTCAAGAAATGCCTACCTTGAAGAAGTTCTGTTCGTCTCTGTGACAAGATTTCCGTATCTCTCTTTTGTCTTGTTCACCTTCATTGCTTTCCATTTCTCTCCTGCTTTTTGACAAGGTGTTTACTAAAACCCGCTTTCACAGCCATATCTCTTTTCTCAGTGACTGTCTCCATCTTCAACTTACCCAACGTGGATTTCAACTGAAATTCCACCCCTCATGTTCGAATCCACCCAGGATTACAGGTATCTCCGGGACAGAAAACGTTTCTCGGACTGCTGTTCCTGTCACATTCTGAGATCCACACTCAGTGCCATGCACCGCCATATGAACACACTCGACCTCTCCCTCCAGCAGCACCGCCGTACCCTTTTTCAAAGCTGTGCGTGCCCCCAGTTTCATTTTATTCTTCGTCTCATCCGACGCCTCCGCAAGAAACTTTTTCTCTTTCTCTCAAGTGCTAAGGAGCTCAAGCTCCAGCAACTCATCGACACCAACACCCATCTAGGACCCTGTCCCTCCGTCCCCACCCCGTCTTCCAGTCCCAGCCCGAGCCGTGTATTCACTCTACCCCCTGACCTTCCCCTCTCCAACGCTGAACATTCAGTGCTCAGCAAAGGACTTCATTTCATACCCTTACGCCCTCATCTCAATGAATTTCAGGCTCGGCACGTTGCTGAACTCTTCTTCCGCCGTCTTCATCTCCGGGCTCACTTCTTTGGGCAGGAGTCCTCTCCCCGTTCAATGGATCCTTTTACCCACCTCCAATATTCTCCCTCCACCTGGACCCCTCCCTCTGGATTCTTACCTTCTCTTGATCTTTTCATTGAGAACTGTCGGCGCGACATTAGTCGTCTCAATTTCTCTGCTCCTCTCACCCATTCTAATCTCTCTCTCTCTGAACTTACTGCACTCCATTCTCTCAGGTCCAACCCTGACATTGTCATCAAACCCGCTGACAAGGGTGGTGCTGTAGTTGTCTGGCGCACTGACCTCTAGCTCGCGGAGGCTGAGCGTCAACTCGCAGACACTTCCTCCTACCTCTCCCCGGACCATGACTCCACCACTGAACATCAAGCCATTGTTTCCAGGACTGTCACTGACCTCATCTCCTCTGTGGATCTTCCTCCCACAGCTTCCAACCTGATAGTCGCACAATCTCAGACGGCCCGCTTCTACCTCCTACCCAAAATCCACAAACAGAATTGTCCTGGTAGACCGATCGTGTCAGCTTGCTCCTGCCCCACGGAACTCATTTCTTGTTATCTTGACTCCCTTCTCTCTCCCCTTGTCCAGTCCCTTCCCACCTACATCCGTGATTCCTCTGACACCTTACGTCACATCAACAATTTCCAGTTCCCTGGCCCCAACTGCTTCCTCTTCACCGTGGACGTCCAATCCCTCCACACCTCCATCCCCCACTGGGATGGTCTGAGGGCCCTTAGCTTCTTCCTGGAACAGAGGCCCGAAAAATGCACTTCCACCACTACTCTCCTCCGTCTGGCTGAACTTGTTCTCACACTGAACAATTTCTCCTTCAACTCCTTTCACTTCCTCCAAATAAAAGGTGTGGCTATGAGTACCCGCATGGGCCCCAGCTATGCCTGTCTCTTTATGGGGTATATGGAACATTCTTTGTTCCAGTCCTACTCCGGCCCCCTTCCACAACTCTTTCTCCGGTACATCAATGATTACTTCGGTGCTGCTTCATGCTCTCGTTGGGACTTGGAAAAATTTATTAATTTTGCTTCCAATCTCCACCCCTCCATCATTTTCACTTGGTCCATCTCTGACACATCCCTTCCCTTCCTTGACCTCTCTGTCTCAATCTCTGGTGATAGACTGTCCACCAATATCCATTACAAGCCTACCGACTCCCACAGCTACCTCGACTACAGCTCCTCACACCCCGCTTCCTGTAAGGACTCCATCCCATTCTCTCAGTTCCTTCGCCTCCGTCGCATCTGTTTTGATGATGCTACCTTCAAAAACAGTTCCTCTGACATGTCCTCCTTCTTCCTTAACCGAGGTTTTCCACCCATGGTCATTGACAGGGCCCTCAACCGTGTCCGGCCCATCTGCCGCGCATCCGCCCTCACGCCTTCTCCTCCCTCCCATAAACATGATAGGGTTCCCCTTGTCCTCACTTATCACCCCACCAGCCTCCGCATTCAAAGGATCATCCTCCGCCATTTCCGCCAACTCCAGCATGACACCACCACCAAACACATCTTCCCTTCACCCCCTGGCAGCATTCCGTAGGGATCATTCCCTCCGGGACACCCTGGTCCACTCTTCCATCACCCACTACTCCTCAACCCCCACCTATGGCACCTCCCCATGCCCACGCAAAAGATGTAACACCTGCCCCTTCACTTCCTCTCTCCTCACCGTCCAAGGGCCCAAACACTCCTTTCAAGTGAAGCAGCATTTCACTTGCATTTCCCCCAACTTAGTCTACTGTATTCGTTGCTCCCAATGCGGTCTCCTCTACATTGGAGAGACCACATGTAAACTGGGCGACCGCTTTGCAGAACACCTGCGGTCTGTCCGCAAGAATGACCCAAACCTCCCTGTCGCTTGCCATTTTAACACTCTACCCTGCTCTCTTGCCCACATGTCTGTCCTTGGCCTGCTGCATTGTTCCAGTGAAGCTCAATGCAAACTGGAGGAACAACACCTCATCTTCCGACTAGGCACTTTACAACCTTCCGGACTGAATACTGAATTCTACAACTTTAGGTCTTGAACTCCCTCCTCCATCCCCACTCCCTTTCTGTTTCTTCTCCCTTCCTTTTTTTTTCCAATAATTTATATAGATTTTTCTTTTCCCATCTATTTCCATTATTTTTAAATCTTTTATGCTCTCCCCACCCCCACTAGAGCTATACCTTGAGTGCCCTACTATCCATTCTTAATTAGCACATTCGTTTAGATAATATCACCAACTTCAACACCTCTGTGTTCTTTTGTTCTTTTGTCTGTGACATCTTTTGATGATCTGCTTCTATCCTAACATCCCCCCTCCACTTCTCTCTCTCTCTCTCTCTCTCTCCCTCCCCCCCCCCCCAACCTTAAACCAGCTTATATTTCCCTCTCCTTGTAAAGAAAGATCAGTTCTGTTGAAGGGTCACGAGGTTCGGAACGTTAACTCTTTTCTTCTCCGCCGATGCTGCCAGACCTGCTGAGTTTTTCCAGGTAATTCTGTTTTTGTTTTAGTCCACAGTATCTATCATACATAAGAAGACTAATAATCTACACTGATCATCTAACTATACTGGGCTGTTGGTCAGCAAGTTATTGCATAATGTTGGAGATCATTGAGGTGTATGGTACCAACTCTGCGTTGTCATTACACATGCCATCAAGTTCATGCAGTCAAATATGGAACAAGTCATTGGTTGTGCAGTAATGGGGCTCCTGGTGACAGTTTTGATGGCTCTGGGGTCCAGATTCTCCTCTGGCTTACAACGACTGCAGGAGAGCATGAATAGGGACATTGAGAACCTTCAAGCATTCTTTCACTCTGTTCTCATGCAAAACAGTGGGAGTTCTGAGTCTCCATCCCCTGAGAGTATTATTGGTTCCTTGGTGGACACTCCTGCAGGCCTCTCTCAGATGGCAGTACCCTGTTCCCTTGCCAAGAACAGTGCTGTTGTTGGTACCAGACTGCCCCAATCAAAAGCAAGTTCCAGCAGTTCACAGCCAAGTCCACTAAAGCCATCTTGAAACTTCAGATGTTCATCATCCTTCCACCTGTCAAGCTGTAGTCACTGAGGAAGCACCTCAGAATCACCAAGACTGTCTATTTCTACTTCTGTAACTTTGCCCAATTCTGCACTGCCTCAGCTCGTCTGTTGCTCCTTGCCTTTGTTAACTCTAGTTTGGCCTATTGCAATGCTGTATTGGCCGGGCTTCCTATTTTCCATCCTTCTTAAATTTGAGTTCATCCAAAGCTACTCACAGCAGGTAGCCTGTTTACCCATCACCCCTGTGTTTGCTGATCTACATTGGCTTCCGGTCCAGCAGTGCCTCAGCTTTAACATTCTGACCCTTGTTTTCAAATCACTCCTTAGCCTTGCTTCTCACTATCTCTGTAACCTCCTCCAGCCCTACATCCCTCTGAGATATCTGTAATCCTCTAATTCTGGCCTCTTGAGCATCCCCAATTTGATTGTTTCACCATTGGTGATCATACCTTCATCTTCCAAGGCCCGAAGCACTGAAATTCCCTTCCTAAACCTCTCTATCTCTTTCTCCTCCTTTAAAACACCCCTTAAAGCATACTTCTTTGACTAAGCTTTTGATGCATACCCTGACAGTATTTATGGGCTCAGTGTCAAATTTAATTTGACAATACTCCTGTGAAGTGCCTTGTGGTGGTTTATTGTTTTAGAAGTGCTATATAAATACAAGTTATTGTTGTATCTGTTTAGCAAATGAGTACACAAAAGCAGGCACTAGGGTTTTGCACAAGGGTGATTTATAGATAGCCATCATATAACCTATTGTCAAATCAAGAAAGGAGTCTTTAGGGCTAGTGAAGTTTTATGTTTTGTCTGGTATAGTTTTGGTTTGTCTTAATCTGAGTTATTAACAAGAACATCTATAAAGTTGTACTATTTGAGGGCATTTATATAGTAGGCATGAGGACTGAGTCAAATGGAAGGAGGGAGTTGGGTGCTTTGAGATGGAGTGGGATACTTGCTACCTGGCAGCTTGCAGTACTGCAGAGCTGCTTTATCATCTGCTATCTCCTATTTCTTATCCCTTTCTTCATCATCCTATGCCAATTCTTCCTCTTCAGACCAGTCCAAGTACAACTTTCCTTTTTTTTATAACAAGATTATGGAGCATACATATTGACACTCACTCAGGGCTGTGCTGAAGGACCCTGCTTGAGCTGTTTTAGAATGTCAATGGTTTGTTCAATCAGAGCCTTGTTGCAGCATAGTTCTCATTACATTAGTGCTTTGCACCTGTGTCTGGATTCCTAATGGGAGTCATGAGTTAGATGGTGACTGCCTAGCATTTGTCTTCCAGCAACCAGCCTGTGACTTGATGGTCTGGATGGAATAAAGGGATTTGAGGACTAATACAATATGAAAGTGTCTTGACTATCGCCAGAAAACCAGGCACAGACCTTCATAATTTGTTGCTTGTAATGAACTATAATGAACATTTAATTAACAGAAGCCCTTCTTTTGGAGAAATAGTGCTGTCTCATAATAGAGAGTGTGCAGAGTTATGTGTGGATGGTTTATGTTGCCATGTAATGCAGTAATGCAAGTAAATCCCAGTACTTTTCCTTTCTGCTTGTTGGTCTCCATGCAGAAGCTAATGAACTGTTAATGCCTTGCATACAATGCATTACTGACCTGACAGATTATTGTGTGCCCAGCAGACTGCTGTTGCTGATGCCACCAGAGGCAGGTTGGAAGATGCCAGAGGCATTACAAGTGAAAAGCTATGGTAACCTTCACTGCCACAGTGAATGCCCCAGTGCTAGGGACTTTATTTGAATACATTAAGCATTCATAACAAGATAACTTAATTAATGGTATAAATAGAGATAAATGAATTTTATGTAATGGTCCTTGCAGAGATTTGGTTGCATGGTTGCCAAGATTGGAAACTCAACATTCCTGGATATTTGATGCTTCAAAAAGGTAGACAAAACGGAAAGATGGGTGGTGTAGTAGGGGACTTAGCCCTGCTAATAAAAGGATGACATATGGACAGTAGTAAGGAAGGATCTTGGCTTGGAAAAGCAAGAAGTTGATTCAGTTTGGGTGGGGATATTAAGTAACAAGGGGCAGAAAGTATTTGTGAGAGTACTTTATAGGCCCCTAACAGCATATACTGATCAGCAGAATATTAATAAAGAAATAAGAGGAGCTTGTAACATAGGCAAACCAATAACCGTGGGAGACATTCATCTTCATATCTTCAAATAAAATTGGCATAAGTAGTTTAGAGGACAAGGTCATGGAATGCATTCAAGTTTGTTTCCTAGAACAGTAAAACCTGAGATCAACCAGGAAGTAAGATACTTTAGACCTTGTCTTATGTAATGAGACAGGCAATATTAATTAGCAATCTCAAAGTAATGGATTTTCTGGAGAAGAGTGATTAGCTTATGATAGAATTTCACATTGAGTTTGAAAGTGACATACATATGTCTAAGGTATTAATCTTAAATAAAACTAATTGCATGGGTATAAGGAGTAAATTGGCTAAGGTTGATTAGAAAATTAATTAAAAGGTATGATAGCAGATAAGCAATAGGAAACATTTAAAGATATATTCCATAGTTCTCAGTTAATACATATTGCATTGAGAGATAAAAATCCCATGGGAAAAGTGATCCAGCTGTGGTTAACTAAAGAGGTTAAAGCTAGTATTAGATTAAAGGAAGAAGATCATAATGCCACCAAGAAGAGTAATACACCTGAGGATTGGGAGAGTTTTAAAAACCAGCAAAGGATGATGAAAAAAATTATAGAGGGTAAAAATAGAATGAGTACACTAGCAAGAAATATAAAAACAGATTGTAGGAGCTTCTACAAGTATGTAAAAGGAAGAGAGTAGCAAAAGTAAATGTGGACCACTTAGAAGCTGAGGCAGGATAAATTATCATGGTGAATAATATAATGGCAGTAATGTTAAACAAATATTTACCTCTGCCACTGTTGTCTTTCTTTCATCTCTGACACAAATTCTATTTCCTAGCTACCGCCACTATCACTCTTCTTGATAACTGTCTGAGGCTGAACCAGACTATTTGCAACCTTGGCATCACAACTGACCTCAAGACAAGGTTCCAATCACATATCCACTCCATCACCAACATTATCTACTTCCATCGCTCTATAACATCATCCAACTTTGCCCCTGTCTCAACTTATCTAGTACTGAAATCCTCATTCATGCACTTGCTGACACTAGATTATTCAAATGATCTCCTGGCCAGCCTTCCATCTTGAGCTCATCCAAAAATCTGCTGCCCCTATCCTAACAGGTAACAAGTCCCATTCACCCCTGTGCTTGCTGGCCTAAATTTTGCTCCTGGTCTGGTAATGTCTCAATTTTAAAATTCTGATCCCTGTTTTCAAATACCTTAATGGCCTCATCTCTCCTTATCACCATATCCTCCTCTAGCCCAGCAAGCCTTTGAGATCTTTGCGTCTCTACATTTCTGGTATCTTGCACATCCCTGATTGCTGATAAACCTATTATATGGCATTTTATCAAATATTTTTTGGAAGTCCATTGTGCACCATATCAATCACATTGCTCTCATTAACCCTCTGTTACCTCATCAAAAATCTCAAAATGTAGTTAAACATGGTTTTCCTTTAACAAATCTGTGCTGGCTTTCTTTAATTAACTTACATTTGTCCAAGTGACTATTAATCTTGAACTGGAATATTATTATTACCACTGAAGTTAAGCTTACTGGATTGTAGTTGCAGGGCTTATCCTTATACTATTTTTAAACAAAGGTGTAATATTTGCAATTCTCTACTCCTCTGGCCATCACCCTGTACCTAAGGAGGATTGGAGGATTATTACCGGTGGTTCCGTAATTTCCACCCTTACTTCCCTCGGATGCGTCTCATCTGGTCCCATTGACTTATCAATTCTAAGTACAGCCAGCAGAGTTCAGCATGGCACTCAATTTAACTTGTTAAATATGTGAAACTTAGAGCAATTTCAACTCTGACAGATCTGTAATATGCATCTTTTAGTAGTGAAGTTTGTATTTGTTGCAAGTTTTTAATTTGACAAATAATTCCTTCTTCACACAGGTTAAAGTTGTAGTGTTTTGAGTAATATTTTAAGCTGTATTACAGAACATTATTTATCTGTCCATTGCTCTATTGATCTAATGAATTTTTTTATCTCAGTTACTGAATTTATTTGTTGTCTGAAATGAGGGTTTTGGCAAAATCATAACAAAAATGTCATAAAATATAATCAAATTAATTATCAACTTGTCTTTTGTACCATAATGCCTTAGTTATACTTATTATTTGAAGCCTCAACCAAATGTCTGGACTTGGGCTTGATATTTTTTCCCAGATATGAGGTTCTTAAGATGAATTTTAATTATGCAGAATATCTAAAGTTTCATAATGTGTCGGTACTGTTTGGGTAACTGTACTAATGGCATTGTACTGCAGGAATTCACCAAGGATCCTTAAACAGAACCTCCAAACCCAGAACCACTACCATCTAGAAGACAAGGGCAGCAGATAGATGGAACACTACCACCTGGAGGTTCCCCTCCAAGTAACTCACCATACTGACTTGGAAATATATCGCTGTTCCTTCACTGTCGCTGGGTCAAAATCCTTGAACTCCCTTCCTAACAGCACTGTGGGTGTACCTACACCACATGGACTGCAGCGGTTCAAGAAGGCAGCTCACCACCACCTTCTCGAGGTCACCTAGAGATGGGCAATAAATGCTGGCCCAGCCAGCGAAGCCCACATCCCATGAATGGATAATAATAAAAAAAATTCTACCCAGCAGTTTTTCTACAAATAATTTTGAGGACAAATGTCAAAAGCTTTAATTGAGATAAAATGTATATGCAGAGTGTTTTTAAGAGCAGGTGTATAAGTGTGTGGGAGAAAGAGAATTGACCCATTCAATTTACAAAAGGTAAGTTCAATTTTGGAGGCAAATGTCTTTGCAAATGCGTTACGACAGTGAGAGGGATATCTGAATTTATAACAGCAATAAGACCCCCAACCTAGCCTCCTGGGTGTCACCGACTCTCCCTGTTGTGAGACTCCCTGCAGTTACCTGGCCCTGGACTCTGGCATTTAGAATCTGGGGACTTCATTTGGTTGCAGTCCTGGCACTGCTGGGACTACAGAGCTGCTGGTCAATTAGATTGGCTGGCAACTCTCTGAGGCAGGATTTTTGCCCAAGTCCTGTCTCCAGCCAGTTGCCACTCCTTGCAGTGTTAAATGGCTACAGGGCTGCTGTGATTGGCATTCCCTGCTGTCTCTTTGCGTGGCAGTGCAGGCAATCCTGCCATACGAAAAATCCTGCTCTAAAAAAAGTTGCACATTGAAATCAATCAAAACCACTGAGAGAAACAGGCAGGAAAGGCAGGGAAGTGGGATTATGAGGGAGACTGGTTGAGGGAGAGGAGGCTTCTAGCTTCTTGTCACTTACGCTTGGGCGAAAGTGCATGGAAGCTTTAGGATGAGGTAAATTAAGGCACAAGGGTGAGGGAAAGAATAATGTGGAAAGTAAATGTGGACCACTTAGAAGCTGAGGCAGGATAAATTATCATGGTGAATAAGATAATGGCAGTAATGTTAAACAAGTATTTACCTATGCCACTGTTGTCTTTCTTTCATCTATAGGAACGAATGGATAGTTGAAAGGAAAAAATGCAATGGAGTGAAGGGCTGGTGAGAAAGGGAATGGGCATGGATTGTAGGTATACATTATTCTGATTCTTACCAAGGAGCCTATGTGGACAATGCCTTGTATATGCAGGATGCATTAGGATTTGCAATTCCATAATGGAATTCAGCATCTGTCCCTCTAATTTTGGAGAATTTCTAGCTCTGACACATCTTCATTCACATCCTCAATTTCTGCTGGCAAGGGAATGGAGTTTGTGGTGGGAACTAAAGACAATGGGTGGCAGTGGGGGGACTCTAACCTGTTAAGGTGTGTGGATGCCTGTAGGTGGCAAGTTAAATCAGTTGAAACTGCCAGAGTGTCAAGAAGCCGGCAGGAACCCGTCAACTTCGCCTTTAACCCAAGCATGCTCTTCAGTGTGCAGGGAACCCATGTGGAACAGATGGGTCTGTCATTTGAATATGTGAAATGCTCAGTAACTGCTATTTTAACCCAGGATCCTGTCTTTAACTCTGCACATGGGTTCCCAGTTTTCTGGAACTCACCAGGTAAAACGAGGTGAAAGGACAGTAGGTAATGATGGGGCTGAGCACTTGACAGGCTACAAAGGCTTTAAAGAATGAGATCTGACAGCTGCTTCATTGCCTAAGAATAAAGCTTCTACTCAAGATTTGAGAGTATGCTTTCACTGCTTTGGAGGTCATTTCCAATACTTTGAAGGCCATATCTGCTACCTTTAAGTTTTTTTGCCTTTAGATCTGTACTCATCTACACTTTTGATCAGCCTTTATAGGAGCATGAAAGCCACTTATGCAGCTCTACCTTGGATCACAAAAAGCTAAAGGAGCAGCAGCAGCCTTCTTCTCAACCACCTGCAGCTCCACATGACAGTGGCAATGAGCGCAGAGCTCTAGCTCTCAGAAGATGATACCTACAATACAGGGTTTACAGGCAGAGGATAAGTTTCCTGGACATGACTGAGCACCAGTGCCTCAGGAGGCACAGATTTTCCTGTTGCTGATATTTTCAGCCTTCTTAGAGAAGACTTTCTGCCAAGTGGCAGTCAAGGCCACCAGACGTAGACAGCCATCAAAAATTCATGTCTCTGCAAAATACTCGGGAATTGCCAAGGTGCATTCGTCCTGCGCCAATCAAATCTCCCACAGATACTCATACCTTGAAGCAGAGTCAGCAGATGACTCCTTGGGACATGAGGCTTATTTTTTAAAGACTTGGCTGATGATATTTGTGAAAAGCCCAAGTGCTGAAGTCTAGGAAAGATCTACATAGGTCACATGAACTCAAGGGTTGTAACTCTTTCGAGTACAAACACATTTCCATCTGTTCCTATTCAGATGAAGTTACATTGTTTCATAGTTTGCCATTGTGAGATTTGAACTCTTGATAATCTTTTAAATCTTTTAAATAAATAAGGGTGAAGTGTTACATCTGTATTGCAAACAAGCATTGATAACAGTCACAGTTTGGGTTTCCAAGTAACTCTTTCGAGTACAAACCCATTTCCATCTGTTTCAGATGAAGTTACATTGTTTCATAGTTTGCCATTGTGAGATTTGAACTCTTGATCTTGGGGTTACAAACCCAGTACCATAACCACTTGGCTATTTAGGCCAAGCAAGATGTAACTCTTTCGAGTACAAACCCATTTCCATCTGTTTCAGATGAAATTACATTGTTTCATAGGTTTCCATTGTGAGATTTGAACTCTTGATCTTGGGGTTGTAAGCCCAGTACCATAACCACTTGGCTATCATACCGGAACTAAAGTCACTCAAGGGTTGTAATTGAGCAAGCAATCAGGATACTGAAAATGCGATTCAGGTGCCTGGATGGATCTAGGGTACCCTTAAGTAAGCAACGGCAAGGATTTCCATAATGTACCTTGTACAATATTGCCCAGCAGCGAGGAGAAGGAAGGTGATGAAAAAGCTGCATGTTTGGAAGAGGAGGAGAATCCTGCTGGAAAGAGAGCAAGTGCAGTTGCACACTTGGCTGTCAGGGATGTCCAGAAGGGACTGATTTCAGAGAAGCTTCAGTTAATCTGCAGCAGTGCAGCCATCTGGCATATTGATTCTGAACCCACTGTGCTCCCTCACTCACCCTGAGCCCCCAGTCACAAATCAGTCCCACAGGCAACAATTTATACCTCTCACATACACACATTGTTTGTCGTTAAGTCTTGTCAAACCAATTTCATAAAGTAGAAGGCCACTTGGCAGATGTCAGGTAAAAATGTGGAGGGCGGAACAATCAAGCTTTGAAATAAATCTCCTGGTTCATAAACATAAAATAGAAATGTGACAAGTGAATACTCATGTGCAGCTCCAAATCGTTTTTGTTCTTTTTTCTCCTACTGTGTGATGCAACCGCTGTGGCTTCAGCAGAGCTAGAGTCAGGCAGCTCATATGACTGCTTAGATGTTCATGGCTGATATCGTCTGTGTTTTGGAGTCTATGAGGAAGTCGTCAAAGACTATTCAGCTGTACCTGTGCAGGGGCTTTGCTGCACTTCAGTGAGGCTCTCAACAACCAAGGTGAGGATTCCTTCAAGCCTACTTAAGGCGACAGTCTGAGTGCACAGTCTATTAGTAAGGGTTAGCATGCAAGTATGCCTGGCATACTTGATGCTCCAGGCTAGTGGCCGCTCTTTCCTTGGACATAGACATGTAAGGCTTTTTCTGGTCTTAACAAGTTTTAGGGTTCTGACTGAGAATTGCAGGAATAATGAGACTGCACTCAATTGTTTCAGTTAACCATAAAAAATCTTTACTACTCTTTTGCATGCAAACACATCCAATATACTGTTAATCAAGCACTAAAACACACAGAGATATGAAATTATAAGGAGTTTGCATCCATAAACCACACACGAGTGGTCAGGTCCATGCTGATTATTGGCTTCAGTGATTGACTGGATCATTTCGCTCTCTTGACTGCAATAACCAAATTCAAAAGTCACAGTTAAAATCAGCATGTACTAAGTTGGGGGAAAGATCCTCACTTCCCAATGGTCTTTGGCAGAATTCGGTTAAGATCAACTAAGTGTGCATTTGTGCTAGTACTTGTGTTTCTCAAGTCCCAGTGACACTGAGGGACACACATACATCTATCTTTCCAGACTTCCAAGGCCTATTTTGAAGCCCTTCGAATAAGCATCCTTTTTCTTAGTCCTGATAAAACTGCCTAACTTTTTATGGAAACAAGTTACTTCTTGAAGTGTGTTCACAGTCAGTAGTTTTAAGAAAAATAAGCTGTTTCCCATTGGTCTTGTTGCTACCAATGCCTCAAAGCATGATGGACCAGGTTGGTCAAACTTTAACATTTTTATCTGTATGTGTACATACCGTCATGATTAGGTGGCCTATGCAAGCCTCAACCATAACTATGGTTATTCTTTCCACTGCTTCCAGGTCCTACAGACATCGGATCAAAGGTCTGAGGCAACATTTATGCTAGAGACAGACTCCTCCAATCTCTCTCCAATGTTGCATAGTGCTTCTGGAAAGGCTGACAGAACCCTACATATTTTCTGCTGTACAGGATTGTTCTCTTCATTAATGATCACTGAGGTTCAGCAACTGTGTTCAGCTTAGCAAAGTTTGCAGGGTCCTGTGCTATCCGGGGCTCACCACTGCTGTAGCTGTCTCTAATGTCTGCTCCATCTCACTTGTGATGTGTGCTTCAATGTGTAACAACCCACCTGCCTGTCTTGGTTGCCCCACGGAGGTTTGTTTATCCTGAGGGTGGTGAAGGGTGAACATGAGTCATGTGATAGTGCATCCTCAGAGTGAGTGACCGCCTGTGAGAAATTTACCGCCTCCAACTCCTGGGCCAGGATTTTGTCTTCATCAGGCAGGGGCGAGTGGGAGCGGACGGGAAGCCAACTGCCACACGCTATCAGGGCCCGACCGTGATTTCATGCTAGTGGGCCATTTAAGGCCCGCCCAGTGTAAAACCTGTGCTGCAGCGCTCAGTGCTGCCTGTGTGGGGGTGGGGGGGCGGTGGTGGGGGGGAGGGGAGAGGGCAACGCACAAGTTTGCGTATGCGTGTGAGTGTGTGCAGAAAAACTCCCTGAGGCATGGAGCTGCCTTAAAGAGATGAAGATTTTGAAAAATAAAAAAGAAAGAATTTAAAAATGTTAAAAACATGCCCCCTCATGTGACTCTATCACATGAGCAGTGACATATTAGAGATTAGTTTGAAAATTTTTTTTTTTAATGACGGATTGAAACCTCATTCTGCAAAAAATCCAAAGGCCGTTTGGCCTTTTCCCCTGCCTACCAAAGGTAAGGTTGGACAGACAGCAAAAAATTTAATTCAATTAGATTTTTAATGACCTTAATAGGCCTGTCAATTGTTGGCAGGCCGCTGCCGATTCCCATGCGCATGATGACATTGGGACGTTCGCCCAGCATCATTGTGGATCATTTTACACTCGTTCGGGCGCACGTGCACCTGAAGAACGAAAAGTTCTGGCCCTGAGGGACACATGAAGGACCCATGGGAAATGAAAGATATGAATTACAACTGACAAGATAAGAGGGTTCTGGGTTATCATTGTGCAGATCATTATATTTTAGCAGTTACTGACATCAAATCAACATGACCGAGTGTTGTATGTCATGCTACTGTGTGGTATTTCATTCTGTGACCATGTAGCTAGGAGACCCTTAGCTCCATCTCTAATGGCCAAGCATGGCATATCTGCATCACCTCATCCTCTGCAGCTACCAAGGCTGTTCTGACTGGAGGGCCACCTCCAGTTCTTTGCCTCTCCCTGATGTTCTCTGCTCCCTTCTTTTGAAAGGAGGGAATGTTAGTGGGTGAAGTGAAATGTTCTGAGGGGATGGACGAGGTAATGGAAGATTGATGCAGCAATCACCGACTGATAATTGCTTCTTGTAATTTCCAGATCTGGTCCCTGCATAAAGTATGGCAAACAAGTAGAAAAGCATACCTAGAAACAACATGCTGTGCATTCCATCTGCTGCGGCTCCTGTCAGCTCATACCATCTGCCCTCAGCTTTTACTTTAATGGTTCCTTACTAAAAACATGTTGGCACGCTGCAAAATTAAAGGTCTGCAAGCTTATGTGATACTTAGATAAAGTTTTTCTGAATCGATCACCACGGCGTCACTTTAAAATGTGCTATCCCACTTAATCTAGTGCTGTTTGAGTGGCAGAAGCAAATGTGAAGCAGGCTGCTGTTGTTCACTCATCAAAGGATTGTAATGGAATTTTACCCTGGGTACAAGGGCTATAAGATGGTCCTATTAAAACTGGGACTGGCTGCCAGCACCTGCCAACTGACTGGCACTTAAGGAGTAGGCTGGATTTAATGGATGTGGAGTCACCCTGAGAAAGAATTCTCTGATCTTTTTTCTGCATTTCTGGAGGCAAGTTATTGGCAGGAGTATAAACTGAAAGACTCCAATGGGGACTGGGAATCCTGCCATAATAAATATCTGGAACTGATTCCACAATCTATCCAGTTACTGGCGGGTTTTTGCAAATTGGAGCATCAATCTCAATAATGAGAATCATAGCACTCCTGAGAAAGTGTATGTCTATTGCTTGGTGTCTCTGTCCTCAATTCCCCTGCAAATAGCCTTAAAGTGGACATGCACACCAGAATGCATTGTAGTTATGAAATTCCATGAAGCATTTTTTGCAGAGTTTGGCAGATGCACTGTTGCATATTCTCCAAAAATTCCATACAGGGCATGCACCATAGTCTCAAAGGATGACATGAAAACCTTTTGTTCAGCAATCAATTCCCTTTCATGGATAGGCCCAGTTGAGTACCAATTCTTGCAGCTGAATAATGTATTGGCCTAGGAAGCTGATTACTGTCCCTTAGCTACCACTTCTATTTATATTGCCTCACGTGTTGGTTCTTTTCTTTTTCTGCCTCTTGCTGGAGAATTATATCCAAAAGGACCCACATGAGATACTAAGTGCCATGCCAAAAGCTGCTTAAAAGTTCAGAAAACATCTACATGACAATAACAATACTATAATACAAATAAAATGCCTCCCAAAGCTTTCTAGTTTTACTTGACACTCCATTAAATGTCACTGGAATTGTCTGCCTTCTAACTTGTACCAATCATGATTTCTGGACAAAGCAGAAACAGGCCAATTTGTCACTGATTACATTATTGAGAATCCCATCAATTTTTGGCAGAGGTTCTCTGGCCACCTAGATTGAGGTCTGCATGAAAAATCACAATAGTGAAATCTATACGGTAAGTTGGCACTTCAACCATTTCACCACAATATACCACAAGTTGCAAATGCGGTGTTTGCAACATGAACATCATCCCCATTATTTACTTACCCAGCTTACATAGGATCACATTGGATATGCTGCTGTTTATACTCCATTCAAGCCTCCTCCAACCTTCCCTCATTGAACACCATCATCGTAAGCCTCTATTCCCATCATATGCTTGTCTAGCTTCCCTTAAATGTATCTATATTATTTGCTTCAACCACTCCCTGTGGTAGTGAGTTCCGCATTCTTACCACTCCTTTGGTAAAAAAGTTTCTTCTGAATTCCCACTGGATATCTTTGTGACTATCTTGTACTTCTGGACTCTGGTTACGCTTTTCTACACAAGGAGAAATATTGAACTGAATTTTTTTGCAGCCCAAGGGGACATAGGGAGACAAAAAATTAGGGTGGGACAAGCTCACCAGAAATCTGATGTCATGATGTCAGGTCTGGATTTTATCGGGGTTGAAAAAGCTCCAAAGCAGTGGGATTGCAATCTGAATTACTGAGCAGGCACTTGCCGTGAATTTGAATAGAGCTCACCTCAATTTTATTGGGGGCATTTCAAATTTAATCAGTGGCGTACAGAGAACATGTGCCTTCTGATCCTCACCTTGATTAGAGGTGGCGGTATTGAGGTGAGGCTGTGGTGCCTACTTGGGAAGGCAGCCATGAGGATTGCTGGGTGAATGCAGGAAAGAGAATATTGGGCTCAGCAGACACTGGCTGACAGTGGTGCTCCATTCATGGCCAGGGTCGAAACAGAGGAGATGCCGCATTCATGGCAAGCATGGGAGCAGAGGGGCTATCATGTTCATGGCAAGGTTAGGAGCAGAGGGGACATCAGCCCACATTTAGAGGATCTGAGTGGCAAGGGGAAGGTAACAAATGCAGGGTCCTCTTTCAAGGATCAGCGCATAGGAGAGACCAGCGAGCCTGGTTCTCATACACCCAGACTTTGTAGGCCCCTGCACTATGCAGCAGAGGCTCAGAAGGAGGCAGGGCCAGGTGCTAGCTAAGTAAGCTGGTGAACCTTGATTAGGGGAATGACAGCAGCCAAGAAGGGCCTGTCTGTGGCACAGACTGTACTGGAATTGCCTCAATTACTGCAAATGTCAGAATGCCAATGTCAATGAAGACTGCAGGGAGGCTGTCACCAAATGATGTGCCATGTTCCAGGTGTAGCTGAGACCCAGGGGCTTCGCTGGACACTCAATATCCGTGGTCTTGAAAATCACTGAGGCACTAAACTTTAATGCATATGGATCTTTCCAGGGATCCACTGAGGATATGTCTGGGGTCTCCCAGGCAACAGCCCACCGCTGCATCAAGGAAGTGAGTGATGCCTTGTTCAGGAGGGCCAGTGACCCTGCGTACTACTGAACTGACTCAGAGTCAGGCAGAGAGGGCCATCGACTTTGGAACCTTCACTGGATTTCTTGGTAGAAGATATCATTGACTGCACACATGTGGCCATCAAGGCTCCCACGGAACAGCCATTGGCCTTCATCAACTGGAAGGACTTCCGGGCTCCTTCAACAGCACCTTCAAAACCTGCGACCTCTACCACGTAGAAGGATAAGGGCAGCAGATGCATAGAAACACCACAACCTGCAAGTTCCCCTCCAAGCCACACACCATCCTGACTTGAAAATATATCGCTGTTCCTTCACTGTCGCTGGGTCAAAGTTCTTCCCTAACAGCGCTGTGAGTGCATCTACACCACATGGACTGCAGAGGTTCAAGAAGGTGGCTCACCACCACCTTCTCAACGACAATTAGGAATGGGCAATAAAAACGTGTTGCCCTAGCCAACAGCACCCACGTCCCACTTAAGAATTTAAAAAATTGTTTGACTCATCTCTGACCACTGGTAGGTGCTTCCTGCACAATTTTCGGAAGCAGCTAGTACACCTATGTAGCCAGGCAGCCCCAGGTACCACAGCTTTCCCAGCCACCACACTTGCCTTCATGGATGGATTTTTGGGAACGAAAGGACTGCCCACTGAAGACATGGTTACTCACACCTGTGAGGAACCCTCACCTTGCAGCAGGGGTGTGGAGATATGCAGAAAGTGCGAGAGTTTACTCCAAGAGTCGGCGAGAGCAACAGGGGATAAAAGTGCGGAGAGAGAGCGGAATTCACTCCAGGAATCGGCGAAAACAGCAGATGATGAAAGTGTGGAGAGAGCAGGAGTTCACTCCGAGAGTTGCTGAAAACAACGGGGGTTAAGAATGTGGAGAGAGAGCAGAAGTTCACTCCGAGAGTCAGCGAGAACAGCGGGGAATAAAAGCATGAAGAGAGGGACAGGAGGACAGGCAGTCAGCAGCACCTGGAGGATCTGGTCTATTTAGAACATAAGAATATAAGAACTAGGAGCAGGAGTAGGCAATTCAGCCCCTCAAGCCTGCCCCGCCATTCAATACGATCATGGCTAATCTCATTTCGGCCTCAACTCCAATTTCCCGCCCTCTCCCCCATAACCTTTCGACCCATTACAAATTAAAAATCTGTCTATCTCCTCCGTAAATTTATTCAGCATCCCGGCATCCACTGCACTCTGAGGTAGTGAATTCCACAGATTCACGACCCTTTGAGAAAAGTAATTCCTCCTCATCTCTGATTTAAATCTACCACCCCTTAGCCTAAAACTATGGTCTCTCATTCTAGAATGGCCCACAAGAAGAAACATCAAACGTCTACTTTGTCTACCCCCTTTAGCATCTTATATACCTCAATAAGATCTCCTCTCATCCTTCTAAACTCTAATGAGTATACGCCTAAAAAGGTCAATCTCTCCTCATAAGACAAACCCTGCATGTCTGGAATCAATCTAGTGAACCTCCTCTGAACCACCTCCAGTGCAACTACATCCTTCCTCAAGTAAGGGGACCAAAACTATGCACAGTACTCCAGGTGCGGTCTCACCAATGCCTTGTACAGTTGCAACAACACTTCCCTATTTTTATACTCTATTCTTTTAGCAATAAATGCCAAAATTCCATTTGCCTTCCTTATTACCTGCTGTACCTGCATACTAGCTTTCAGCAATTCATGCACGAGGACACCCAGATCCCGCTGAACTGAAGCATTCTGAAGTTTCTCTCCATTTAAATAATGTCGCCTTTTTATTCTTCCGACCAAAATGGATAACCTCACACTTATCTATGTTAAACTCCATCTGCCAAATTTTGGCCCATTCACCTAACCTGTCAATATCTATGTGTAAATTTCTTATATCTTCATTGCAACTTACTTTCCCAACTACTTTGGTGTCATCTGCAAATTTAGCTATAGTACCTTCTATCCCTGAATCCAAGTCATTAATATAGATTGTAAATAGTTGGGGCCCAAGGACCGAACCCTGTGGCACCCCACTAGTTACAGCTTGCCATCCAGAAAAAGACCCATTTATCCCGACTTTCTGCTTTCTGTTGGTTAGCCAATCCTCTATCTAAGCTAGTATATTACCCCTAACTCCATGTGATCTTATCTTGTGTATTAATCTTTTGTGTGGCACCTTATCAAAGGCCTTCTGGAAGTCCAGATATACTACATCTACAGGATCCCCATTATCCACTTTGCTTGTCACATCTTCAAAGAACTCTAGCAAATTAGTCAAACACGATTGATGTGGATTTAAAAGTAGGGGAATGATCAAGAAGTTCACAGACGACACAGTAATTGGTAGGGTAGTATATAGTGAGGAGGATAGCTATAAACTGCAGGATGATATTAATGGACTGGTCAGGTGGGCAGAGCAGTGGCAAATGGAATTCAGCCCGGAAAAGTGTGAGGTAATGCACTTGGGGAGGGCTAACAAGGCAAGGGATTACACTATGAAGGGTAGGACCCTGGAGAGTACTGAAGGTCAGAGGGACCTTGGTGTGCATATCCACAGATCTCTGAAGGTAACAGGGCAGATAGATAAGGGAGCTGAAAAGGCACATGGGACACTTGCCTTTATTAGCTGAGGCATAGAATACAAGAGCAGGGAGGTAATGTTGGAACTGTATAAAAGGCTGGTTAGGCCACAACTGGAGTACTGCGTGCAATTCTGGTCACCACATTATAGGAAGGATGTGATTACACTGGAGAGAGTGCAGAGGAGATTTACCAGGATGCTGCCTGAGCTAGACGGTCTGAGCTATAAGAAAAGATTGGATAAGGCTGAGGTTGTTTTCCTTGGAGCAGCGAAGGTTGAGTGGGGACTTGATAGAAGTGTATAAGATTATGAGGGGCATAGATAGGGTGGATAGGAAGGCACTTTTTCCATTAGTAGGGGAGTCAATAGCCAGGGGGCATAAATTTAGGGTAAGAGGTAGAAGGCTAAGAGGGAAGTTGAGGAGAAACTTTTTAACTCAGAGTGTGGTGGGAGTCTGGAACTCACCGGATGAAAGGGTGATTGAGTCAGAAGCCCTTGTAACATTAAAGAAGTATTTAGATATTCACTTGCATTGCCATAGCCTCCAAGGCTATGGGCCAAGCTCTGGAAAATGAGATTAGTGTAGTTAGATCCTTCTTGACCAGGGTGGACATATGGGCCGAATGGCCTCTTTCTGTGTTGTAAACATCTATGAATCTATGAGGTACAATGCACATCACACGTCCTCCTGAGCAACCATCAAGCAGGCCATTGGTCTGCTGAAAGTGAGATGCTGATGCATTGTTTGATCTGATGGAGGCCTGCAATTGTCCTCAGTAAGGGTCTTGTGTATTGAGGTGGTTTGCTGTCCTCCACAATCTAGAACTACAGAGGAGGGGGAGGGCTTGTATCAAGAGGACATGACTGATCATCAATCTTCATCCAACAAGGAGGATGTAGGGGAGGATGCTGAGCAGGCAACACAGGGGTGAGGAAGTTCACTCAATAGAGACTCAGCTTGATGTATGCCACTGTTATGAGGCAGCCTTTTGGTAAAGTTGAGTTATTTAAAAATCCCAGAGGGAAACTTCAAACAACTGTCATAACCTATATTTTTAAGTGGTTATGTTCAAGATGCAACTCTAAATTCAGGAATCAGACCACCAGTTCTCTAGAGGTTTTAAATTAAATTAAATGAAGCATTTTATTAATTTACACAGGTTAAAATATATATACACATGGCTACAAATGATGACTATCATAACTTTTAACAAATTCCCAAGCTAATCTCCATTAAGGCAACAGCAACCCATAGACTTAAGCAGACACCAGACAAAGCATTTTCACCTTACAAATTAAAAATGAGATTCCTCTCACTTTGGTTCCTGTGTTGACAGTTGTAGGCTTACAGCTACTTTGATCTTACACTGCCTGTGCCCCGCACACACAAAGCTGCTATCCTTATACCTAACACATTCTTGAATGTAAATTCCCATTGTATCACCAACCTCTTCTAACAATAAAACCCCTTTCATAGTACCAATTTTATTAGTAATATAAACATATTGCTTGGTTTCTGCCTGCTAGGTGTCTGATTTCACCCTACTTCCTGAATGCTCTATTCAAAAAATGCAAATGCACGCTATCCCTCTTACATCTTAAAACTAGTAGACATCAAAGCACCCAGACTAGCTGGCTTTAATCCAATTAAGACACACCCACAGACTAAACCTCAATTTTAAAAGAAAAATATTTTTCAATAATATTATATATATTAATAACTTCATGACAACCACCCGTCACCTCCATCCTTTCATGTTCCAGCACCTAGCACACATATTCACCATGTGCACAAGGGATGTGCTGGGGATGGTGGAGGGAGGGGGTGGTTGGGTGGGGGAGGGGGGTGGAGCTCAGACAGAGGGCTGGCTATTCTGGAGATGTGGTCATTTTTCTGTCAAAGCATGTCACTGCTTCAGCCCCTTGCCACCCAATTTGTGGCCAGACCGTATCCATGTAACACACCCTTCTGTGTAGCCATATGCAAATCCCTGAGAGGAGCAATGCATGGAGGACTCTCCTTGGTGGAGCAGAGGAGGTTTTTGACACTCTTGTGGCATTGGACCCATGTTCAGCAGGTGACCCATGGCTGCTCACATCCTCTGCAATCTCTGTCCAGGTTTGCTTGTTCAGGCAGGAGGATCTCTTCTTGCTGTCCCTTGAAAAAGGGACCTGCACCTTTCCCTTGCAGCCTGGAGGGAACCTACAGAGAAGCATTGTTAAACCTTGGGGCTATTCAATGTCATGCCATCAACGTGGTCCCAGTTGGCTCCCAGTCTGTCCATTGGACCTGGAGTCCTGATAGTGGGGTGCCGGGGGTGGGGGGGGGGGGTGGGGGGCGGGGGTGTTGGTGGTGATCATGTAGCTACAATGGAAGGGGATCCAGCACCACGGGGAGGTGTTGGGTTGTTTGGGGAATCGTCCAGCAACAGTACCAGTAGAAGGATAGGGGGAACCCAGCAACAGCTGAAACAGAGTGGGTGTCCAGCAACAGCAGCAATAACAGAAATGGAGGGCGGGTCCAGCAGCAGCAAATATGGAGGTCAAGCCGCAGCACAAGTGTGTGGTTGGGGGTCAGGCAGCAGCAGAATTAGGTGGGAATCCAGCAGAAGTGGAGGGGAGTCCAGTTGCACTCCGAACTAGGCAGGAAGTGCAGGAGCCCCCTGGGTCTATCTCCCTCTTTAACAGATTTTCCATTTTGGATACTGCTGAGGGAGCTGGTTTCTTTGGGGAATGCAGCAAGAGCCAAGTCCATGGCACTGCGAGTGGCTCAGCTGCACAGGGTGGGAAAAAAAAAGAGTGGGAGAGCAATAGTGATAGGGAATTCTACCATAAGGGGAATAGATAGATGTTTCTGTGGTCACAGATGTGACACCAGGGTGGTACTTTGTCTCCCTGGTGCCAGGGTCAGGGATGTCACTGAGCGGCTGCAGGACATTCTGAAGGGGGAGGGTGAACAGTCAGAGGTCGTGGTCCATATTGGTACCAATGACTTAGGTAAAAAGAGAGATGAGGTCCTGAAAGCAGAATAACGGGAGCTAGGAACTAAATTAAAAAGCAGGACCTCAAAGGCAGTAATCTTAGGATTACTCCCAGTGCTCATCTAGCGAGATCAGGAATAGGAGAATAGACCAGATGAATGCGTAGCTGGAGAGATGGTGTAAGAGCGAGGGATTTAGATTCCTGAGGCATTGGGATCGATTCTGGAGAAGATGGGACCTGTACAAGCTGGATGGGTTGCTCCCCCTCAGGGAGCAATATCATCACAGGAGTACTTACTAGTACTGTGGGGGAGGGTTTAAACCACACTGGAGGGGGATGGGAACCTGAACAGGGAGACAAAAGAGTGGGAAACAAAGATAGGAATAAATGACAGAGAAGTAAAAATCAAAAGTGGAAGGCACAGTAAACAAGGGCTAGCAGCAAATAGGGCCATAATACAAAAATGATGTGTAAAACTGTTAAAAAAGACAAGTCTAAAGGCAGGTATCTGAATGCACAGAGCATTCACAATAAGGTAGATAAATTAACAGCGCAAATTGATGTAAACGGGTACGATGTGATTGTAATTACTGAGATACGTCTGCAAGGTGACCAAGGCTGGGAATTGAATATGCAAGGATACTCAATATTTAGGAAGGACAGATGAAAAGGAAAAGGAAGTGACATGGCACTGTTAGTTTTGATGAAATTAGTGCAATAGTGAAAAGGGATATTGGGTAAGAAAATCTAGATGTAAAATCAGCCTGACTGGAGCTAAGAAGCAACAAGGGGCAGAAAACATTAGTGGCAGTTGTCTATAGGCCTCCAAACAGTAGTGATAAGGTAGGGGATGACATCAAACAGGAAATTAGAGATGCATATAACAAGGGTGCTACAGTAATCATGGGTGATTTTAATCTACATATAGACTGGGCAAACCAAATTAGCAATAATAACATGAATTCCTGGCCTGTGTACAACATTTTTTTAGACCAGTATGTTGAGGAACTAACTAGGGAACAGGCTATCCTAGTTTTGGTATTGTGCAATAAGAAGAGGTTAACTAATAATCTTCTTGTGCAGGGTCCTTCAGGGAACAGTGATCATAACTTGATAGAATTCTTTATTAGGATGCAAAATGAAATAGTGCAATCTGAAACTAGGGGCCTAAATCTAAACAAAGGAAGCTACGAAGATATGAGGTGTGAGTGGCTAAGATAGATTGGGAAACTTCATCAAAAGGCATGATGGTGGATAGGCAATGGCTAATATTTTAGGAATGAATGTATGCATTGCAACCGTTACACATACCTTTCTGGCACAAAGACACAACAGGAAAAGCAGCCCCCCCATGGCTAACTAAAGAAATTAAGGATAATATTAGATCCAAAGAGGAGTCATATAAAGTTGCTAGAAAAAGTAGCAAGCCTGAAGATTGGGAGCAGTTTAGAATTCAGCAAAGGAGGACCAAGAGATTGATTAAGAGGGGAAAAATAGAGTATGAGAATAAACTCGCAAGGAACATAAAAGTGGACTGTAAAAGCTTTTATAATTATGTAAGAAGAAAAAGATTAGTGAAGACAAATGTAGGCCCCTTACAGTCCGAAACAGGAGAATTTATAATAGAGAAAAGGAAATGGCAGAGCAATTAAACAACTACTTTAGTTCTGTCTTCACAGAGGAAGACACAAATAACTTCCCAGAAATGCCAGAAAACCAAGGGTCTAGTGAGAAGGAAGAATTGAAGGAAATTAGTATTACTAAAACAATAGTGCTGGAGAAATTAATGGGACTGTAAGCTTATAAACCCCCAGGGCCTGATAATCTGCATTCCAGGATACTAAAGGAGGTGGCTGTGGAACTGGTGGATGCATTGGTTGTCATCCAAAATTCTGTGGATTCCAGAACAGTCTCGGCAGATTGATGGGTGGCAAATGTAACCCACTATTTAAAAAAGGGAGGGAGAAAACAGCAAATTACAGACCGGTTAGCCTAACATCAGTAGTAGGGAAAATGCTAGAGTCTACTATAAAGATTGTGATATTAGGACACTTAGAAAATATCAACAGGATTAGACAAAGTTAACATGGATTTATGAAAGGGAAATAATGTTTGACAAACCTACGTGAGTTTTTTGAGGATGTAACTAGCAGAATAGATAACAGAGAACCACTGGATGTGGTGTATTTGGATTTTCAGAAAGGTTTTGATAAGTCCCAAATAAGAGGTTAGTGTGTAAAGTTAAAGCACATGGGATTAGGGGTAATATATTGGCATGGATTGAGAATTGGTTAGCAGACAGGAAACAGAGTGGAGAAATAAATGGGTCTTTTTCAGAGTTGCAGGTGGTGACTAGTGGGGTACCGTAGGGACCAGTGCTTGAGCCCCAGCTATTCACTATATATATCAATGATTTGGATGAGGGAACCAAATGTAATATTTCCAAGTTTTCTGATGGACACGGAACTTGGTGGGAATGGTAGCAGTGAGGAGCATATTAAGAGGTTTCAAGGTGATTTAGCCAGGTTGCATGAGTGGGTAAATACATGGCAGATGCAGTATAACGTGGATAAGTGTGAAGTTATCCACTTCAGTAAGTAAAAGAGAATGGTAATAGATTGGGAAATGTTGATGTATAAAGGGATCAGGGTGACCTTGTACACCAATCATTGAAAGCAAGCATGAAGGTGCAGCATGCAGTTAAGAAGGCAAATGATATGTTGGCCTTCATTGCAAGAGGACTTGAGCACAGGAGCAAGAATGTCTTACTGCATTTGTACAGGGTCTTGGTGAGACCACCCCTGGAGTATTGTGTGCAGTTTTGGTCTCCTTACCTAAGAAAGGATGTACTTGCTATAGTGGGAGTGCAGCGGAGGTTCACCAGACTGATTCCTGGGATGGCAGGAGTGTAGCATGAGGAAGGATTGGGTTGATTAGGCCTGTATTCACTGGAGTTTCAAAGAATGAGATGGAATCTGATTGAAACGTATAAAATTCTGACAGGGAGGGACACACTGGGTGCATGGATGATGCTTCCTCTGGCTGGAGGGTCTAGTACAAGGGGTGACAGTCTCAAGATATGGGATTGGCCATTTAGGACTGAGATGAGGAGAAACTTCCTCACTCAAATGGTGGTGAGCCTGTGGAATTCTCTACCACAGAAGGTTGTGGAGGCCAAGTCACTGAATATATTTAAGAAGGCAATAGATATATTTCTGGACTCCAAAGGCATCAAGGGGTATGGAGAGGGAGTAGGAGTATGGTTTGAGATAGAGGATCAGCCATGATCATATTGAATGGCAGAGCAGACTCAAAGGGCCGAATGGCCTATTCCTGCTTCTATTTTCCAAGGTAGCTGTACATGCAGGCAGGCAGCATTTTAAATATGACACTAGCACCTGCATTCTTGTCACCTGCGCCACAATCAGTGCCACAATCAGCAACTTTTAAAGACAGCAGAAGTGTGAAGTGATGCATTTTGGCAGAAGGGATAGACTTATTGGCGCAATAGAAAGACCGTGCATGAACAAAAGGACATGGGGTTGCATATGCATCAATCTTTGAAGGGGGCAGGACATATATTAGAGTCATAGGGCTAAATTTTACACTCCCCTGCCAGCTGGTTTTATGGCAGGGGGCATAATAAATTCGGTGGGTGATCTACGCGTTGCCTGTGTGCCTACCTTTGCCTCCACTGCAATTATACCAAGGGCGGTGGTGGCGTCGGGTGGCTCACCCTACAGGGAGTCAGCTGAAGTCCTTAAGTGGGGCATTAATGTCAGTTAAGGGCCTCATCCCAGAGCTACCGGCATTTAACTGGCAGAGAGAGAGAGAGGTCCATGCCAGCAGCCTGGCAGATTTCTCTGCACAGGTTGGTCATGGGTTGGGGGGGGGCGGTGTGGTATCACACCTTACCTAGCCACCTGGTCTTATTGGAATGCAACCCCCTCCCCCTCAAAGTGTAACCCCTGAGATTGCCCTCCTTCCATGGCTTCTGAAACCTCAGCCACACCTCCTTCACCAACATCCCCCTCGTCAACCCCTTAGAACACTTAGAAAGTTCCAATCCATCGCAGTTCACCTCCTCTTTGCCCAAGTGCACTACCAGCAGTGGCTACCACTCCTGCTGGCGCTACCAGTACATCCAGAGCTTCTAGCCTCTGATTGGCTGACAGCTCTCTGAGATGAGATTTCCTGTCCACAAGAGGCAGAAATCCTGCCTCCAGCCTATTAATGGACAATTAAATGACTGCAGGGCTGCTGTTCTTCTCCTGGCGGGGGTGGTGGGGGGGGGGGCGGAGGGAGGGAGGGAGGGGGGGCTGGGACCTATATAATTCAGCCCATAAGTCTGGTTAGCAAAGCAAATGAGATCTTGTGCTTCATAAGTAGAAACATTAAGTAGAAATGCAGGGAATTTATGTTGAAACTTAATAAAGCTCTGATTCGGACGCAACTGGAGTATTGCATCCAGTTCTGCTCAGCACACTTTAGGAAGGACGTGTGGGCCCTTGAGAGGGTGCTGAAGAGATTTACCAGAATGGTTCCAGAGATGCAGAATATTAGTTACAAGGTTAGGTTGGAAAAGCTGGGGTTGTTCTCCTTGGAACAAAGGAGATTGAGAGGAGATTATAACAGGTTTAGATAAGGTCGACAAGGAAAAGCTGTTCCCATTCATTGACAGTGCAAGGACTGGAGGACACAGATTTAAGGTTTGGATAAAAGATGCAGGGAGGATGTGGGAAAGAACTTTTTATGCAGAGAGTGGAAATTACCTGGAACTTGCTGCCTGCGGTTGCATAATGTCCAGCAACATTTGCGACTCCACAGATACCAAAGCAGTCCGTGTCCAAATGCAGCAAGACCTGGACAATATCTGGGCTTGGGCTGACAAGTGGAAAATAACATTTGTGCCTCACAAGTGCCAGGCAATGACCATCTCCAAAAGGAGAAAATCTAACCATTGCCCTTTGACATTCAATGGCATTACCATCGCTGAATCCCTCAATATCAACATCCTGGGGCTTACCATTAACCATAAACTGAACTGAACTAACCATATAAATATTGTGGCTGCAAAAGCAGGTCAGAGGCTAGGAATCCTGCTGCAATTAACTCGACTCCTGACACCCCAAAGCCTGTCCACCATCTACAAGGCACAAGTCAGGAGTGTGATGGAATAATCTCCACTTACCTGGATGAGTGCAGCTCCAACAACACTCAAGAAGCTTGACAACATTCAGGACAAAGCAGCCCACTTGATTGGCATCTCTTCCACAAATATTCACTCCCTCCATCACCGAGGAGCAGTGGCAGCAGTGTGTACCATCTACAAGATGCACTGCAGGAACTTATCAAGGCTCCTTAGGCAGTACCTTCCAAGCCCACAACTGCTACCATCTAGAAGGACAAGGGCAGCAGATAGATGGAACCACCACCACCTAGAAGTTCCAGTCCAAACTACTCACCATCCTCATTTGGAAATATTTTGCCGTTCCTTCAGTCATTGGGTCAAAATCCTGGAACTCCCTCCTTAACAGCAATGTAGGTGTAGTTACACCACAGGGACTGCAGCAGTTCAAGGAGGCAGCTCACTACCACCTTCTCAAGGGCAATTAGGATGGGCAATAAATGCTGGCCTAACCAGTGATGCCAGTATCCTGTAAATGAATAAAAAAATGAAGGCGGTGGAAATGGCAACAATCGATTCTGTAATTTCAAAAGGAAATTGGATGGAAACTTGAAGGAAATAAACTTGCAGGGTTATGGAGATTGAGCAAAGGGAATGGGACAGACTGGATTGCTCCACAGGGGGCCGCCATTGACTCGATGGATTGAGTGGCCTCCTTCTGTGCCATAAGCTACTCTATGGTCTGGATTTTGTGAAGGTGAAGGGGCTTGATAAATCCATTGGGTGGCTTGCCCACCAACTACCTGCCCACCCTGCACCTACAGCAGTTATAACAGCTGTGGGGGTGGCGTTAAGTGACCCACCCACCATTGGGATAATTGAGGCTTTATGTGGGCAATTAGTGCCACTTAAGGGCTGCATCCCACCATGGCCCCTGCCGGGATTTAATCGGCAGCTGGACAGGCCCACACCAAGTGCCCAGCCTGACAGGTTTACCTGTATGGGAAAATAGGCCCTCCTCCTCCCCCCGCAACCCCAACCCCAGTTGCCCTCCCTCCATGTCATCTCAAACCACAGCTCCCTACCCTCTTGCCGGGGACTGACAGCTTGGCATTCAGCCCTATGACACTATTTCTATGAAGATGATTTACAATGTACTACCACTAGAGGTCACTGTATTAACAATTTGTTAAAATATTAGTAACAAGTACTGCATTGCATTAATGGCAATTTCAGACTATAGTCCCTTAAGTTTGCATTCAGGATGTTTGAAAATCCTTCAATTCATGCTATTGATTCTAACCAATTTCATCTATAGAATGAAAATCAGTGCATTTGATGTTCACACTAACTGCAAAATTTACATGCAATGTATCTTTCTACTAAACTTAACATATATTTTAATTATTCTGAACTGTGCTATTAACATTCTGGAGTAAATTATTGTATGATCCAATGGAAGAAGGCATTTTTTTCTCCCTTGCCCACATTTATCCCTCAACTGAACCTTGAGAAAGGGCAAATTTAACTGGCTATTTATCTCATTTTCTTTGTGGGACCTTGCTGTGCCAGAAAGTTGCTGTCTCATTTATCTAAATAATAACAATGACTATATTACAATAAGTAATCCATTGGCTGTAAAAGGTTTTGGGACATCTTCATGACATATTCACTTTTTTGCTGGCCAAAGAGAAACTGTGTTCCCACTATATATGGCACCCTTATCTGTTCTATTAAGATAAGCATGGTTGGAAATGTATTTTTGTAATTAAAATGCATTTTTAAGTTTCTAACAAGATGTTAACACTATATTGGTCTCATTTATAATATGAGTTGCAGTTGGAAGTAAAATGTTAAAGCGACAATATTTTCTATATTTAATCTTCCTGATCAAATACATTCTTCTACAGCTGACCACTCAGTTATAGAATTAAAATCCTACTCTTAACTATATCTAAGAAATGAAGAGAAAGACAAGCATTCTAAGTAACATATGAATAATAAGGAAAGAAAGTTTAAAAAATGTGAAAAACTAAAGCTGTAAATACTATTTTGGGCTAAGTCAAATATAAAGTTATCAACATGGACTAAGGAGAATGGTGATATCTCAAGAGGTTCGGAGAGTTTGATAATGCAATAAGCTATGACAGTAAAGTGGATAATTAATCTGGAAATATGTTACTACTGTGAAACATACTGAAATGTATTATTTCACACAATTCAATCTCGGGGATTTCCTTTTTGGCAACAGAAAGGTTGGTGTGAGGCAGTGATCGAAAGCAGGTTTTGTTAGATGAATCAGCTTGACAGTGATTTATGATTTCTTAAAATGGAAAGGCCATGTAAGAGAATATTCTTGTTCAAGGCACTTCCCTTTTCTCATTGAAGGATGCTACACTCTTCCAGGCATTTTCTCTATGTCAACTTTCTTGGTAGCAATCCTAAAATAGGTCTCCTTTCCTTTGCTGCTGCTTCCATGACATTATTAAGGAAAAAGCAGTTCTTGTTCAAATTACATTACAGAGCATTCAAAAGCCAATTGGTCCTTGGAAACCTACGATTGTACAAGAATACTCCTAAATTTATTTTGGTCTTAGCTGAAGGAAACCCTGCTGGATTGTCTCCAAGCCATTGATAAAATTGATACCTTACAAAAAACCTCAAAAACACATCTGGTTGTTAAGAGCACATTTTCTATAATTGTCTTCACTGTAATTAAACAGTACAAAGTCATTGTTTTAACAAATCACAGTAGTTGCACTGTTTCATTTAACTGTGATATGGTTTACTTGTATTTCTTGATTGTCATCCTTCTAGTAAAAATCCAAGTTAATTAAACAAAAGATATAACATATCACTTGGATATTGTAGAGAGAAAAAAGCGGTTTTTGAACTGGCACAACTTCACTAATAGTGTGTGACATTAAAGGAAAAATAAACCACTTATATTACTTTGTAATAGTTTAGTTTTAAAAAATGTCAGCTGAAAATATCACCCCATGTCTTATTGGGAGCTTAGATATTGTGGCTGAAATGAACACAGAAAGCAATGACGGTTTGAAAGGAAATTACAAAATATTTAAATAGAGGAATTGAAACAAATGATCCTATCTATATCTATTTTGAAAATGTTGCATTGTGTTATACAGCAAATAAAGTATAAGATCTTAGGACAGAATAATTGGGAGTTCCATACTCTAACCTGGAATACCACAAACAATCTGAAAGGACACGTTTTACTATATGTTTCTTAAATGAAATAAAGATGAGTCATACTTAAAGAGAATGGCTGTGTGGATTTTATATGGAACAAACAAAGCCCAAACAACTGCAATCATTGTATCATTCAAATACTGTTGCATAACATGTACTGTTACTGAACTGTTTTCTTATGGTTCATTATGTTTTAAGTATAAATAATGCAACAGCTGAATTAAAATATTAACTTTGCTGACCCTATATTATTCAACTAAACATGTGGAAAAATTGGGCACTTTTTTATAGTTCCATAAACACTATTGGTATTCACTTAGCAATGCAGATTGATTGCCTACAGCAACACAGAATTCGTCTGTGGGTATTTGAATTTGTATTTTATTTTGCATTTTGTATTTCATACTGGGTAGTGATTGCAAATTATCTTCATTTCAACCACAGTACGTCAGCTCCCAATAAGGCATGGAGTGTTATTTTCAATGGACATTTTGAAAACTAAATTATCATTATAAATCAGTGAAGGTAGGAGTCATTTCTTTAACTTCATACACAAGTCATGCCAATTCCAAAACACAATAAATAAATATCTGGAGATGTTTCATTTAGATGTGGGGCTTTGCAGTTGTAGAAGGTAAAAACAACTATAAAAACTACATAGTAGGAGTGACGGAAGGTTACAACAGTGAATTTGAAATTAACAGAGGACTGGTGGGTGAATGTAAGTTGATTCAAAGTGAAACAACAGAGGCAGCAGGAAATACAAGTTACTCCACTAAGATTCAAACGGACAGGATCAGAAGATAGATGGTCACCAGACCTGCCCAAGGCCAGCAATTTTCCAATACTAGCCAAGTCAAAAACCAAAGAACAGGAAATTCAAAGCTACTCTTCAAAATAGCTCTAAGTTAAACTCTATCACGATTGTAAATATAAATTGTAATGGTATTAGAGGGAAAGTAGCTCAATTGGAGTTACTCATCAGCTAGGAAAAAACTTGATGTTATTATAATGTCCCCGAGCTAAGGCCTCACTCTATACTTTTATTATTTAATATATCAGCATGGCTAATTATGTAAAATCTTTAAAACTGGACAAAGGCTTTGCAATGACTGAAGTCATTGCTGACTATGACTCAAACACTAGGAACTTCCTGGCATTCAGAACAGCTACAATCTCATTATCCCTGAGGAGGTGCTAACAACCCTGTGCTTGGAGAGACCAAATTCCTAAGGAAATGTACAAAGGCCATTAACATTTCTAAGGCCAGACCCAGCCAATGGAGACTACCTGTCTGAGAGGACAAAGGACCCTGAAATCACCTTTGAAATTATTAATGGTTGAAACATTAATCCATCTTAAGGATCTAGACAAAGGAATATATAACCGTCATCCAAACTGAAGTGGAGAAGTGGGAGTCATACAACATGACACCTCCTTCCTCCTCCTGCCACTAGCTGGGAAAACCAGTTATCCTGCTTTGTGGAACTGCAAAGACAGTCTGCCATCTTCCATCAGCCAAGCAGGAGTAGAACCAGAGCTCTGTCCAGGTTGAAATAGCAAATTGCCTGTTCCCGTCTTTTCCTCCATCCATATTGTTTCTACTGAAACTTCTGAACTTCTGTACCAGCGCCTAAAAGACTAAATCATCTCTATGTGCCTATCCCATCGTGGAAGTCATCTCTACTGGAAAAGTGGATTATCCAGCATCTGTCTTCAGTTTGCCAACTCTGTAAAAGAATATACACCATGGGGCTTTGATTCTGGACTCTGGACTCACATGAAACAATAATTCTTATTTTGTCTGTGGTCTTTGCCCTGTACCTCTTTCTGTTCTCTATCCCACCTTTATTGTGTAAATGAAAAGGAGGCCATGCTGTGACCTTCTTCTTGCATTTAAGTGTGTGCAAATAAATTAACACTTTTAGTTCATCCTATCTCAAGTTTGTTGTGGGGCTAATAATAGAGAATTGTAGCACACCAAAACTGAGGGGTTGGGAAAAACGCCACTGCACAAGAAGGAGAAATCAAAAATAAAAAACACCTTTCTGTTTAAAGACGGATGGTGAGCGGAGAAATCAGGGCTGCTTAAGTTAAACCCCCTTCTGTCCATAACAGAAATTGGGAGCTCAAGTCCGAATTGAACTCAGTTTGAATTTGACCAGAGCCCAAGTTAAGAGCTGAGCCAAATATAATTTGATATAAAAAAGCCATTGGAAGCTAACATGAAAACCTGGTGGCTGAAACAAATTTTAAAACACAAATAACTTTCACAGCAAATTCCTTTTCCCTACCACTGTGTAAATGAAACCCCCCTCCTGTCCATAACTATAGGAACTGAATCCAAACTTGATGAAAACGTTCACACTGCAGAAATATTTCCAGAAGATTTCACAGTATAATATAAAGATAGATCTACTAAAGACAGAGGAGTCTTTATCGTAATCAAGAACTTTATTTCCAGTCTCGCAAGACATGATTCATCTTCAACAGATGAGAAATTAGTATGGTGAGAATTGACCCTCCAAGGGGGGAGATGATTTTGTTGGAGCATATTATTGGAAACCCAGCAATCCAAGGATTCTCTAAATGACTTAGATGCTAGTCTAACAACACTTTATAAATCATCTGCATCCATCATATTAAATGGGGATTTTAATGGTCCCAATCTTTCTTGGAATCAAGACGGTCCCCAATGTGCAACAAATTCACTTCAGGAAAAGTTAATAAGTATAGTAAATGACCACTTGTTAATGCAGATCCTCAACTTTACTACTAGGAGGCACACCAATGGAACTGAGCATATATTGGATCTTCTTGTTACACATCCTGCTTTGCTGAGATCTGTCAGGCCCCATTCCGGGATTAATGGTCACTCAGTAGTTTTGGGTGAATATTGCTTTACGTCACCACTGCTCCGAAAACTACCAAGGAAGTGCTGCAGTGACAGGGTATCAGTAATGATGCCTTTAAGAGCCAAGCTGCACAGATGTCAAAACAGTTTTTCAACACCTCTCCTGAGACCAACTCAGTGGACAAGAACTGGAAGGCTTTTGCCGAATGTGTATTTCATCATGTTCCTCACAAAATCTACTCTGGATGGAGGAGTACTCTATGGTTTACAGGCTATCTCATAAAGAAAGACTGCAAAGAGAAACAAATTATCCATGCTCATTCTTGGTGGAATGACGATTCTTCAAAGAGGGAGGAAGTCTGCAGTAAGTTCGAACAGTGTCAAACTGTGTTCAGCAAGGAGATTTGATGCGCCAAGTGTAAAAACAAAATTGGTTAGCCAGGACAGAAAACCCCAGGGAATATTGAAGGTCTGTTAAATCAAAAAGAAACTACTGGAATATCAATTCAGCATGTAGGGGATAAGTTCCTATTGGATGACAACGAGAAGGCTGAAGTTCTAAGCTTGCAGTTTCAGAAATCGCCTTCAAGGAAGGAATCAGAGTACCTGCGTACAAATCTGTAGTATGAGGGCATTCTTACAAGAACAGTCTCCAGAACCAAAGAAAAGCCCACAGGTTGACATGCTTCTAGAAAATTTTGAATGAACAATTAAATACTTCTAAGCATTATATTCAGTCCAACCGACATCGAAGAATTCTTTACACCACCCACCCTGCCCTCACCCCCGCTTTTTTTCCAAGAACAATTAATGACTGGAACAATCTTCCACAAATCTTAATGTCCTGTCCTCTAAGGATGCATATAAGGAAAATCTGTTATTTTTAAAAATTAATATGATCATAGAGTGCACTCATTGTGCATTTCCTTTGAAAATTCCCTAGCGGAAGACTACCAAGTACCAAGGTGTTTGCAAAAATTGTCAATATTAGTGTGAGCTTTGTGATCAAAAAGTGAAACCGATTGTAGCGCCAAAGATATGGAGCAGCCTGATAATGAAGCACACTAAAACGAATTACAGAAAATAAGTTAACTTTTCAGGTCCGCTGAACACTCCAGAGTTGCTGCAGACTTTATGAGTATTTCCAACATTTTCTCTTTTTATTTCAGATTTCCAATAGTTGCGGTATTTTGTTTTTACATTTTGCAAACGAAAATTGTGCTAAGTAGAGGAAGACACATTTGGTTGGCGGTTCTAATGAATGCAGGTGACAATCGCATTGGCAGCAACGCAAGGGCTTAGCTCCCGGGAATGGTATTCACGCGCGGCTTCAAATTGATTAGTTTGCCCACCGATGTCCCGCCCAACCCCTGACGTCACGGGCTCCAATGACTCTTGCGCTGCACGCGCTGTTGTTCTGTTCAAAGTTCACTGAGAGGCAGATCGAGGAGGGAGAGAGCACGAGGAGCTCGCGAGTGCGGGCAGAGGTAGCACGAGGGGGTGGGTAGCGCGTTATTTCAGCACTAAAGCGCACGGCAATGGCTCTGGCAGATACCCCGAACTCCATCATGGGCAGCGAGGAGACACCTTTCCCTGAGATTGTCGAGCTGAATGTCGGCGGCCAGGTGTACATCACCCGCTACTCCACCCTGCTGAGTGTGCCCGACTCCCTCCTATCTCAAATGTTCGGGCGGAAAAACGGTTTAGGGCTGGCGAGAGATGGGAAGGGGCGTTTCTTCATCGACCGCGACGGCTTTCTGTTCCGCTACATTTTGGATTACATGCGGGACCAGCAGCTGGTGCTACCCGATCACTTCCCCGAGAGGAGCCGACTGCAGAGGGAGGCCGAGTACTTCGCACTTCCCGAACTGGTCAAAACGCTGAGTCCCAAACTCAGTAAACAGAACTCCATTAACGACGACGCCTGCCCCAGTGACACCGAAGATGGATCGCCCAGCACTGATGCAATCCGCAGCATCATCTCGGCCGCGGCGGCTGCCAGCGGTACCGGGAGCGAGAGGAGAGCGGGGTTCATCACCATCGGTTACCGGGGCTCCTACACACTGGGCAGGGACAGCCAGACCGACGCCAAGTTCAGAAGGGTAGCAAGGATCATGGTGTGCGGGAAGACAGCTTTGGCCAAGGAGGTATTCGGGGAGACCCTGAACGAGAGCAGGGATCCGGACCGGCCACCCGAGCGCTACACGTCCCGTTATTACCTGAAGTTTACTTTCCTGGAGCAGGCGTTTGACAGGTTGGCAGAGGCTGGCTTCCACATGGTGTCCTGTAACTCCACCGGGACCTGTGCCTTCGCTCACGATCAGACCGATGACAAGATATGGACCAGCTACACTGAGTATATTTTCTACCGTGAGTGACCTGTGCATCACCAACCTCTGCCTGCTCTTCCCCAAATGATTAGATCTGAACCCGATCCACTATCCCTAGAACTGCCCCTCAGTGCTCCTCCATGTGCCAGTGCTGTCTAATTTGCCACGCTTTCCAATTAATTTGGATAGTTGAACTTTTTAAATTATTGTCTGTTGCCTTTTTATTTGAAAAACACGATGCTGTTTATTGAGTTGATATTTTTTAGACGAGCACAAAGTTTTGTAGTCTAGGCATGTGTTTGGCACACATTGGGTGTTGGCACATCTCCCGGTGCCTTCAGCAGCTTGATAGCGTTTGAGGCAAAATAATTTAAAAAAAACACAATGGTCAATGACAAAGAAACTGGGGCGAAAGTGAAGAGTGTTGGTATATAAAAAAAACAACTGATTTTTGGATATGTCAGTTGAGGATTGATGAACCGTCATTATTTTATCAAAGCAAACTGCGAATGTGCTCCTTTCCAAGAATATTTAAAGAGCAGGTTAACCCGAGAGTGGGGGCAGTATTCCTCTTGATATCGCCGCAAGAATGCAAAGCAGTGAACTTTAAAGAGATTTGCCATTTTCTGACAACGTGTTCTGAGCTCTTAAGATACACGGTTTGTATCTTGTAATAAATGTTTGCCAAATAACGCGTAGCCTTTAAAAGATAAACAAATTCAAATTTCATAGTGAAATTACTGTTGTGAAATTTTGGATAATTTCTGCATGGGTTTCTGCCAGGATATTTGTGCAGATATTTCTAAATAAACGTTGATATTTCTTATGATATGCGTATGTGATATCATTTAACAATAAAGCTATTTTGTGACTAGATCAAATGCCAAAGTCTTCACAGTTTAATTTGTATCTTTACATAAATATTAATTATCTTTTTGATACACAAGTTTATAACTTATTAGAAATTAATTTTTTACTGCAATCAAATAGTGTCCAATATATTAGCATAGTTTAAGAGCAGGTTAGTTTAATGATAAACACATTCTAAATCTGATGATTTATCCCTAGTAAAGAACTGAGTTTCCAAGTGGTAAGTAAGTGTGAAAATTTGTTTCAAGGAGAACTTCAAAAATAACCATTTATTTAATAGTGGTTGCTTTCCTTGAAATTAGTGAAAGATCAATTACTCTTTAATAGATTCTAAGGTGCCTCACAGCTGCAAGTGCAATGACTGGATATTCATGACTTCAGCAGGATTTTCAAGCTCAAAAGTTATATGAAAGTAGCATAAATATGAGACTAAATTTAAACTGTTCTAGAAATGAAACTATTTAAAATTTCCTTACTGATCCAACACCAATGAAAATTTAATTTTAATAAAATATTGCTACTTTGACATCGGTTCAGTCTGTGCTTCATGTGTTATTAATGGAATAAATCTTTTGAAAGGAGACTTACTGTCAGTCTTTTGACATGAAACATAAAGAATTATTAACTTTGTCTTTACTGTAAAAATGTTGTAATAGTATATGCTAGTTATACTGCTGTTAACCAACTTATATATGTTACTCAGTTACTGGCAATGTATTGAAGTTTTATTGACGTTAGAGAAATCTTTATTAACCCGAGTTGTTTCCGTAGATGTGCCATTTCAACTGTTGGATAATTTATCTTGCTCACAAGCTGAGGCTTAGTCAAAAACCTCTTGTGCAAGCAGCAGCTGTCCCACTTTTGTATGCAGAAAGGCTGCATTGAATATCAGTCGACTTAATGCATTGTTTCTGTTTCCAATGAATTTCTAAGCAACCCCCACCCCCATCCTCCTGTAACATTGCCCAGAACTCTGGAAAAAAAATGAAATTAAATTTTGTCACCTGCTGATACATGGTTCTTATTACATACATTGGATCATGGGAGAGATTTGGGAGTATAAATTTGATGAGCCTTCTTAGCCTCTTAACCTCTCAGTAGTATTTTTGAGAGATATTTGTCCTTGTCAGATTGTCTTTGTAAATAGAGCATTTGACCATCTCATTTATTCACAGGTTACCACATATGTGAGAAAAGAAAAAGCAAAACAAATGGGATATTAACTGTATTGCAGATTCAAAATTGGCTTTGTTCCTGATAATACCCTGTTGAATGGATTTGAAAAAATGTTTCAGGAGTGATTGCTAATATGTTTCTGGCACTGACATTTGTAGCCTGTGCTCTATTCATACCTTAATTTTTATTGGACCATACGCTTGTCTTTTTTGTAACATATCACTGAAACCCATTTGTAACTATTACAAGCATATTGTATGCAAGAAATCAGATGTAACATCCTTCCATCATCAAGCTCCAAACTGTTTAGTTTATGATAAAATTGCAAGAAGTTTGATAAAACAGCAAAATTTCTGTGGTCACCATATGTTACTGTATTGTGAAGTTTTAAGTAACAGCAATTTACTTGAGAGAGGCCAGTCCTTTCTTCTTAGTCCATTCAGCGTAGGGTGATGTCGAAGTGATTAGTTACTGTTTTCTTTATCATTTTGCGCTTCAGTTTAAGTGAAATTTTCTTCTATAAAAAGAAATTAAAAATGAGCTCAACATATTCTAGCAGTTATTTAGTATCATGCATTTTCCTTCACATTGTAAATATTACATTTTTCCAAATTACAAGAATTGAGCTTAATCCCACAAAAATATTTATGCCTTTAAGTACTTCAGAAATGTATCTGGAATATCAGTTGATCAGTTTCCAGTTCTTTTTAATGATTTAGTGCAATTAGATACCTTTTAAAGCAACACATTGATCATTTTTGTGTCCAGCATCAAAATCATCAGACTGGATCCTGTGACCTAAAATCTCATTTAGTATTAAATCAAACAATGGATGTATTTTCAATCTGATATCCTCGTGTCAGCCAACTCCAAAATACTGCCTGTTTATACTGCATGCAGTTTTTGGAACTAGCAAATTGGTAATAATATGGCACTCCCAACTATTTTCTCTCTACTTTGCATCCCCTCACAGGGTGTTTATAACTTGCCTAGGCCAATCCACAGGACAAGGTAAAGAAACCTAGCTGTAAATCTTTGAACTGTAGTGAAATTCAGTCCAAAATGACTAGGAACTTTTGCAGCTTTGCCAGATTTACGGTGTGCCAACTGATTGTAATTTTCTTGGGTCTGTTTATTTGCATAATTTCTAATGCAGCATAATCTTATAGTGTATGTGCATTTCTGCCAGTGCTTGTGGGAGGGAATAGAAGATGGGCACAATCCTCATGCTGAGACACCAGCTTGCTGCTATCCCTTAATTGCTCCTTTAATGTTTTAAGATTGTAAAAATAACTTTGGTCACATACATCCTTTGTTCTACAATCCCCAATGTTCAAACATAAACTGATATAGCACAAAGTTTTATGTAATTAATACTTCTGTAGTTAAATGGACTTGGACATTGATTTTTAGAAATGAATAGAGAAAATTAAGAATTCAAATTTCTACTTACAGGTTCTTCCAGTGACCATGATATATTTTTTTACTTGCTTTCATTTTGTACGTTGTTTATTTTGTATGTCAAAGTTTTGAGGAAAGTCACATACAAAGATTAAAATGATCTATTTCTATGATGGTCACTTTAGTCAAAGATCACTGCTGGGAGAGGAAGGAATACAATCTCTCAGCTCTGATTCAAGTTAAAGTCAATAACAACTTGTATTAATATTGCAACCTAATGCATTTAAAACATCCTAAGGTGCTCCACAGAAGCGTAATCTCACAGAGCTAAATAAATAGATCTATGAAGTGGTGTCAATAAGCTTTGTCAAGCACATCGGTTTTAAGAAAGCCTTAAAGGAGAAGAGAGGCATAAAACTTTAGGGAGGGAAGTCTAGAACATGGGGCCTAGATGGGCAAAGGCACAGTCACCATTTGTGGAACAAAAGGAGTGGAGGATAAACAAGAGATCATAGATTGGTTGTTTTTTGAGGAGATTAATCAGATGGGAAGGGCAAGATCATGAAAGGATTAAACAAGAGGATGAAATTGGAGGCATTGAGGTACCAGGATTCAATGTGAGTCATCAAGTGCAGGGGTAAAAACAAAAAAACTGCGGATGCTGGAAATCCAAAACAAAAACAGAATTACCTGGAAAAACTCAGCAGGTCTGGCAGCATCGGCGGAGAAGAAAAGAGTTGTGAAGAAGAAAAGTGCAGGGGTGATGGGTGAGTGAAACTTGGTGTAGATTAAGGCATGGAAAGCAGCGTTTTAGATGACCTTAAGTTTATGGAAGTGGTGGATGGGAGCCTGGCCAAAGAGCTTTGTAACTCAATTTTGGAGATGACAAAGGCATGGTGAGGATTTCAGCAGCAGGTGAATTAGGAGAGTGGCAGAGGAAAACAATTATACAGGGTGGAAGTAGTCAGTCTTCATGAGGGTGAGGATATTCAACTTGAAGCTCGGCTTGAAAGAAAATAAGATGTTGATGTCAAACATATTTTCACCCAGCCTCGTGTGCTATTTCCAGGAGAGGCACCTGGATTATGATCAGCAGTAGGAAGTGTGGCAAATCCAATTGAGTTTAGCCAACTCAACACAGACCACAGATGAGACCTGGTTCCTTATGGATCAATATCAAACCAAGGCTCAGTTGAACAAAGCAAGTTGTTCTCATTGAGCTTGATGCTTTAAGGTAGGGTTAGAAAAAAAGTCAGAATTAACATTCACATATAAAGTTAGCCAGAAAGCAGATCATTTTAAAAATATATCACCTACTAGAAAAAGTTTAATTTTTGTATGAGATTGGACAACATTGCTCAATAATATTCTTTACCACAATCTGAAGTATGCAATAAAAAAAAGTTCCTGCCAAATTTTAGATATCAATGTGGGAAGTTTATTGAACTTAAATTGTGTTTATTTTGTTTTTGTGCTATTCAGCCTGGATTGTCAATCGTGATGTTGTAGTCTTGTGTTTTTAGGTTTGAGCTAAATATGTATTACTTGTATATAAGATGCTTGCAGGGCAAAACAGTGGAGACCATTACTTTTTTGCCATCTGTAATTGATGTCTACAGTGTCTTCCTGTGTTTTAATAAAATCTTATTTAAACACAGATCTCACACAGTCCTGATTTAATCTGTGTGGTTAGAATAAAAGGATGAAGCAAAAATGTCCACTTCAGAGGAATGGAAGAAGTGTTGCTGGTGGTGAATGAAAATATTACCAATAATGGTGCTGGCTGCCATTATCTCTAGCCTTGTGATTCCTGAGTGCTTAGGGCACACATACAAGCCAGCAGTGCAGTTTACAGATTGTTAGCCCGAATGGAGCTTTCTCAGCCATCAAGAAAGACATTCAGCAAGAAAATTAACAGCTTTAAAGACGTGGAGCTGTAAACAGGATGAATTCCACAGTAGCTGGAGTCTGAGCCCCAGCAGATTTTAATACAATTTGAAGTAATAGTAGTACTGTAATATAAAAGTGACATGAATAAAATGTCAGGTGCTTCACCACAGAAGGGGAAACAATGTCAAAAGTATGATTCAATGATGCACACTCATATTCTTGGTCAATGAAAGAGCAAGATTGGTAAGAGGAGAGGTATGAGCCATCTGTTCATCTTAGTGCAAAGGGATCTGAAGACATGATTTTAAAGAAAAAGCCACGGAACAAATATTTCAATAACATCTTAAACTTGTCAATTATAACAACGAGAATTTGCGGTCAGCAGTGAATGAACAGTGCTAGCTGTTTATTAAACCTACTCTTGCCCAGACGTGTTGGGCTTTTGAATTGGAATGTGTGTGAAAGCCAAAACAGCATGGTGCACCCTAAAAAGAGCTGGGACCTGTGTAACAGGGCAAGCAACTGTATGTTTCTTTAACCAACCAGATTGAAGAGTCTTTACTGAGACAGAAGCCACAAAATTTACTTGGAGATACATTGGGATGTTGTGGGTGTGGGTGTGTTGGAGGGTGGGGAGGGTTCTGGCAATGCAGAAACCTGGAAGGAAATTCAGTCTGTGTGTCAGTGGCTTTTTAACTCAACCTCTGCATTAGCATTTCTGAGTTTGGCTTTCAATACACAGCAGTGGGCATGATGAGGAACTGCATAGTGTTATCCCAGCTTCAGTATTTAAAGGGCCAATTCAAAGATGCAATTTGGAGGAGTTGGTGTTTGGAACCAAGGAATATTGGATGTGAAACAGGAAAGGTTGTGCCATATTTTAGTGATACCTGCCATGATGTGATGCTGGGAGCTATAAGGAGCTGCAGAGATCAAACCAAGAAGGCATGGCTACCGGTTGTTAAGGAAGTGAACTGCAAGGACATCAGAATATTGTGCCAGACTCTTGGATTCAGTACGGGGATCACTAATGACTTAACCTGAAAAGGTGAATAAAGTTACACATTCACCTACACCCTGCTGTGCCTATCACAACGCTGCCTTACAACGCCTAATGAAACGTATGACACATCATTCCTCACACCCAGTTATCTTGCACATGCTCTCATTCTCTTTCTATGTACTTCTTCAAATTCCCATCTACTCATCCACCACTGCCACACACATGTTTATGCATTTACCTCATAGTCACCCTCAACAAAGGCACTCCATCCATCAGGTGAACACATGCCATAACACTCAGCCATAGATATGTTCTTTCACTCTTTGCAGAAGAGAACTCAGAACATGAGAGAGAGAAGCGGAGGTGGGCCTCCACATTTCCCAGTTCACAAATGCCGAGGAAGAGGCGCTGGAGATCAGTGGAGTTTTGGTGTCTCTAGCCATTGGAGATGGAGAGCTCCCAGATACCTGGTGATAAAATTGAATATTAGCAACCCCTATGTCATATGGCACTCAGTTATACTGACTTCAACTCATGAAATATCATCTTCATAACGATAAGATGTGACACATTCCTACCTTGCCAGTACTAACTCATGTCTTTTATCTCCAAACGGGCCTAATGCATCCAACAGAAGTTGGTGAAAGACATAGCTGCTGATTTCTCAGAGGAGCAGAATCTCTGAGGGTGCAATGACAGCAACAACAACTTGCATTTATATAGTGCCCTTAATGTAATGTGATGTCCCAACGCACCTCACAGGAGCACTATAAAATAAAATTTGACACTGAGCCACATACAGATATATTTGGGCAGATGTTCAAAAACTCAGTCAAGGAGATAGGTTTTAAGGAATATCTTAATAAAGAAACTGACACAGTTACCGGGGTGTGGCCATTGCTGTGCACAAGCAGCTACCACCCATCCACTGTTAATGGGGTAATTATAGACAAACTTCTAGACTGGCTTAAATGTGAAAACCCACACAGTAAACCATCTGTTATGGAGGTCCTGACCCTCAAGGACACCTCCAGGCTCAGGTGGGATCCCAGGAGAAATTTACAAATCTGGGGGACCCCAGCTAACCATCAAATTCACTCAATTATATCAAAGTTTGTGGGATCAACAAGGCATTCTTTAGGAGTTCAAGAATACCACGATTGTTCACTCATGCAAAGGAAAGGACAAAAATCTGTGTGTGACAACCACAGGGGAATATCATTGCTTGTGGTAGCTGGCAAGATTCTAGCAAAAATTCAACTCCTCAGACTTGCAAGCTGCATAGTAGAAGGTGTACTGCCAGAAAGCCAAAGTGGGTTCAGGAAAGGCAGAGGCATTTGCAACATGATCTTCACCTTTCAGCAAATACAAAAAAAATGCCACAAATAACAGATGGGACTCTACCATGTCTTTGTTGACTTAATGAAGGCCTTTGAGACGGCCTTGTGGAAAGTCTGAGCCAAAATTGGATGTCCTGATAGAGCTGTAAATCTGATGCAGCAGCCTGGAATAATGGCGAGGGTGTTGCTGACTATGGTGAATACACTGACCCCTTTGATGTAACAATTGGTGTAAAGCAGGGATGTATCATGGTCCCTGAGTTCTTCAGTATATCCTTTGCTGCCATGTTTTCTGGAGAATTTGATGAAAGTGTTGATGAAATATATATCCAATTCATAATGGATGACAATCTCTTCAACCTGAGATAACTGAAATCCTCAACTAATATATCAGAGTTGATAATATGGGAATTGCTGTTTACCAATATCCCTTGTATCACAATGTGAGCATGGCCTTCAAAGGATCATGAACTGTTTTTCAAAAGCGGCAGATGACCATGGGCTAGCTTAAGGAAGGTAGAGATACTCCACCAACCACCATCAAATTCTGATTATACCCCACCTACCATAACTAGCAATGACACAACCTTGAAGGTTGTAGATAACTTCACCTATCTCTGAAGCACAATCTCCGAAATGTCTGCATTGACAGTAAGGTGGCAAGTAGAATTGCCAGACTGAGCTCAATATTTGCTCATTTACGTAAGAGACTATGGAGGAAACAAGGTATCAAACCTGCTGTGTGCAAAGCTGTGGTGGTACCTTCCCTCCTAGATGCCTGTGAGACATGGACTACCTACCCCAGGCATATTAAGCAGTTCAATAGGATCCACATGAGATGCATTTGGAACATCATGGAGATCAAATAGGAGGACAAAGTGTCCAACACTGAGGTACTCCAAAGAGCAGAAATATCTGTAACTGAAGCACTCATCATCAGAGTCCAGCTCAGATGAAGTGGAGTGGAGATTGATGACTGATGATAAAATCCCTAAGGAAGTATTCATCGCTCAAACTTGGACACTGCCTGTGAGGTAGGTTGAGATTAAGGTTCAAAGACTCCTTGAAAGTGAACCTCAGGAAATGTGGCAGAATGAGAAACAAAAATGCACAAGAAAGAACTACCTGGGGAACAATCTCAAGTAATGCTGTTTTTACCTATGAACAGCTAAGAACACAGGCAGAAAAGGACCTAAGGCAAGCTAGAAAGACAGTATTATCAGATAATTAATTCTTGCCTGTACTGTGGAAAGCCATGCAGGTCTGCAATCAGACCCCACTGCCACATTAGAAGACACAACAGATGACTCTATACATGCTAGAAACAGCTGTCTTCGATTACAAAGGGAAACCAATGATGACAAAAGGAGGAACGAGAGGTAGGGAGGTGGAAGGTTTAGCGAGGACGTTCTAAAGTTTAGGGCCTTGGTAGCTGAAGGCATGGCCATCAATGGTGGAGTGATTAAAATAAAGGATGTTGAAGGGGGTGAGAATTAGAGGAATGCAATTATCTCAAAAGGTTGTTGAACTGGAGGACATTACAGAGTTAGGGAGGGGTGAGGCCATATAGGGTTTTGAAGGTATTACAGAATTAGTTATACAATGTATCAGCTCAGATACCGCACTTTGGTGAGCCCACTTAGACAAATAGTTGGGACATTACCTAATGACTCACATTTCACAAGTGAGCAAGAGCAGATGGTAGTGACAGGGACAGCAATGTAGAGTCCTTATCAGAGCATGCAGCTGCCTCCAAGTTCTCCTTAGCTAGGCACAGATGCTGTACACTGGGGGTTATCAATGAAAATGACAATTATTGAGCAGCAGCAGAAATTTTCGACACGTTGGCTGGTCTTTCAAGCACACTGTGATTGTGGAGAGAATGGAAGAGTCCTCCTCTGGCATGTGTGGTTTGATGATGGAGGACATTGAGATGATATCTCCTTGCATGGATAGAGAGGTCAGCATCATGGATTGTCAAACATATCAATCAAATGAGTCAATGTATGTCTTGACTGTAGTCATGCATGCTTTGTATACCAACAAATCTGCCACTTTAAATAGGATTTCAGATATCTCACAATGTCAAACTACTATGCACAAAAATGCTTTCCAACACAATGACAGCAATGAAATGCACTGGAGCTTGAGAGGGGTGATGGCAAAAGGAGACATCGAAGTGGGGACTTCACATAAGTGCTTACACTTTTCACCCATTCTCTCACACCCACAATCAATGGCTGACGTGGTGCTTTGTCTCCCAATGGTTGAGTCTTCCCTTTCACTGCTGCAAGTGTAGTCATCCTTGGTGGGGCCTTTATGGTCTCCAAAACCCAAGAGGTTGTCTGACAAAAGCATCTCAGCAGTCAGAGCATGAATCTGAGCAGCCTGCCTCTACCTCTGCTCGACAGGGGTAGCATCTTCTTTGGCAGTCCCTCAAATGACTTGCTTCCACTTAAATTCGTTGGGTTCTGAGATGACTGACAGGTCCAATATGCGATCTGCAGACTCTGCAACATGTGGGTCAGTTTGTGCTTGAAGGATTGGGAAGATGAGTTATTTGGAGTTTTGTGTTTTCGCTCCGACGCCTCAACTTCATCTCTGTGTGTTCCCAATGAAGTGTCTCAATATGTCTGGTGCTTTCCCAAATGAAACTTCTCCATTTGGTTGGTTACAAGCCAGGGAATCCCATGATTCACTGAGGTTGTTTGAATTTCTTCCAGGATTTGAGGACATCCCTAAAGTGTTTCTGCTCTGCTCCTGGGAGTGTCCTGACATGACCGAGTTCTGAGTAGAGCAGATGGTTCATAAGTCTGGTGTTAGGCATATGAATGAAGTGTCCTCCACAGTGGATCTAGTTTGAGTGATTAGCGCCTCCATGCTGGGCATCGTGGCTTGGGAGAAGACATTGCTGTTGGACTGCCTTTCTTGGCATCGGATTTGGAGTATGTTGTGAAGGCAACACAGATGGTATTTCTCAAGTATTTTGAGGTGGCTGCTGTCGTCTCCAAAGGATATAGGAGTGCTGCCCAGTAAACCATGACCTTTGTCTGGTTTGAGATCCTGGTCCTCAAATACTCTTTTCCTCAATCAGCCGATGACTGAGCTGGTACATTGGAAGCATCTGAATTTTGTCATCAATGTCTGCCTTCATCGAGAGGAGGCTTCCAAGATATGAAAAATGGTCCATGTTTTCCAGGATCTCACCATTGATCTTAATAGGGGAGGTAGGTGTTGTGCTGTGTGAGCTGGTTGGAAGAAGAACTTACTTTTCCAGGTGTTTAGTGAAAGGTTCATTTTCTCATTTGGTTTGGAGAACAAGTTGACCTGGAGCTCACTTTCTTGGTGAGCAATGCACAAGCGTCATGGAGCTCAATGACTGAGGTTGGAGTGATATTGGTTTTGCATTGAAGGTGGCATAGCTTGAACAGTTTCCCATCTGTTCTGTCAATTACCTCCACACTTGTGGGTAGATTACTGGAGGTGAGGTGCAATATTGCAGCGCGGAAGATGGAAAAGAGGGTTGGTGCAATGCCACAGACTTGTTTGACTCCAACCTTCACTGAGATAGGATCTGTAGTGGTTCCATTGGTGATGATTGTGGTTTGCATGTCATCATGGAATAGATGGAGGATGGTGACAAATTTCTGAGGTCAGTCAAAATTGATGAGGATACTCCATAAGTTTTTATGGTTGACAGAGTCCAAGGCTTTTGTGACCTCAAAAAAGGCCACGTACAGCAGTTGGTGCCATTCTTTTCATTTTGCTTGGATTTACCACACAGTGAAGATCATGTCTGGTGCCTCTCAATGAGCGAAAATCGCACTACGAATCTAGAGGAATTCTTCGGCCACTGGGAAGAGGCAATTGAGAAGGAACCTTGCAATGATCTACCCTGTGGCATATAGCAAGGAACTACCTTAGTGGTTGCACTACGTAAGATCAATAGGAAAAGAAAGAGTATTGCTTTGTAGTGGCATATAGGTATGCACAGGTGAGTATGGTAAAATAGAATGTTTTTGTTGTTTAGTAGAATCACATAAACATTATTCTGTTGCATCACTTTCCCATCTTGCCCATTCTTGGTTGCTAAGTTGCAAGTCACCTTTTAAGTTGTTTGCTGATGAATGTGAAAACGTGAATTGATGGGGACCAATCAGCGATGTGCAAAGGGTTCTTGGTTGATCGCAAGACTGCTTTGTGTCAGCGGTATTGAGGGGGTTAGTGGGAAGAGTGGCCATTGCATGTGCTTCTGTCATGGGTCCACTGGTGCAACCTAAGTGACCCTTGCTTAATAAGGGCATCCCTGGTATCCCAGACAGCCCTCATCACCTTCCTCCTCCTTGTCTTCTCCTTTTCCTTAGAATCATCCAAAGAGGGTTTGAGTTCTGCACCACATACCTGAGGGAACATGTTTTATGACAATTTTATTTCCTCTTTTTTTTAAACAGTGCTTCATTTCCTTGAAGCAACTCCATGCACGTTCTTTCGTGAGTATGTGTGAAGTTCGCGCGAGGCCCACTCGCCCTGCTGCTCATGTTCCATGCTGGGCGGGCCTTAATTGGCCCACCAGCGTAAAATTGAGGTGTGGTGCCAACTGCGGGCAGCAGTTGGCTTCCCGATCGCCCCCACCCGCCCTGCCGAGCACCCCTGCCAAGGGCAAAATCCCGCCCATGCTGAGGTAAAATTGCATTCATTATAGTGCTATGGGCTTCACTGGTCATCTGCCAAGTTTGAAGTGTGTATCCCTTGTCTCCTAGCAGCCATCACTTCAAACCTCCTTATGGTTCTAAAGATGTCATGTAGCTTCAACTTTCGCAAGACAAATGCATCATGGCAGCTCCCCAAGAAATATGTGTACACTGTTACAACCACTTGAGGAGAGATAAAAATTGACTTTCCTAATTTACCACTCCAGCTCTGGCTGTAACAGGGTTTTGTTGTGAATTTAGCGAGGATATGCTTTGCCAAAACTGCAGGAGTCCCACTATGTATGCTTCAAGATTATAAAGAATTAATCAGACTGGTTTCCTGAGTTTAAAGAATAATGTAGGTTTCCTGACCCTATTGCTCGAATTTTTAAAAATAGGTAAATCATAACCCTCATTCATATGTCACACACATTCCCTGGGCCCCAAACACATATACTAGTACAGATTGTAGAATATGAGGATAGACTTAAAAAGATTTTTTACAGTTTGTGAAGAAAATAAACAATCAAAGAAATATACAGATAACTGTCCTTCGAGTTGGTCTCAATGTGATGATTCCACTTTGCAGCCATTTTGTTCCGCTGGGTTCTTGGGTGTAGCTATATGGAGCGGGTTTCCATCTTTTATTCCCAAAAGATCTTGGGTTGCACTAGATTTTCCCTTCTCTGCATGGTTACTCTGTAATATTTGTATCACAATTCTTCCAAGAGAGAGACACAGCTCTTGTAGCCTTTTAGTATATCCTTCCAATCTCTACTCTGAATTGGTAAAACAATTCCTAAAATGCCTTGCTGGCTGTATATTCTAGATGAATTTGATTACCATGCCTGCTGTTGTCCTTGTGTTGTAGAACACGTATTTACATTTTTGATGTCTCATCTCAGAAACTTTTATAATAATATTGTAAAAGTCAACAGGAGATGGGGTCTTTCACACTCTCCTGGGGGTTTGAGAGTCTGTTCCTTTTCATCCCACTTGGGGTGGAACACAGTTTTATATTCAGCTGGCTGGCAGTCTTTCCATTGTCTTCATGGGATTACAGATTATTAAAATTCAGCCACAAAAAAGGCATTACAAATTGTACCTTTTCCTTTAAAACAAACTCATCCTTGTAACGACACCTACATAAAAATCTTTTAGGGATTGTCTGCTAGCTACACATTGAAGGAGTTGAAGCCCTTGCAGTTGGCCAGTACTGCAGTTGACAAATCCTGAGATACTGAAGCAGTCCATGTCTAAATGCAGCAAGAACTGCACAACATTCAGGCTTCGGCTAATAAGTGGCAAGTAACATTCACATCACACAAATGGCAGCCAATGACCATCTCCAACAAGACAGAGTCTAACCATCACCCTTGATATTCAATGGCATTATCATCGCTGAATCCCCCACTATCAATATCATGGGGGTTACCACGGAGCAGAAACTGAACTGGACCCACCGCATAAATACTGTGGCTACAACAGCTGGTCAAAGGTTAGAAATTCCACGGTGAGTGACTCACCTCCTGACTCCCAAAGCCTGTCCAACATCTACAAGTCAGGAGTGTGATGGAATACTCTCCACTTGCCTAGATGAGTGTCGCTCCAACAACTCAAGAAGCTCAACACCATTCAGAGCAAAGCAGCCTGCTGACTGGCAAGACACCCCCTACATTAAACATTCACTCCCTCCACCACTGATGCACAGTGGAAGCAGTGTGTACCATCTACAAGATGCACATAGAAACTCACCAAGGCTCCTTCAGAAGACAGCGCCTTCTAAATCCATGACTTCTACCACCAAGGGACAAGGGCAGCAGATGCATGGGATCACCACCACTTGCAGTTCCCCTCGAAGCCACACATCATCCTAACTTGGAATTTTGTCACTGTACCTCCTGTTGCTGAGTCAAATTTCTGGGACTCCCTTCCTAACAGCACTGTGTGAGAACTCGCACCAGATGGACTGCAACAGATCAAGAAGATGGTTCATCACCACCTTCTCAAGGGCAATTAGGGATGGACAATAAATGTTGGCTTATAGCCAGCAACACCTGGCTCCCTTGAAAGAATAAAGAAAAAAAAATGCTACTTGGTGCCTGGTTGCAATGTGTATGCAAACCTCTGTATCTGTGGAAAGCCAGCCAGTAATGCAAACCTGAGCACCCACTCTTTCTAGTTGGCGCTATTGCAGGGGATGTTTGTATAATTGCCAACCCCGGAAAACAAGCCATCATGTCGCCTGTCTTATTCATTTGTGTGCCACTGACAGGGAGATTCTGGATATGTCTGTGAAAGCCCTGGAATGACTTGGAGGCAAAATAGTTAAGAACAGTCATGACTTTGACAGCCACTGATAAAGTGTGGCCACCAGGTCCAACAGAGAGCAAATCCTCTTCTAGCAGGTTGCAGAACTCTGTAACCCTTATCTGACAACTTGAACCTCCTGAGACAGTGCTGTTCAGACATGTCAAGTGATCTCAGCCCCTGCTTGTACACCCTGTATCGCTTGTAGTACGCTCTTAAGAGCAGTCCTCTGCTGCTGCTCCCCTCTCTGCATAACCTTTCTCTGTAGCCCAGTTACAGGTCTCTGAAAAGCAACTGCTGCTGCTGATGGTTGTAGTAGTCCTCATCCAAAGACCAATCCAAGGCAACCAAAACACCACTCCTCCTAATGGATTGAGAAATTCTCCCAAAATGTAGGAAATACCCTCTCAGCAAAAGTACTGTGAACAAAACCTTTCCTGCCCACAGGTGATAAAGAAAGGAGCTGTGGGTACTGAATATTTATTGCAGTATTTCCATGACATTGCTTCAGACCCCTCACTTGCTGCTATGTTCCTGCCTTGTTTCAGGAAGCCCAGAAACCCATCAATGTGCCATGAATTTAAAGATGAAATAAACTCCAATTGATCCATACATATGTCAAGAGACAACCTGTCTCTCCCAAGGGGATATGCAAAGCTGCCTAGCGCAATCTAGTTTAATGCAAGGGTTAGCAGGTTGGAGCTGGCTTCCAGGCCCACTGACATTTTTGCCGGCTTTAACACCCGCTCACCTGAACCCAAATCCACACACACCTCCAAGTTCAAATTCCCGCCACAGGCTCTGAATCAGGAAGTGTAGGTTAGAATAATTAATTCAATTTCAAATCATGTGCAGAAAAAATAAAGAGAAGGAAGGCAAGTTGGAAGTAAGAGAAACATGAAAAAGAAAAAGTAAAAAGTATTTACTTTTCTAAATTTTCTTAAAGTCTCCAATTATAATTCATATCTGAAGGAACGAGACTCCACATATGTAAAAGTTCATTTTCAGAGCAAGAAATGTTGTTTAGTAGTAATTAGGACATTAAAATTTCATCTGCATTTGAATGGATAAGCCCTAACATTTTCTTGCATGTTTAGTGGGTACCTTTCAAATAAGTACAGCAACATCTTTCCATTCCATGCGTTTTAATGACAAGTCTCTGGACAAAATACTGGTATTGTGCAGCTTCTGGAGGAGTACAGTAACTTTGGACTACAATTATTTGATTTATGGGTAAAACTGTGCATGTGCCACCTTTGAAATTGGCTGTCCTATTTACTTATTAATAATAGTGAGCACTGATAGCCTCATTGTTATTTCTACTATGAAATTCAGGCCTATACTTTTATTAAAAGAAAGGGAAAAAATAGTATGAGAATGCAAATTTAAAGAAATACAATTAGATGCTTAAGTGTCTTGATGGGTTTCCATCTATTAAATACACTTTTTAAATCAAACGCTGCTCGTTCATCACTGAGGGCATGATTTTCATGCCTTCTATGATAATTATTGGCCTCTATGCCTCATTCCACTACCCTCATAAAGGAAAGTTAAGAAACCATATGGGGCGGAATCGTCCCAGATTTGCACTGTGTGATCGAGGGTGGGTAAAACGATGTTTTGCCTGTCAGCCGCGATGGCGGGTTTTCACGCTGTATCATTCCAAACCCGCCACATTATTTATGCATTTTCATGGCAGACGGGCTCACTCACACCAGGCGCCATATTTAAAGTCCAGCCATGTGCACCACATCTCACTATTTCCAATGCTTCCAACCCACAACTGCTGTAGAGGAGAAGTCCACAAAAGGCAAAAGACCTCAGCCCCCAGGTTTAGCAATGGAATGCCTTCTGGATGCCGTGGAGGCCTGCTGGGATGTCCTTTACCCCTGCTCTGGTCGCAGGATGGGCAGTGGCATGACCATCCAGGCTTGGGAGGTGGTGGCAGCGGTGGTCAGCATCAACGCCCTTCAAAAGAGGATAGCCACCCAGTGCCGCAAGAGGATGAATGATCTCTTCTGTTCTGCCATGGTAAGTCACTCTTTTCATCATTCTCTACTCACATGGTAACAAACCCATCACACATCCACAGGCATCTCACTCACTGCCAGTTCAAGGGACATCACCATTCACTTCCTCACACTCACCATCACTGTCCTCATCCTGTCTATGGGACCACTCACCACCCACATATGTCAGGTTTACTTATCTTCTGGCCTGGCAGGCATCCTGCTTACAATTTCTCCATCTCTATTCATGCAGGACAAGCTGGCACACAACAACAGGGAGAGGTCGCAGCCCAGTGGAGGAATGCCTGAAATCAAGGCCCTCACGTACTTTGAAAACAGAGCCATCCAGCTAGCCGGCGATAATCTGGACTGGCCTTGTGCTGACGGTGAGTACAGCAGTGTTCTACCAGGTGACGGTCCAGCAATGCAACATCCATCAGACAACTGGTCTGTGAGTTCTGTTGAAGGGTCATGAGGACTCGAAACGTCAACTTTGCTCTTCTCCACCGATGCTGCAAGATCTGCTGGGTTTTTCCAGGTATTTCTGTTTTTGAACTGGTCTGTGAGTGATGTGTCCTGTTTCACAGGCCACTGCCATGCACTAATTATCTCCCCTTGCTTCCACAGGCACATCTGGGAAACAGATGACGGAGTCCATGAACCAGTGCCTCCAATCATGCTCTGAAGAAACCTCTGAAGAGGAATCTGGAGGCACCCTCCTTGATGTCCCATCACAGCACTCACCCACAACCTCCACCAGCGCAAAAATACATACCTCAGTGGAATCTAGCATTAGAATATCCTCTGGATCACAATCTGGTGAACACATTGCACTGTCTGATCTACAGCAGGTGGCGGCAGGGACTTCCCAGGTGTCCAGCACTCGGGGGACTGTTGGAGGCCAGAAATTTTCTGAATCCGAGTCAGATGATGAGCCTCTGGACTCAGTCAAGTCACAGTTGCTGGAGCTGCTCGGGCACATCAGGAAGGGATGTCCACTGCACTCCTCAGATTGCAAGGCACGATGGAGGAGTCCATCCGCCTTCACCCTGAGGTGATAGCACCGGCATGCCAACACACCAAGGTCAGCACTGGTAGGATGGCGGCCGCCATGGAGACCTTACTCCAGTACATTGCTCTAGGCTATTGTGCGGGCAAAACTCCATCACTAATGCCACCTTTCAAACTCACGACTACTACATTCTAGCAGGACAAAAGCAGCAGATAGATGGGAACACCACCACCTGCAAGTTTCCCTCCAAATCATTCATCATCCTGACTTGGAAATATATTGCCATTCCTTTACTGTCACTGGGTCAAAATTCTGAAACTCCCTTCTTAACAGCACTATGGGTGTACCTATGCCACATGGATTGCAGTGGTTCAAGAAGGCTGCACACCACCACCTTCTCAAGGGCAACTAGAGATGGGCAATAAATACTGGCCCAGCCAGCGAAGTCCACATCCAGTGAATGAATAAAAGAAAAGTTGACCTCCAAAAATGAATCTGCGAGAGGGGTGCCAGGCAGCTTGGTCTCACTCCAGCTACCCTTTCCCCTCAAGGAGTCAGCCAGGGGCCCTCAGGCACCCATAGGGAGGAGGATCAGCAGCTGCACACTCTGGGGCCATCCAGGTGACTTTGGGAGTGTGCGGCCCATCTGAATACCCTTTTCCTGTGACCTCAGCAGCTGCAGCTTCACAGTCCAAGGAGGGTGCCACTGTCACACAGCAGCACCCCAAAAGCGGGCTGAACCCTCCAAATCTCGGTTCTCCAGAGGACGTCTGCCAAGGTCATCTTAGACAGGGCTTTGCAGTCAGCAATCTGCCTCCACCTCCACTGTGGATGTCTGTGGAGCCCCAAGTTGTAGCAGTAGGGAAAATTAAGAAGAATTTACCATCTGCTATGGTGGGATTAGAACCCAGGACCCCAGAGCATTATCCTGGGTTCCTGGAATACTGGCCCAGTGATAATACCACTATGCCACCACCTCGCAAAAATGTCTCCCAGCCTATGGCTCCTTGTTCTGATGAGCAGCGTTCAAGTCACTCAGATGAGAAAGGCAGGGTTTGTTTTTTAATTCATTAATGAGATGTGGGCATCACTGGCTAGGCTCATTCCTAATTGCCCTTGTTCAGGGGACATTTTTAAGAGTTAGCCAATTCTGGAGTCACATGTGGACTAGATCAGGTGCGTTCCCTAAAGGACATTAGGGAACCAAATGGGTTTTTATGATAATTGTTTCATGGTCATCATTAGACTTCTAATTCCAGATATTTATTGAATTCAAATTCCACCATCGCCATGGTGGGATTTGAACCCAGGTCCCCAGAGCATTATCCTGGGTCTCAATCTAATGACAATACCATGACGCCACTGCCTCGCCCTAAATATTTCAGTCCCGGGCCGCTTCCTGGTGCTTTGTGCAGCCTTTAGACCACAGTAGTGGTCCGGCTTCACAATCCCTGGGCATGTACACCAAGAAAATCTAAAAGCCCATGGAGCTCAGAAACTGATAAAACAGCGGTGGGACATTTTTTTCTTTGCAACATATTTCTGGGGGTTTTTATATTATTTATGATATTAAAAATCTTGGAAAATTTTTCTCGAGTATATGCCAAACATCCAAATGTGTGCTTTCTGAGATTGTGAGTGTTACGGAAGCTATTATTTGATCTGCGCAATCCAAATAGAATACATAATAAATAGGACTGAAGGACTGATATGACTGTATGATATTGATGCATTTTGTTTACTGCAATAGCTGCAGCTGAAATACTTTAATTAACTGCCTAACTGTGTTTTGTCTTTTTTTTGTGAACAGGTTCTCCCAACTCCTGGAATCAGATGGATGTCACCAAACAGCTCAGCAGAGCAGGTAAACAAACACAATATTGAAACTTATGAATGTGGACTATCATTGACTTATCATGTTTAACATTCAGTGCAAACTCATTCTTTTCCAGTGCTTCAAAATTGGAAATTCCTCCCTCGCTCAGTTTTTCCCTACTGCCATAATATAGACACTTTTAAAAGTCAAGCCCGGTGTCAGTTAATAAGATTGACTTACATTTTTTCTACTTTTCAACCTTGATGGTGTTCTGTATTATGAGCTGGAATACTTGTGGAGAAAATCAGTAGAGCTGATAAAATAGCTTATTTTTATCTTTGTTCATTGTTTGCTTTTGATTGATCTTAACAGTGCTTGAAAACTGATTAATGTGAAAGATTTTCATAACATAGAAACATAGAAAATAGAAGCAGGAGCATGTCATTCGGCCCTTCGAGCCTGCTCCACCAGTCAGTATGATCATGGCTGATCCTCCATGTCAACGCCATACTTCCGCTCTCTTCCCATACCTCTTGACACCATCAGAGTCCAGAAATCTATCTATTTCCTTCTTAACTATATTCAGTGACTTGGCCTCCAAAGTCCTCTGTGGTAGAGAATTCCACAGGTGCACCACCCTCTGAATGAAGAAGTTTCTCCTCATCTCAGTCCTAAATGGCCTACTCTGTATCCTGAGATTGTGACCCCTTGTTCTAGACCCCCCAGCCAAAGGAAACATCATCTCTGCATCCAGTCTGTCCATCCCTATCAGATTCAATGAGATCCCCTCTCATTCTTCAAAACTCCAGCGAATACAGGCCTAGTCAGCTCAATTTCTCCTTGTACGACAATCTTGCCATACCAGGAATCAATCTGGTGAACTTTGCTGCACTCCGTGTATGGCAAGTATATTCTTTCTTAGGTAAGGAGACCAAAACTGCACACAATACTCCAGATGTGGTCTCTCCAAGGCCCTGTACAGCTGCACTTAGACATCCTTGCTCCTGTACTGAAGTCCTCTTACAATGAAAGCCAACATACCATTTGCCTTCTAAACTGCTTGCTGCATCTGCATGCTTGCTTTCAGTGATTGGTGAACAAAGGCACCCAGGTCCCTTTGCGCATCAACATTTCCCAACCTATCACCTTTTAAATAACATTCTGCCATTCTGTTTTGCCTACACAATGCCTGAGCAAAATATTTTTGAGAATGTTAATTATTGTGTCTGATGATCAAGATCACTTATCTTAAAACGGCATTTGTCACATTAGGATTAGTAAGTTAAAATGTGCAGAGGAAGGGTTGGAATGCTGCTAAATCCAATGCATGACATAGAATTTCTATGCATGCTATTTTTACATATTTGATAATGCATTTATTCTAAAGATATTAACAACTTTGATAAACAACACATATAAGAATTTTATACAAGTTCATTAACCTGTCTGCTAAAATAATGCTTGATGGAATTTTAACTCCTGGAGCTTGCTTGATGGCTCTGATGGTAATTACACTGTGCAACTAAACCATATAAACTGAGGAAAGTCATAGGGTTAATGTCTGATCTGTGCTTGATTTATGAATTCTAGCTGAGATAATTGGAACAGGAAGCATTACAATTAGCCTTAGCAATCTTTGCTTAGAAAGGCAAGAAACAAATACCAGTCATGGACTTTGCTAGACATCGCTATGTAGGCCTTTTTGCTGGTGTGGTAAGAGCAGGTCTGGACTCAACTTTAATGCACCCAGCACTCAATATATTCACATATGGAGAATGGCCATTTGGCTAAATACCACAAGGATAGTAATGCCTGTGGAACTGTCTGAGTCACTATGTTCAGAAGATGAGGGCATGGGATTATATTAGAGGCATGGACCAATTATAAACACTTGCAGTTAAATAGGTCCCCTCACATGGAGGAGACAACTCTGTGCATTTTAAAATTATGCAAACAATGGGCAGAATTTTACATCCCGGGGGCGGGTGTGTGCCCGACCTGATTGTGCGTAAAATAGTGCGCGATGACCTCTGGCGAGCATCCCGACGTCATCGCCCACTCGTACGATATTTTGGTCGGCAGCGTGCTTGCCAACAATTAAGAGGCCTATTAAGGCCACTAATCAATTAATCAATGCTATTTTTCACTGCCCAGCCTTACAGTTGGCGGGTGGGCGAATCTGCCAGGCGGCCTATGCATTTTTGAGGAAACCTCATCCAAGGGCAAGGTGAAGTTTCCAGCATTAATTGTAAAAAAAATGTTGATAGAATTCTTACTATGCCTTTGTTCATGTGAGTGTGTCCTATGTGGGGGCATTTTTCCGATATTTTCAAAATCTTTATTCTTGATTTCAAAATTCTTCAACTCTCTAAGGCAGCTCCCTGCCTTCAGGGAGCTTTTAGTGCGCGCTCCCCCACACATGCGCAGACTTTTGCACTCGGCCTCCTCCCGCCCCCACCCCGGCAGCACTGAGCTTCTCAGTGCACCTTTCACATTGGCTGGCCATTAATTGGGGTGGGCGATGGGCCTTTTTCTGGCTACTTCCAGGCCCACCCGCCACACCCGCCTGACGACCCAAAAATCCTGCCCAATGTGTAAAAAAGGGAAATGAGTTGGAATGGGAATCAAGCAGCGCAAAAAGTAGTCGTTTGATGTCTTTGAGAGCTATAAAGAAGATGGCAGGGTAGACATAACTGTTTTTCTATAGCTTTAGCATTATGCTGTGTGATGTTAGCGTATCGATGCTGAAATAATTTGCATGAAATTCCTTTGTTCATTATTTTAGTGGATATATTAAAATAAAGAGATAATGCCCTATTAAAGTAGCAGATGAAAGAATTTCATTCAGTTGCATTATATGTTGATGCAATAATATAACATAGTGTCTTATTAGCAACACACTGGACAAAGATTATAAAGATTATACAAAGATTATAAGAATGTACACCTTTTATAAATTTTGTAAATAAGATGAATAGTTGTGTAATTGAAGCAACTGCTAACCGTGCCAGCTATGTCTTATGTACATATAAAAGAAACTATTATTTTTAATGTTTATATTTCAATAGCAAATTGGCAATAAAACTTTGTGTAAAAATCTATTAACTTTCTTACCTATCCTATCTGTGGTTAATAAACCTTAAAACCTGAAGCTGAAAATCAGAGTAAGGAGAAAGTTTAATTTAGAATGCAAAGCTGATTTATAATTCAAACTGGGCTAGGTGTTAAAGAAATCCGTAAGTACCTGACAGAGCTTTTTGGTTGGTGTCTTGTATTCTTTAGCTGTAGCTCCTCAGAAACTTCTCTTATCTATATTTATTTTTTCACTATTTTACATATTCTGTTGAAAAAAGCAATCTGTTGTATTTAAAGTAATGACCAGGATTTTATAGTCAGTTGCAAAGGAAATGCATACACTGACAGCTGTCCACAGACTTTTTGTGGAGAATTGAAGTCACCAGTTAGCAGATCCAGCACGTGCCCCCTGTAGTGTGCCTGAGTGGGGAAAGCAACAGTACGACTCTTCAACTAGTCAGACTGATGAATCTTCAGGGACTTGCACAATGGGCAAAATCGTCCCAGATTTGCACTAAGTGTGGTATCGGCTGGGTAAAACAACGCCATTAGCGATGGCAGGTTTTCACGCCACATCACTCCAAACTTGCCATATTATTTATGCATTCCCAGAAACACACGGTTTCCATGGTGGCAGGCTCTCATTCACCTGCCTGCCATCACCTTACCATTTCATCATGCCAGGCACCATATTTAAAGTTCAGCCGCGTGCACACATCTCAGTGCTTGGGAGGCGGTGGCAGTGATGGACAGCTCCAACTCTCTTCAAAAGAAGGCAGTCACCCAGTGCTGCAAGAGAATGAATGATCTCCTCCATTCTGCCAGGGTAAGTCACCCTTCTCATCACTTTCAACTCACACTCACAAACCAATCACACATCCACAGGGCCCTCACTAACTTCGGTTCAAGGGACATCACTATTCACTCTCTCACACTCACCATCATTGTCCTCATTCCACCCAAGGGACCACTCAGCCACCATACATGCCAGACATACTTATCATATGGCCTGGCAGGCATCCTGCTTGCACTTTTTCCATCTCTATTCTTGCAAGACAAGATGCCACACAAAAACCAGGGGAGGTTGCAGACCGGGGGACATATGCCTAAAATCAAAGTCCTCACAGATTTTGAAAACAGAGCTATCCAGCTGGCCAGTGACGATCTGGACCAGTCCTGTGCTGATGGTGAGGTCGGTGGTGCTCTACCAAGTGAGGGCCCAACAGTGCAACATACATGACAGCCATGCTGTGAGTGATGTGTCCTGCTTCACAGGCCACTGCCATGCACTAATTATCTCCCCTTGCTTCCGCAGGCACATTTGAGAAACAGTTGATGTAGTCCATGACACACGGCCTCCAATCAAGTCCCAAAAAAGTCTCTGAAGAGGAATCTAGAGGCACCCTCCTTGACATCCCGTCACAGCGCTCACCCACATCCTTCACCAGTGCAGAGACACACACCTTGGTGAGACATAGCTTTAGAATAGCACATCGCACTGTCTGATCCACAGCAGGCGGGGGCAGGGACTTCCTTGGCGTCCGGCACTTGAAGGACTGCTCGAGGCCAGAAATGTTCTGAGACCGAGTCAGATCGCGAGCCCCTGGACTTGATCATGTCACAGTTGCTTGAGCTGCAAAAGCAAGCACAGGAACATCAGGCAGAGATGTCCGCTGACTCCTCAGTTTGCAAGCCACGATGGAGGAGTCAGTCCACCTTCATTCTAAGTTGATAGCGCCGGCGTGCCAACACACCAAAGTCAAAACTGGTAGGATGGCGGCTGTCAAGGAGACTTTGGTCCAGGATGCGTGGACTCAACTCCATCGCTAATGTGATAGTTGGCCTCCAACGGTGCGTACACGAGAGGGGTGCTAGGCATCTCAATCTTAATCCAGCTACCCCTTCTCCTCAAGGAGTCAACCTCGGGCCCTTGGGCATCTGTAGGGAGGAGGATCAGCAGGTGCACTCTCCGGGGCCATCCAACCAGGTGACTACGGGAGTGTCCGGCCCATCCGAATCCCCTCTTTTTGTGACCTGAGCAGTTCCAGTTCCACACACTGAGGAGGGCGCCACAGCCACATAATAGGACCCCAAAATCAGGCCAGGACCCTCCAAGTCTCGGCCCTCCAGAGGACGTCTGCCAAGGTCATCACAGTCAGCAGGCTGCCTCCACCTCCACTGTGGATGTCCAGGGAGCACCAAGACGTAGTGGCAGGATTGGGAAAATTAAGAAGAATTAGTTGCACAGCCTGGGCATGGTTGTTAATCACTTGTACATACTGTTCATTATTGTTAATAAAGTCCCAAGACTGTCTCTCTGCCTATGGCTCCTTGTTCTGATGAGCAGTGTTCTTGTCACTCAGATGTGAAACCTTTTTGCAAAGATAAAGGTAGGTGTCTCAGCCCAGGGCTTTTTTCCTGTGCTCTGTGCAGCCTTTAGGCCAAAGTGATGCTCCCACATCACAATCCCTGAACATATTACTGATGCCTGCACCTCAGCAGTGGTTGTCATTGCTGCCAGAATGTAGTGGGTAGGTGCAACAGAGTTCTCTTATTCTCTCAGTGTGCTCTCAGCACCTTTAAGGTGAGGCTGTACCCCATTTCTTCAGCATCTATGACCACTGATGCTGTGCTCCTGAAGTGCTCAGGTGCTCAAGGCATACAAAGGACCAAATGCTTCTAAAGTTTCATGGCTGCATCTCTGTGATATGACCCTGATCACAGAGCGCAAGTGAGCTGCCCTTGGCCAGACAGGACTCAGACATTCTCAGAGACTATGTGAAGTGGCCTTACTGCATGTCATCATCATCATCCTGGAATTGAGCGATTATTAGGGCCTCTACACATCTCTATGACAGGAGCTTTTTCACAGAAGGTATTCGTGCTGCCATAAGCCAGACTGGAGTCAGACATTCACATATGCAATGTGAGGATTTATGGGGTCACCTCACTGCACGTCTTCATCATCCTCCACAAATCTAGCAGCTGTCAGGGCCTCCTGAGTGCACCTTGTCTAGCTAGTGTGGGGACCTCATCCCCGTCATCGTTACCTTTGTGGACCTCCTCATCCTCATCCCCGTCGGTGTCTTCCTCATCAGAGAAGACCTCCAGCTCCTTCATCTCCTCATCAGCCAGCTCTATTCCCTGTTGCAGTGACAGGTTGCATAGGGCAGATGATGATGGTACATGACACCCTCTGCAGACTAAATTGCAGGGCTGCACCTGACCAGTCCAGGCACAGGAACCTCATCTTCAGCATCCTAATGGTCTGCACCACCAAATTGCGAGCTGTGCATGAACCTCATTATACCATCACTCTGCTGCAGTCTGAGGCTGCTACATGGGTGCCATCAGACATGGACTCTGCCAGTAGCCCTTGCCCCCTAGGAGCCACCTCTGCAGCTTCTGTGGATCCAGGAAGACTTCAAGGATGTAGGAGTTGTGCACACTCCCTGGAAACTGTGTGCACACCTACAGGAAGCATTTCTGGTGGTCGCACACCAGCTACACATTCAGCGAGCGGAACCCTTTGCAGTTGATGTAGTTCATCCTGTGTTGCAATGGAGATCAGAGCGCCACATAAGTGCAGTCGATCACACTCTGCACCTGTGGGAAACTCGAGATCTGGGCAAATCCGATTGCTCCTGCATCCTGGCTGTCCTGGTGCTGGGTGAAACACACAAAGTTGTGTGCCTTTGCAAAGATGGCATCCGTGACCTCATGGATGCATTTGTGGGTGGAGCCTTGTGAGATCTCACAGAGGTCACCTGTGGAGCCCTGAAAGAAGCCACTGGCGTAGAAATTGAGTGCCACGGTCACCTTCATGGCCAGTGGCCGTGAATGCTCTCCATGTCCCCATGGTGCCAAATCCTGCAGTAACTGGCAGATATGACCAACCAGTTCCTTGGACATGCACAGAGTTTGGTGACACTGGTTCTCGGTCATCTGCGGGTTTTGAAAGGTGGCGTCTATAGACCAACCATCGTTGGCTTACTGTGTCTCTTCAGCAGCGTGCACAGGAGCCCTACCCATCCCTTCTTTCTGAGGTTGTTGCTCCTGCCTCTGCGTAGCCAAATGCCTCAGTCACCCTCTCCTCTGTTGCCTTCACCCTCTGTGGGTCATCAGGCATACAGTTAGTTCGCCAGGCTCCGTGATCCTGATGTACTCTTCCTGCAGGATGAAAGAGAGAGACATGTGGTTAGCATCAGTGTACTGAGAACCTGTCCTGGTTAAGTGTGAAGGCCTCTTAACACTTACCGGATTGTGCTGGCCACCACTTGGAAGGCCAGAGATCAGTGCGCTGCATGCACCCGAAACCCCACAACCTCCACCCCACTCCACCTGACCGATTGGTGGCAGCTTTGCCCGCTGGACTGCACGCTGTGCTCTCAGCTCAGGCGCAGTCATTCTAACCCATGCTGCGAGTCTGCACTGTTAGCTGGAACCATCGGGGAGACTGGTCCAAACCGGGATGCTGATATTGCAAGGGGCTGTGAGCACCTCCAGCAGTGACTGCTCCAGGCCAGCTTTAGCGAGGAGATTGTACAACAGTTGCAGTCGTCCAACTGCTCTGCAGTACACTAAAACACGCATGACTTTGCAGTCTGTGCTGGGGGCGGGTGGTGAAAAGCTTTGGAGCACTTGGTGGCACTTGCGTGCCTCTGCATTGCTTGCGTGGGCAGGTAAACTAGAAGCCTGATTCCAACCATACCAATGTGACTGCGCCTGAACTGTCTCAGTTGCAGAAGAATGGTCACTTTACATAGGATTCCCTAATGCGTGGCCCCTTCCATCGCTCACCCTACCCCCCCACCCCGAATGGTTATGCCCTATATTCAACAACAGGGCAGCCCTTGCCACCCCCCCACCTCAATTCACCTCAATGGATGGACTGCCCTTAACACCCTCCACAAGTCATTTCAACCGCAAGGCAGCCTTGTCCTCGCCGCCACAAGCCACCTCAACGATGGGGCTGCCCTTAACCAACTCCACCTCTCCACAATCACCAATGCCCCTCAAGCCCCTCAGGCAATCCTGGTGAGCCCTGCATGCCATTACTTATATACCCACCTCTGAGTTCCCCTTAAAGATCAGCCCTCCAAGTGCACGCCTTTTATATGCTGTTGTGAAACACTTCGGCGGAGATGGACAATCCAGTGGGGGGGTTGATTCTGGTGGGCTGGCCTAATAATGATGCAGATGTATTACAATGAGGTTTCTGACGTCCGATTGCAGGAAACGCAGCCTGCCTTTGGTGGGCTAAGCGTACAATCGCATACTGGATTCACGCTATCGTGAAACAGATCACGCCATATTGTCCGCTCACGTCACCAAACACTCCTGATGCTGGCAGGCATGGAAAGTTCCGGCCAATGTCTAAACCAGGAAGTATGAACCAAGAAGTCTAAATGTGACCAAAAGCATGTACAGAAAGCCTAACAAAGGTTGGGAAAGGAAGATGGGGTTAAGAGAGAGAATCAGAAATTAAAAAAGACAGAGATAAAAACAAAAAACTGCAGATGCTGGAAATCCAAAACAAAAACAGAATTACCTGGAAAAACTCAGCAGGTCTGGCAGCATCGGTGGAGAAGGAAAGAGTTGACGTTTCGAGTCCTCATGACCCTTCAGCAGAACTGTTCTGCTGAAGGGTCATGAGGACTCGAAACGTCAACTCTTTCCTTCTCCACCGATGCTGCCAGACCTGCTGAGTTTTCCAGGTAATTCTGTTTTTGTATTATAAAAGACAGAACAATTTAAAAAAATTTTTTTTTAGATCTTTAACATTAATTAACTTCTGAAGAAATTAAGCTCTACACTTTTAAAATTAAATTTCTGGGCTAGAGAGATTTTGGCACAGCAATTATGACTCACCTCATTAAAAAAAAATATTTACACTTGAATACATCAGCTCTAACATTTTTTGACATTTTTGATGAGTAATTAATGGGCAAGTACCACAGTTTCATCTCCTAACATTGATTTTAATGCTGAGTCTATCATCGAGGTACTATTATAGCACAGGTAGCGGAGGAGCAAGATAACTTAGACCACAGCTTTCAAATTTCCTTATTTAACTGCATATGTACACGTGCTTTGCTTCAGTATTATTCGTAATGCAAAATCCAGGCCATTATGCTGTAGGGGTACTTTAATCTGAAACCATCCAAAAACACTTACCTGAAAAATATCCTAAAGATGTATGTTTTTAACCTTTTTTCTCATTTTTAAATATAGTTTCAGCTATGGATCTGCTAACTCAGTGCAGACCAAGGATCAAGCTAAGTTCACGGTTACAATATGTACTACATTCAATCATGAAGCCATCAGGGAAACTAATATTTCTGTTTGCAATAAGGAGCTCATTTTCACCCCAGATTACTAAAACATTGCAAATATTGAACAACCGAATCGTTAGAAATAAATGAGTCCTGTCTATGGTGAGCACTTGCAAATGCAACATAGCTGGTAATGTGTGCAAGAAAAGATATCTAGACAAACTCAATAAAAAAACAGAATTAGAACATCATGGATTTGTCACAGGATGGGTCCAATATCAAGAACAACCTGGATTTATATAGCACATTTAGCGTAGAAAATTGACCCAAGAGGCTTGACATAACCAGACAAAATTTGGATGATGTGCATTTCTCATGCAATATTATGCCGTATTGCAATATGTTTAGCAGACTTAGTTGTTAAGCAAAATTATATCCCAACGTATTGTACATCTTAGACATCCTTGTACCTCATCTTCTGTATCATTGATAAGAATATTACATGTGTACAATACACCCTCCTGAAACAGATAATGGAGCTGTAGATGTAATTAATATGCATTCCTGTAACATACATTGTATCTGTATTTTTGTGTAACACACCTTCATATAATCGTGACTGAAGCTGCATATGTGTGTCACACACACTTCCTCCAATAGGTACAGTGTAGGTCCATATTTGGTTATTTGGAAATATGAGCTGTGAAATTTGTGATATGTCAAGGGTGAGATTTATGATCAAAAGATCTAAGACAGATTGCAAATCCACTTCAAGATATATTTTCAAGAAAAAATATATCAAAATAAGTCATATTTTTAAACAAAATGAATGAGATTCAGCAGGCTAATTAAAGATGAGCCAACTCCCAAGAGATTTAGTCAGTATCAACAGTCATATTATAAATCCTATTAATACTAAGCAGAAGGTGCATGTAAAATAGATTGCAGAATACATATAAATAATAAATAAAGTATAAAAATGATATCACCCTTCACTAACTGATCCAATATCACAAATATTATTAGACTTCAATTATGTGGAAGCTCCATTTTACTAAAATGGAAGCTTGATTAAATAACAAATATTCATTAATTCCAAATTACATTAGATTTATAGTATCTAAACCACTCCATGTATTTTGTGTGATAAGATCTGTTTAGTATCCATTTTCTGAAATGTATTATCTCATTAGGTATCTCTTATCATTAAGCCAAAAGCATTATTTTATTTCTGTAGATAGCATCAGGTAATGTAACAATGATAGTTTTTACAACCACCAACTCCAATTTTTCCCAGTGATCTGTTCTGTCAGCCAGTGAGATGCTTATTAATTAGGGCAATACAATGGTTCCATGTGGAACATTAGGCAAATTCTCTCTTCTCAGCACAGCTAATGAGCTTTAAATCTTTAATAAGAATTAGCATTAGCAGCTCAGTAAAATGTGATAACTGACCACGTGGTATTTTTATATCTGTGTCAGTGGTTGAAGCTGTTCAGGAACTAGGAATTTCAAGCATGTTTGCAGATTCAAGCATTAAAAGAGTTAGTCCCTGCAGAAACAAATTTAATGATGTAATTCAATATCTGTGGTGCTCATAATATGGCTTGGGGACCTTTTACAGCTCACTTCAATTTTACCGATGTTTCTCAGAAGATTGTTTCTCAGAAGAGCTATTCTGGAGCCTTCCAACAATAGTTTGCACAGCTGGGGATTCAGGGCTATAGTTTCTTCCTTTCTTGCTGAAGCATTAGTAGGTTCGATGCTGTGAAGCATCAAGGTTATCCTAGCAATAAAAGGGCCCTATTAGAATGCAATGATTTAATAGATTCAATTTTTGGATTAAAGTATCCACTTCACAATAGCCCACAGTGAAATCAGAAAATCAAAGTGTGGAAAATCACTCCATGGTACAAAAAATTGTAGTATTTCTTTGAACGAGGAAATGGTTGGAATCTTGGGCCCATGGCAAAAGGTTTAGGAGTAATTGTGATGCTGTTGGGTTTTTGGAAAAATATTATGAAATTTGTAATATTCCTTTCATAAAGGAGCATTCACTTAATAAATGTTAAGATATTCTGGATTCATAAGTTAAAATGGGGATCTCTCTGTCAACATTATTATTAAACATTGGAAATAGAAGTGAAAATTGGTGGTTATGAATGCTGACACCACTCCCTTGGTCAACTCCCTAATGACCTCCTCAGTGACATAAATTCATTTTTCAGAATTACTCCAAGATCAACCAGTAGCTATTTCACATTTTTAATCTTTTTCTAGGTTTCTGATTGACCATAATACATCTTATCCCCTGTCAAATCTTTCCAGGCTAGTACCAGAGGTACTTGGTTTATTCTGGGTATTAGTGTTAACTTCATACATGCTAACCTAGAAAATTGGCCATTTTCCTTTCCCACAGTCACTATGCTCCCCTTAAATAGATCTCCAAAGAGAAGTTGGCATGTAGGGGAGGGGTTGGAGGAATGGTTTGATGAGTGTAGGTCAAAATATTAATAGCATGGTGCTTATCTTGACCACACAATGCTCACCAACCCCCCTCCCCTCAGCATTGTAATAGATGCAAAAGAAACATAATTGGATGTCTTATCCTAGACATGGAAGGGTCTTGTTAAAATGCTAAAGTCGAGTTCTGAATAAATAAGTCTGCATCTAATAAATGCACTATTTGACTGGGGGACTGTAACCTTTTTTAAGTGGCACAATTCACATTGTGAAAATTCACCCTTTAAGATGAATTATTTCATCCTGTCTTTCAATATTATTTTATACTTTGCTTTCTAGTGGTTAAAAATGCAACTTCTTTCCTGTCTCTTTCACTTTTTGTTTTGTTTGCTGCATCCTTGAAATCTCCTGGCACTGTCCATTCATAAGTTGCTGGCACTGCTGCTACTGATTTTAATCATATGAATCTAACACATTACTATACAATCTATTTATTAAAAATGATTGACTGCCAAATCAGTACCAGCATTTTATTCTGTAATACTGATTTTTATGCCAAATCTTTACTTAATATTAATGACAAATACAGATGGACAACGCAATCTTTGCAATGAGTCCTTCTGCAAGTGATGATTCTACAGTTTGGCTCAGTTCCAGAATCGAGTGGTTATTGCAGATTAAATGCTCAAAGGGAGAACAATCATACTTGAAAGGGAGATAAGCAGCTCATGATATTGGTATACCAGAAACACGTAAGATAAAAGATTGCATATACTTTTACCTCTTATGGGTCCCAAAAATCCACCCTGAGATACATCATGACACATGGGCAGGATGTGACCGTTTTGGACTTGCACTGCTGACCATACCAAATTTCACGGGCCGTGGTAATATTTCTAATTATTACCAATTGCAGGCTACTACTTACGCCCCTCGGACAACTTAGATTAGAAAGTAGGGGTCTGAAAGTGGATGTCAAGTCTCCATGTTGAACGTCTTTGTTGTTGCTGCCCACAATTATTGCTGCTGGGTGGACTTTTCTTTTGGTGGTCAGCTTTCTTCTCAGTTAGGGGTGGGGAGAGAGCAATACCCTACTATCCACCACCTCCCTGCCCAAAAATCCAGCCGAATGTGTGTGAGTTGACTGAGTGAGGCGTCATTTTTTTAAATCCCCAGGGTAAGTGTGGGATAATAAATAACCTTCTTCATATTAAAACTCGCAAAATGATTTGCTGCTGGGACCTTTAAAAGGTCCAAGATTTTATGTGTTTTAGGTATTTATAGGTCTTTTTACTAATTTCTGTTATTGCTGCGATATAGGCTTTCCTATTGTCTTTGTGCTTCTTTAAATTTTTGTTTCACCCAACTCTTCTTATTTGCACTAAAATGATTGCTAATAGGGATCCACTGAACTAACGTAGCTGGAAAAAGAGTAGGATCTATGAGCAGATTCCAGGCAGTTGAGGCTGCCTTAGTTATGCTTCATGCCCTCCCGTTCACATACCCACATCTGTAACGATACTATTTGATAGATGCATTGGGAGCCTCTGAAAGAAAATGCATCAGCAGACCTTCAGTGAAATCATTTGAGACGTGAATGTCCAATCAATTATTATTCCAGAGAGCATGCCATGCCTTACATGGCTGTATAAAGTTCTCACATTTCCAGGGACAGTAATAGTCAGTTCTGGCCTAAAATGTGGCTGCTCCTTCTTGAAAGACAGCACCACTTCAACTTCAGTAGCCAAAAAAGAAATAGACAGGTATTGGGCTATGCCATTACTTAGTCACTGACTCAATTATGCACCTAGGCTTCCTTTCTCTTTCATCTAGGACTGCTGTTCAGCCTTGACAAAAGCCGTGGATGGGCTGAAAGTTTTTTAATGTTCTTCAGTGGTTTTCTGAATTTTTATTCCTCTGCTTGTGATACCTATATTTAATTGCCTGCATCCTTTTGTTATGAAGCCTGTAGAGACTGATAACTTTTAAAAAAGAAAGGAATCCCTATGACGCCAATGGAAAGAAACCTGTTGGACAAGATTTCACTTTTTAAAACTTCTACTGTAACAAACCAACAAAAAACAACATAATTGAAACATTAGTTAGCAAGTGAAGGATATTTCAAATAAAAAGTTAAGTTACACTTTAAGTAGTTACAACAAAGCTAAGTCTCACATAGTTACAATCACTCACATTACTTCCAACACAAATATGGGAACATGTGCAATATCACAGTCTTTCCAATCCAATCTCCATTATGTAGGTCTCTCATTTCCCATTCAATCATTTAAGCCCTTCAGTCGCATTCACCAGCAGCCATATTCCATCTGAATTCCCTAGACTCAGTCAACACCAACAAGGCACATATCTTCGAATCCTCTCTCACTTGGGTCATGACAGACTTGGTGGCACAGAATCCTCAGAGACTCCTTTCTCCAAACCCTTTAAACAGTCTGTTAGGCTCTTCCAACACTGAAGGAGCAGCAATGGCTTTTGTCCAATCCGCAATCCCTTGCTCTTCCTGTCTTCAGCTCTCTGCTCTTTCTGACACACACAGTAACATAGTCTCTGCTCTATTCTCAGACACCTGCTTCAACACCAGGATCTGTTTGAATACTGCCAAACTGAAAACTGTTCCATTCGGATAGAACTTTGTCTGTTCCCTCTTTACCCAAATCACTGCCAAACAGAAAACAGAAGCTAACCCAACCCCACTGCAACTAGCTTTCTATTTACTGGTTGCTTCTTAGCTGTTCATCCCATGGTAACCGCAGGTCACATGGGCATTTCTTGGCATCTAATGATGTCATAATCAGGAAACCATCAGAATACTCCCGAGCCCACTTTTGCTCCGAAAGGTGCATCACACAAAAGAAAATACAGGCTTTTCCCAGCATTTGGATCCTCACACACCCCCACCCCACCCCCTCTGCCCCACCACCACCTTTGAAAGCAAAAAGCCTTACAGAAGTAAGGATTTTTTCACAGCTCTTTAAATATACAACACATTTTAACAGTATAAACACTTAAATAACTATCTTACTACATAATGTACAGATAACATTTTCCCGTTGTAACATTTTACAATTAAATATTTTGCATTGACAACTCCTTAAAGCTTAACCTGTAACAAAGCCAACCAAACGTGACACATTTTAAGGAATTCTAACATCATAATATTATCATAACTCAGTTTTCCTCCTCTTCTATCTCCTTTCAATCTCTGGACAGAGTATTATTAACTGTAATTCTTTTCCCTGCAACTTGCACAACTTTTAAGGTAAATGGTTGTTGCATTAAACTCCAATTCTTGGTAAGCAAGGGGGTGATATGTTATCAGTGGTAGGTGGGTAGATTTCAGGTGACTGTCGGATCAGCCATGATCTTCCTAAATGGCAGATCAGGCTCGAGGGGCTGAATGGCCTATTCCTGTTCCTCATATGTTCATATGTCTGTAAATTGCCTGAGGTCATTAGTTCTAAACTTTTCTAAGAATACAAATGGCTTGTGGTCAGAACAGGCTAATATCTCCTGTGGACAATTGGTCACATACGCTTCAAATTGAAGAGCCAGGACAAGACTAAAAGTCTTCTAGATGTTTGAGTACTGTTTGAGATGTTTATTAACCTTCCAGAAGAGTAGCTAGCAGGCCACTCCAAACTAGCCTCATTATCTTGGAGCAGCACTGCTCCTACTCTTACATCACAGGCGTTGATAGCTACCTTGAATGGCTTAATAAAACCTGGTGCTGCCAAAGCTAGCCAGTTTATCAAAATGGCCTCTAACTTCTCAAAGGCCATCTACAGGTTTCTGACCCAGTTGAATCTCACATTTTTTTTCAGCAAATTCATTAAGGGGGCGACAACTGTGCTGAAATTAGGGACAAACCTACTATAGAACCCATACATACCCAGGAATCGTAATATCTCCTTTGTCTTCGGGATAGGAAAGTATTATGGCGTAAACTTTGGCCTCTCAAGGCAACATTTGACCTTGACCCATGATATGTCCAAAATAAGTGACCTTGGCCTTGTCAAACTCACTCTTTGCCAGGTTTATGACAAGTTTAGCTAGCCGATCAAATAGAGCTCCCAAATGCCTAACATGATCACTCCAAGTATTTGCTGTACGCCGAAAGGTAATTGATGTACACTACACAATTACTTAACACAGCAATCACCTGATTGGTTCATTGAATTTGAAATATAGCTGGTGTAGTTTTTATACCAAATGGCATGACTTTGCAATGGAACAACCCATATGGGGTCACAAAAGCAGAAATGTTCTTAGTTTGATTGGTCAAGGGCACTAGCCAATATCCTTTGGCAAATCACTTCTCCTGACAAAGGTTGAGCTTCCCACTTTATCAATATAACCCTCAAGCCATGGGATCGGATAGGAGTCCATATTAGTTACTGCATTAACTTTCCAGTAATCAGTGCAGAACTCTGACAACCACCTGGTTTAGGTACCAGCATGACAGGAAAACTTAAACGACTTTGATTGGGTTCAATTATATGATTAGCAAGAGTTAACCTCCTCTCTGACCTTGGCCAATTTACTGGAATTGAATCTGTATAGTTTGTTTTATTGGGGTAACTTCCCCTACATCAAGCTTATGCTTGGCCTAAATGGCCAAGTGGTTATGGTACTGGGTTTGTAACGCCAAGATCAAGAGTTCAAATCTCACAGTGGCAAACTATGAAATAATATAATTTTAAGCTTGGCCTAAATAGCCAAGTGGTTATGGTACTGGGTTTGTAACCCCAAGATCAAGAGTTCAAATCTCACAATGGCAAACTATGAAACAATGTAACTTCATCTGAAACAGATGGAAACAGGTTTACTCAAAAGAGTATCAAGAGTTCAAATCTCACAATGGCAAACTATGTAACTTCATCTGAAACAGATGGAAACGGGTTTGTACTCGAAAGAGTTACATCAAGCTCATGCACAGTTGGAGGAGGGGGAGGGGGGGTAAAACCAGTCTTATCTGCACATATGGGCTTGTACCCTTTTGGTAGATCAGCTATGTCTGTCTTCTGCTGCTCACAGGGAGATGGCACAGTTCCTTATCAAGACCCTCCAATACTTCTGCACTCGTCAGTCTCACCATAGGAAGTTCAATCTGAGAATTCTTAGTTTCAGACTCAGCATCTGGTTCATTACAGGCATTATTATCATCATCGCTCTTTCCTATTACCTGGGCTACACTCATGGACTGACTAGGATCATGGTCATGGTACCTTTTTAACATATTCACATGATGCACTCTGTGACTCTTTCGTATATCTGGGGTACTGACCACATAATTTATCTCACTGAGTTTCCTCTTTACATTGTAGAGTCCACTGAACCTCGCTTTCAATAGATTACCATGCAAAGGCAACAAAACCAACACCCTATCCCATGGCTTAAAGCTGTTCTATCCACTTGGTTTTCAACACCAATATGTTTTCTAGCCACTGCACAAGCTTTTGACAGCCTCTCCTGGAAGTGTAGCTCATAAACCAGGAGGGTAGTTTCTTCATTCTGTGCCAAAGATCACACCTTAATTAGTTTAAGGAGGCCACTAACCTCATGCCACAGACCAATTCAAAAGGACTGAATCCATTCGACTCATTTGGTGTGTCTCTGGTTACAAACAACAAGAATGATATCACCTTAGCCCGATCTGGGGGATCCTCAAGGCAGTAGGCTTTAATCATGTTCTTTAAAGTATGTTGGTATCTCTCCAAAGCCTCTTGGGGATGTGGATGATAAGCAGATGACTTGAGCAGCTTTATTCCTAAAGCACACATTATTTCCTGAAACATATGTGACATTAAATTTAACCAGTAGGGCAGGATTTTTGGGTCGCTGGGCGGGCGTGGCAGGTGGGCCCAGGAGCGGCCAGGAAACGGTCCGCTACCCGCGATAAGACCCTGACCGTGATTTCGTGCTGGTTGACCAATTACCGGCCAGCCAGCATGAAACATACGCTGAAAGGCTCAGCACTGCTGGTGTTGGGGTGGGAGGAGGGCGAGCACTGAAGTCTGTGCTGCGAACTCTCGTGCACGCCCGCCGACTAAAATATTGTGCGAGTGCGCGATGATGTTGGAATGCGCGCCTGACCTGATGGTGTGTTATTTTACGCCTGATTGGGTCAGGCGCACGTCCACCCATGGGATGTAAAATTCTGCCCCTAGTCTGACTGAAATTCTTTCAGCAATCTATACCTGGTAAAAAAAAACTGTACTAATTCCTCAGTCACAACTTTTGCTGTCATCTTTTTCAAGGGTATTGCCTCTAGAAATTGAGTAGACAAATCCATGATGGTTAAGAGGTAACTCTTTCGAGTACAAACACATTCCATCTGTTCCTATTCAGATGAAGTTACATTGTTTCATAGTTTGCCATTGTGAGATTTGAACTCTTGATCTTGGGGTTACAAGCCCAGTACCATAACCACTTGGCTATTTAGGCCAAGTGGTACCTATGCTCTGATTCCATTTTAGGCAAGGGTCCAATACAATCTATGAGAACCCTGCTGATTGCTCATCAAAGGCAGCTATTTGTAACTCTTTTGAGTACAAACACGTTTCCATCTGTTCCTATTCAGATGAAGTTACATTGTTTCATAGTTTGCCATTGTGAGATTTGAACTCTTGATCTTGGGGTTACAAGCCCAGTACCATAACCACTTGGCTATTTAGGCCAAGCCAGCAGCTATTCGTAACTCTTTTGAGTATAAACACGTTTCCGTCTGTTCCTATTCAGATGAAGTTACATTGTTTCATAGTTTGCCATTGTGAGATTTGAACTCTTGATAATCTTTTAAATCTTTTAAATTTGAACTCTTGATAATCTTTTAAATGAAAACCAAATCAACAAAATTGGGATAAATCAGGCACAGCCCCTAATTCAGGTCAGCTTTAAAACCAAGAACAAAGTTTAAAGGAAACTTACAAACTTTAAATCAAAATGTGATTAAAGGGGTCAACAAAACACCCCAGTCCCCGCGGTGCCCACCGAGCATGGAAGGCCTCGAGAGTGCCAGCAGACACCGCGTGCTCCTTCTCCAGGGACATCCGGCAGCGAACGTAGCCACGGAAGAGGGACAAACAATCGGGCGGGACTCCCCCGTCGATCGCCCGCTGCCTGGACCTGTTAATGGCCAACTTGGCCAGGCCCAGGAGCAGGTTCACGAGGAGGTCCTCCTCCTTCCCGACCCCCTTCCGCACCGGGTGCCCATAGATCAGGAGCGTGGGGCTGATGTGCAAACAAAACATCAATAAAAGGTTTTTCAAATAACTAAAAAGGGAGTGCAGCCTACAACACCCTACGTATACATGGTCCACGGACTCCACAAGACCGCAAAAAGGGCACGTGTCCTGAGAGTCCGTGAACCTATGCATCCTCTTATTATAAGGGACTGCTGCATGCAACACCCTCCAACCCAGGTCCCCGATAGAAAGGGGGAGGACACCTCCGTAGAGGGCCTCCCAAAAGACTTGGCTGATGACATTTGTGAAAAGCCCAACTGCTGAAGTCTAGGAAAGATCTACATAGGTCACATGAACTCAAGGGTTGTAACTCTTTCGAGTACAAACACATTTCCATCTGTTCCTATTCAGATGAAGTTACATTGTTTCATAGTTTGCCATTGTGAGATTTGAACTCTTGATCTTGGGGTTGCAAGCCCAGTACCATAACCACTTGGCTATTTAGGCCAAGCCGGCAGCTATTTGTAACTCTTTCGAGTACAAACACATTTCCATCCGTTTCAGATGAAGTTATATTGTTTCAGTTTGCCATTGTGAGATTTGAACTCTTGATAATCTTTTAAATCTGAACTCTTGATTGATATTTTGATGATGTAACAGATGTTGTGTAACTCTTTTGAGTACAAACATATTTCCATCTGTTTTTCAGATGAAGTTATATTGTTTCATAGTTTGCCAGTGTGAGATTTGAACTCTTGATCTTAGGATTACAAACCCAGTACCATAACCACTTGGCTATTTACGCCAAGCCGGCAGCTATTTGTATTAATGGGTTCTATTGAGGCCCTTAAGTGGGCAGTTAATGGCCACTTAAGGCCCTCATGCCATCACTCAAGCCATAGTATATCACCTGCTATGCCGGAATACCGACTGCAGCTTTAGCTGCGCTGGCTGGTGTCAAGCAAAAGCAGGGACTTTGGGGGGTGGGGGTGCATAATCTCCTTTGCAGCCCCCTGGGCTTATCACAAGCATGCACCCCCCTACCCAAATCAGGTCAGTCAACCCACCCCCCACCCTTCTCCCACCTGGCCTCTTGAGCCCAGACCCTCAACACCCTCGCCAAGATCCATTACCCTGGAGTTACCTGGGTTCCTCAATGTGTTGGCACTGTTTGTAGTTCCAGCCATGGCCACCCCCATCTGGTACTGCTGGGACTACAGAGCTGCTGGCTATCTGATTGACTAACAACTCTCTAAGGTGGGGCTTCCTCCTGAGACAGGGATGGAAATCTAAATTAAAAGCAATTATCGCTGCTTTCAGCATTACATTTTTGCAGGGCAGCTGATGGGCTCAAGGGCAGGCTGCCCTGACTTAATGGTTGGGGGGTGGGATGCGGTAGGGAGAGCAGGCACCCCATAAAATTCAGTCCCTTGAGTGTTGGACACCTTAGTTTGGAGGGTTGGGGTGTAGGTTTTATAGTGCAGGTAAGGAGGAAAGAAGGAAGCGGGGCACTATCTTGGGGGTGGTGGGGGGGGGGGTGGGGGGTGCAGTTGTCCCCAATGCACAAGGGCACCCCCCCCTAAAGAAAGTACCCCCCTTCCTTCCCACTCTTTTAAAAATTTTTTGAAAGAATGGGCTGCCTGTGCCAACCATGTTATGACATGGGCAACATAATATTGGAGTCAATTGGCTTGTAAACAATTGCCTGGCAGGGAGCCATAAAATCCAGCCCACTATCACACACCAGATACAGATGAAGAAAAAGATATGATTACGAAATATAGCTGTCTCAGTCTCTCTTTTGCAGTACTTTCTTAGATGAGTTGATGCTTTTCGTTGAAATAAAAATTGTGTAAGCAGAGGTTTCTCAGTGAACTATGAGGCTTCTTGTAGTTGAATTTCAGGAGGTTGGTTCTGAGGTGAACTTGAAGTCGGAACAGGTTTGGGAGAGTCCTTCTCCCACTTTTAAGGTATTGCTGCTTATTACCTTGGCTACTTTGTTGACTGCAGCTGGTTTGATAGCTGCCTGATGGCCTCTGTCTCTGTTGAGCTGATTTTTGCTATTTTAAATACTTGGCTATCTCACCCATGGGACCCGTTACAAGTTTAAAGTCCTTTCAACACAATGTGGACGGTTAGGCTGATAAACACCCTGTGTTGCCATTTGACACTTTGAAATATACCCAATCTGGGTTCAGACGAGGGGCCATCATAAAACAATGGTAGGTTGATGGGGACCCCTTCACGTTTGTCTAACACATCAAGTTTCAATGTGTCTTTTGTCCAACGACAAGTTGGCTGGAATACTATAGTCCTTTAGTTGACATTCTATCCTTAACTAAAGGGATGTGTGAATTTCCCAGGTGCCTCTGAATGGCCATATGTGATTAGGTATTTGCTTGAGTCTCAGGACTGCCTGAAGCTGATACTGTCAAACGTCACATGGTTTGCACCATACATTTTAGCAGCATGTGTTTTTGTTTCTAAAGATTCTAAAGTATTGTCTGAAAGTTCATAACATACTGTAGCATGACATTAGGATCTGGAATGCAATGCCTGATGAGATGGCGAAGGCAGATTCAATAAAAAGCTTCAAATGAGAACTGGATAATTATCTGAAGAGAAAAAATTTGCAAGGCTATGGGGAGAGAGCTGGAATGGTCACAATGGACCAAAAGGCCTCCTGTGATATAAGCATTCTATGATTCCACAAGAAACCAGAATATAGCACAGTGGTCTTCTCCAAACCCTTTTTAATATATATAAAATAAAAAGCTCTCACCTGTTTTAGATAGGAGCTCTGTATATCACAAAAAACCCCTATGGAGATTTGGCAAAACTGTCATTGGGACTAAATCCTGTTCTATTGTCAGATTGTTACTGCCCATTTTCAGGCACAAAAATTCAAAAATTGGAATGGTAAATTGACCCTAGTTGACTCATTAGTGTATTTTACAAAATATTAAAACAGATCTGTTTAAAAGCATATTCCATTTTATAAAATTCAGGAATACTTTGAACAAGAAAGAATTCCATCTATGTTTTTCTAAGATCACAGGATATAAAATACCAGAAATAAATGGATAATTTTTGCTAAAAATGTAATCAGTTTATCATCAGTCAAATGTCAAACAATTTCAGATGTGTCAGACAGGAGGCAGGAAATGTTTAGTTGAACACAATGACAGGTAAAGGGGATTTCAGACTGAAAGTAAATCTCAACCTGTGATTTTACAATGACAGATGTCTCAATGAAAGAATATTGTAAAAGAAAAAAGGAAACAATGAATGGAGGTGAAAAAAAAAGAACAAGAAGATTGCCAAATCATAATAATAAACAATTTGTATGGTTTCTGGTTTAAATGAGAAAATCTGTAAACCTTATTTGCATGGAGATGTTGGGCTGGATTTTATGTGCCCACACTAGGCCTGTTTTTAGCAGGGGAGGCAAGTAAAATAGAACAGGTGCCCAGCCCACCATCTTCCCATCCACCCCTGAGTTCAGCCTCATAACATGTTAGTGGGCAGGCGGTGAAAACAGCAGCCCACCCACCATATTTAAGTAAATAATTAGGGGACAATTGAGCACGTTAACAAGCCAATTGACCCTGATAATACACTGCCCATGCCATGTGAGCAGTCAGGCGAGAGTGGGCAGGCTGTTTTTGTTCAAAAATTTTTAAAAAGCAGGAAGGAAGGGAGTACTATCTTTGGCGGGTGCTCTTTGTGCATCGGGGGTATAGCCCCTCGAAAACAGTACCTTCCCTTCCTTCCTACCCACCTGCTGTCTGAATTAGGAACACAGGCTAAAGAATGGAGACTAAGCAAGTTAAATCTGGTGCCACTTGGGAAAAATAAAAGAGGGAGGACATGATCCAAGTGTTGAAGAAAATTAATATGATGCACATTGTATTCCTTACAAGTCTTCTGGTCCAAGAGACATATGTGCTGTCCTCCAGATCAGATACAGGCAAATCTCCTGGCTGCCAAAGCAGCACCCCCCCCACCCCCACCAACGACCCCCCTCCCACCCCCCACCACCCGGTCCCATCCCTAAACTCGCCAAATATTCCATGTCCAATACCCTGGACTTACCTTACTCCAGGATCCATTGGGCCTTTTTCATTGGACTGATTGCAGTCCCGACAGTGCCTACTAATAATAATAATCTTGGCACTGCCAGGACTGCTGGACTGCTGAAGCTGCTGGCCAATCTGATTGGCTGGCAGCTCTCAAGGGTGGGGCTTCCTCCCCAGTGAGAAGCAATTTAGCCTGCCTGCAGAGTGTTATGGCTGCAGGTTGGGCTGGTGAGGAACGAGTCTGCTTTTGGCTGAGATTACTTCTGCAGGGTGGGGAGAGCTGTTGGCCCCCTGTGATGTGTAGCCCATTGTCCTTAAGGCCTGTATACTATTAGTTTCGAAATATATAATTTCATGGTGTAATAATTGCAGGCAAAGAAATTATTCACAAGGACATTTATGGTGAATGCATAAGTCAATTTCCATTTCTATGATAGGATTTCTTAGCTAATGTTTTAGGGATGGTATTCTGTGTTTCTTCCCAGCTTTCAGTGAAGACTTGAGAGGATTAAACCTGAATGGAATTACATAACAAATACAACACAGAAACAGGCCATATGGCCCTACCAGTCCTTGATGGTGTTTATCTTCCACACAAGCAGTGGTCTGAATTCTACGTGCTCACCCTGTTCCCATAGTCCTTCCTTTCCCTTTCCTTCCACGACATACCTAACTTATATTTAATGTTGACAGGATGTCTGCTTCAATCACTAAATCTTTAACGGTTTCACAAAAATTATTTTTCTGTTTTATTTCCTAAATTTCTTGCGTTTAATCATATATCTATGTTACCTTGTCCTATAGATTCCTCAATCACTGGAAATAACCTGTTTCTATTTATTCTTCCTTCATTGCTTCATAACTTTAACATCTCTACCAAACCACCCTATAATCTACTCTGTTCTAATAAAAGCAGGCCCAATTTTTCAAATTCCTATTTGTTTTTTCCTCTTGCCATGCAATATCCAGTGTATCTGCACTGTACCCTCTTCATTATCTCAATATTCTATTTATACTCTGAAGTCCAAAATGGGCACAACACTCCAGCCCTGACTTTCTTAAACAAAAACAGAATTACCTGGAAAAACTCAGCAGGTCTGGCAGCATCGGCGCAGAAGAAAAGAGTTGACGTTTCGAGTCCTCATGACCCTTCAACAGAACGGACTTTCTTAAAGTTTCATATACATTCACCACTAGTATTTTGAATTTTCTGTTTCATTTCTCTTGCTGTTAAACCCAGTACTCCATTAGCTTTTTAATGGTTTTATTAACTGGAAGTTGCTGCTTCTTTTTATCTTGTGAACCTGAACCTTCACATACCTCTGCACTGTCATATTGCCCAGCTTTTTTTTTAACCACATTGAAACACCTTATATTTCCTGACATTGAATTCTATCTGCCACACTTTATCCATTCCACCGTCTTATAAATATCACATTTTGTCCTGAGAATTGTTTACACTTCATCTGGTAGCATACTGTGGTAGCCTCTAATTTTGTAGGTAAGCCTCCTAGCTGCACATCCCCAACAGGGAAATAGAGCAGTGCAGCAAGGAAGTTTGCCTGTATCTGATCTGGAGGCCAGCATATATGTCTCTAGGATCGGAAGACTTCTAAAGAATACATTGTTTATCATATCAATGCACTCTCCTCTACATTGGAGAGACCAAATACAGACTGGATGACCGCTCTGCAGAACACCTTCGGTCTGTCCACAAGAATGACCCAGACCTCCCTGTCGCTTGCCATGTTAACACTCCACCCTGCTCTCTTGCCCACGTGTCTGTCCTTGGCTAGCTGCATTGTTCCAGTGAAACTCAACACAAACTGGAGGAACAGCACCTCATCTTCCGACTAGGCACTTTACAGCCTTCCAGACTGAGTATGGAATTCAACAACTTTAGATCTTGAACTGCCTCCTCCATCCCCACCCCCTTTCCATTTCTTCCCCCTCCCTTTTGTTTTTTCCAATAATTTATATAGATTTTTCTTTTCCCACCTATTTCCATTATTTTTAAATCTATACCTTTTATGCCCTTTTAGTCTTATTTCACCCTACCCCCACTAGAGCTATCTGTACCTTGCGTGTCTTGCCATCCATTCTTAATTGGCACATTCTTTTAGATAATATCACCACCTTCAGCACCTCTTTGTTCTTTTGTCTGTGACATCTTTTAATTATCTGTTCCTATCACTGCTTGCTTGTCCTTACAACCACCTCCCCCACACTTCTCTCCCCCCACCCTCCTCCACCTTAAACCAACTTACATTTCACCCCTCTCCTATTTTTACTTAGTTCTGTTGAAGGGCCATGAGGACTCGAAACGTCAATGTTGTTCTTCTCCGCCGATGCTGCCAGACCTGCTGAGTTTTTCCAGGTAATTCTGTTTTTGTTTTGGATTTCCAGCATCCGCAGTTTTTTGTTTTTATCTACAGAGAGGGAAGGTTGTGTGCAGAGGGAGAAAGAGAAGACAGAAGATCCTACCCACCAAGAGTTTTTAGGGAGCACTTCTCTGACCACCATGTTAGCCAGAAGCAATGCTTGAGGCATCACCAGGATGGTGGTCACTGAATTATGCCACCTCCTTCAACAGGAAGTACATTTGCATGGCAGGGCGAGGATGGTGCTTAGAGTGGCTGCCAGGTCACCATTACCCTCAACCTCTACTCAAATGGATCCATACTGTTGAGAGCTGATAACATAGCCAACACTTCCCACTGCGATCTGTTCACTGCTGAAACAGGGAGAAGACAGGAGAGGGGATTTCATTGTCTTTTCTCTTACCTGAGAGAAACAGGAGGGGCAGGCTTGTGGCTTTGCCAGAGTAACGAGATTCCCAAGGGCACAGGCAGCCATTGACTGAATGCACATGGCTTTGGAACCCATACATAAATAAGGAGAGATATAGGAACTTCAAGGTGGGGATGAGGTGGGGTTGCAGAGTGCCACAACTGTGAAAAACAGGCCACTTCAAAACTGATTTTCCCTCGAAAACATTGACAACTTGTAAAAGGAGGGAGAAAATTTTAAAACAGAGGCATGTACAAGAAGTGGAAAATGGGGGAGGTAAATGACACCGAAAACAGGTATTGGAATATTAAACTCAAAGTGGATAGGCATCCCACAGAGTTTAAACTAGACACAGGAGCAGGGGAATCTGTTTCACCAGATGAACTCAAATGGTTCAAACAGATTGCTTTGCAACATTCATCGTCAAATTATAAGGACCTAGTGGGACAGCTTTATAAGTGAAAGGCAACTCATGGCAAAACTGAAATATAAAGACTGAGAAATCCTTGAGCTGCTCTTTGTCGTTCAATATCAAGAGTGCTCCCTATTAAACAGAAAATCAGTTCTCGGGTATCTGAAAGCATAAAAGCATAAGGGTTGGGTGAGGGATGGGGATGAGGTGAAAAGTAAAAATTCTGTGTCCAGTAAGCACTGTAAGTCAACCAATCTCACTGAAACTCTGTCTCTCTAATGAGGGATTCCAGCCTTCATCTTCAAAGGTCTAACCTGGAAATTCCCACCATAAGTCTCGCCAACTCAGATAGCATCAACAAAGGCCTTGTTTCCCAGTATTCCAATTCCCTGGATCCTTGAGTATTCACTTAAGTACCAACTAACTCACAAGTACTTCAGCTCTTGGGCTGCGCTGAGCAGAACACTACTGCTCCAAAGGGGTACCTTTGCACCAACGGACCAAAGCATGGAATACCAACCTTCTACTGCCTTCATGGATATTAGGGCTTCTCCTGAGCCCTGGTCAGTTACCAAACTTGGACGGCATCAACGGTGACCCACCTCACAGGGTTTCAGTCTCGTCTCCAGGGACTTGGTTCCCCTAGATTCCTAAGTATGCACTCAAGCACCAACTCACAAGCACAACTTCGGATCGCTGGCTGTGCCGAGCTGAACACAACTGCTTCAAATGGGTCCCTTTTCCCCAACAGCCCACAACACATAGGGCGGAACCGTCCCAGATTTGCACTAAGTGGGGTAGCGGATGGGAGAAAGAACATTTTACTTGCTGGCTGGCATTGCAGTTTTTCACAACGTAGCGTCCCAATCCCACCTCATTAATCATGCATTCCCAGGAAACATGCCATTTCAATGGCAGATGGGTTCTGAATTGCTCATCACGCTGTCACCTTGCTGCTTCATCACATTGGGCACCACATTTAGGTGTAGCCGCACACACACCTCTCAAAACTTCCAGCCCAGGACTGCTGCAAAGAAGACTGCAGCCCCCTGGTTTAATCCCTTGCTTGCCTTTTGGATGCCATGGAGGCCAGCTGTGATGTCCTCTACCCCGGCTCTGGCCACAGGAGGGGCAACAACATTATCACTCCGGCTTGGGAAGCAGTGGCAGTGGCGATCAGTGCCAGTGCTGCAGAGAAGATGTTGGCCATCCAATGCAGATAGAGGATGAATGAACTTGTCTATGCTGCCAAGGTAAGGCAACCATCTCATCACTCTAAACTCACACACTCAAGCCCATCACACACTCACTGGCATCTCACTCACTGCCAGCTCAGGGGACACCTCCACTCACTCTCTCACACACACCCAAACATTTCCATCTGGCCTGATCTCCTCTGGAGACTGCTTCCTCAGCCCTCACCATCTTGAGACTACTTGCACAGATCAACTCGTGCCCCCACACACACCTGGGATACCCCTCTTCCCCAGTACAGCCCTTATCCTACAGCCTCTTCCCTTGCCTGAGGCCACTTCACCACCTTCCCCAAGCAAGCCCTAGCCCTGCAGCTATTAAAAAGCCACTCCCGCCTTATGGCTGGCCTAAAGACCTACCCATGAGGCCCACTAAAAGTGATATGGTGTTGTCTCTGAAGCCTGGCGCGGATGCCTGCAAGTACTGCCCGAAGCAAGGTAGGCAAACAAACCTTGAAGTCCCGAGTGAAGTGAAGCTTGCCAGGTGCACATCGCTTATGTACAGTTGTGAAACACATAGGCATGTGCAGATGATCCAGCATTGGGGGTGATTCCAGCGAGCTGGGCTTATAATGATAAGCACATGTATTACCATGAGGTTCCCGACGTCTGACAGTGAGGAATGCTGACCTCCATTAATGGGCAGAACGGACAACTGAAAACTGGTTCATGACGGCGTGAAACTGATTTTTAGCCTTCTCACGATATTGTCCGTTCATGCCACCAAACACGCCTGAAGCCAGCAGGCCCTAATAATTCTGCCCATAGTCACCAACCTTCGACTGCCTTTTTCACTTAAAGTTTGGTCTCTGCAGCCCTTTTCCTGTTTGGAGCCTTTTCACTGTTCCTTTCTTTTTAACTGAACTGGGATGTTTTCCTTTCACTGTCCTCTCTCTGGGACTCTTCTTTTAACCAAACTGGGAACTTTACCCTGTCCCTGTCCTGCCCCTCTCTGGGACTCTTCTTTTGGCACCTCTCCCTGATCCCACTCCCTTTGGGACTTCTCCCTGTCCCCTGCCTGGGTCACTTTCCAGCAACAGTGCTCTATTCTCAGTCACATGACCCAGGTTTTCATGCCATTTTTCTTCTCTGCACCTGTGTGCTGGTCTCAAAGAACGAAAAACATACAGAACTGCGCACATGCAGCCTGCTCCCTTTGTGCATGTGTGAAAACTCTGAGGTCTGCCAGGAGTTGAAGTTCCTGACCTCTGTTCTCAACGAGGTAAGTTTTCGTGATAGTACAAATAATTATAATATGTTACAGATTGTAGGTCTCTTTAATTTACAGAATAAAAGTGAAAGGCCTGAACTCCGCATCTTGTATCAAAGTCCATAGATCATATGCTGTCAGGCTGAGTTCATTAAATTCTCAATTGTTTACATACTATTCATGAGTTCTTTAAAGTAGGGGACTGGGCTGTCTTGCAGCCTATTTATTCTAGGAGATGTCCTCTGAAGATGCATTAACTGATCTTGACCACCCTTATGAGGTAAATGAACTTTTTCTGGCACTGCTGCCAGGGCCTCCTTGCATTGACTGGCCATTGACCTTCCTGCTCCCCAGTCCTTTCTGATGGTGTTCCCTGAGGTCCTCCTGCAGAACCATGGTGTTTCTCCTCCTGCCTACCCAAACCACTAATGCTTCCATTGTTGCCTCCATCATTATGGAAACCTCTCTCTGCCCCTGTTGTTCACTTTACATTCATTTATATTGCAGCAATATAATACTTTGCAGCACAGCTTCCCATGAAAAGACAGTTTGCCTTTAAGAGGAGGTGTACAATGTCATCTGAAAAAAATGCTGCCTCCCCTCCTTGCAACCCTACTGAGCACCTAGGCTGCAGGCAATTTGGAGGTACAGGCTGCAATGGGAAGTTCAGGCCAATGCTACTATCATGCCGATGATGTGGGTAATCAAACTTCCATGTTTCCCTCTTTGATCTGCTTGGGTGTGGTCACTTTGTATATTGCGACTTCCATATCCAAAAAGTGGGCCTATCCAATTTCTAGCCCACAAAGTCCAATAGTTACATTCGGCTCAACTCCACAAACAAGCTGCTACATTTCCTGCTTGCGGCTGGAAATGGAAATGAGGGAAAGCCCTCAAAATGGCTTGGCTTCTCATCAAGGGTCTCTGGCAGCTGGCCTGTCATACTACCTGCTGCATTCCTGACATCTGAACAAAGTATTAGCACCCCCATTCTGTTGACAGACACATGTATATCTCCTGCTTTTACTTGGGCAGTAAATATTTGCACTTCTTCCTCAGTACTTATTTCTTTCTGCTGCTTTGCTGTTGCTTCATTAGCATTACAGATATCAACAGAAGCTGTCATTATCAGTCTTGGTTTCTGTAAAAGTCTGTTGCCTGAAGAATTGTTCCATATACTCTATCTCCAATGACACTTTCCTTTTTGAGACCTATAATTTTAGTTGAGATTCAGAGACTTTATTAATAGATTCAGTTGTTTAAATTATCAAATACTTAGTTGTCATGAGCTTCAGTAATCCTTTCAATGTAAAATTATTCCTAAATGCTAAGAAAAATTTCCATCTGCCTAGTATTGACCCGTCCCAAATTGAGGAGTGGACATATAGATAATTAATACAACTGTTCTGATATCCTTTGATTGCTTTCTGAGATATGTTGCAAACTCATAACTTTATGGAGACTCGCTGAGCTCTTTTCCAATTGCTTGCTAGATTACATGCCATCTCCAGTTTTCTTGCAAATGGCATTTTTTGAATAATAGATTTCCAAAGCATAACATTTTAAGTTTATGCTCTATTTGATTTTTTTACTGATACCATCACACTGATTTGAATAGAGTTAAATAAACAAAGGTGTTTAATTAATTTAAAGTACTAAGGAGCACTTGGTGCTGAATGAAACGGAATATTGGGGATTCAAGTGCACTCTTTCGTTCTTCTGTATTTCCTTAACAAGTGAAATATGAAGACTTTTGAAACTGCTTGAATGTATAGACCATCAGCAACCAAAGGTGCGATAGATCAAAAAGTGAGAAATACATCATTGGGGCATATGGGTAAGGTGGGAACAGTTATCTAAATTAAATATTCTGTAAAATTGCACATACCGTAAGAAATAAAACAAATGAGTTAGAAGTGCAAACTTACCTTATAGCGCATAATGTAACAGTGAATGCAGAGATCTAGCTACAAGCTGGACATAGATAGGAGCTAAGCATTCCAGGCTACAGGACCTTTAGAAAGGACACAAGGAGCAATATTAATAAAATATCATTAATTGTAACAAATACAATGAGATTATAATGGGAGAGTTTAATTTCCACAGCAGAAACAGAGGCAGATTTGGAATAATTTTCTAGAACAATGGGCAGAATTTTCCCTTCATGAAACTCATGGACTGTTTTGGAAGCACCCACCCCGCTGCTGGAATGGTGGGAACTCGCACCCGATTCTGCGCTTGGAGTGTTATTAATTATGCAAAGGTGAGTATTGGTCCGAATCACCTGACGGTCAGGAGCTGATTTGTCCGCCGACTGTCAGTTGGCAGGTTCAAAGGTCTGGGCACCATATTTAAAGGCCAGTCCAACACACAATCTCACTCTCTCTAGCCCACCAGAGATGTATAGGGTAATATTTTAATCAGAAAACAGAGGCCTTATCATGCCCCAGCAAATGAAAGCAGGAGGGAGGTACATTAGATTGTTATCCCAGTTGGGCATAGAAATGAGATTCTGAGGATAGCTCATGAAATTCCAATGGGGGGACTTTTAGGAATTAATAAGACACAGGCGAAAATACAAAAACATTTTTTTTGGCCTGGATTGCTTAGGGCTGTAGTCAAATTCTGTAGAATATGTCACACATGTCAGATGGTACGGAAACCACAAGTAGTGATTAAGCCGGCACCTTTAATTCTAATTCCAGCATTTGAAGAACCTTTTACTGGGGTCATGATTGATTGTGTCGGATCCCGCCCTAAGACTAAAAGTGGACATCAGTACTTACTGACAATAATGGATGTGTCTACCAGGTTTCCTGAAGCAATACCTTTGAGAAACATTATAGCAAAGAGGATTGTAGAAGAGTTAACTAAATGTTTTTACAAGATATGGATTACCTAAGGAAATACAGTCATATCAGGATTAAAATTTTATATCACAGCTGTTTAAAGAAGTAATGAATAGTTTGGTAATAAAACAATTTAAGTCAACAACTTATCATTCTGAGTCACAAGGGGCTTTGGAAAGATGGCATCAAACGCTAAAAACTATGATGAGAGCGTACATACAGGATTATCCACAGGATTGGGATGGAGGAATTCCATTCTTGTTATTTGCTATTAGGGATGCTCCTAATGCGTTGGCTGGTTTTAATCCTTTTGAACTAGTCTATGAGGTAAGGGCACCACTGAAATTGTTTTATGAGAAATTGGTGGGTCAAAATTCAAGAACTACTCTCCTGGATTAGGTATCAAACTTCAGAGAGAGATTAAACAGAGCATATGTGTTAGCTGGCAAACATTTAAAGATATCACAGCAAGTGGTAAAAGTGAAAGCAGACAGGAAAGCGACAGCTTGGAATTTTGTTGCTGGAGAGAAAGTGCTAGCTCTGTTATCAGTACTGAGTGATTCCTAAAAGGCAAAGTTTAGTGGACCTTACAGGATGAAAAGAAACTGAGTGAAGTAAATTATTTAATAAATACTCCACATAGAAGAAAGAAACAGAGGGTGTATCATGTAAGTATGCTTAAAAAGTACTTTGACAGGAAAGAAGACCAAAAGGAGGTGCTGGTAGTAGTAGATAATGAGAAAGAAGTAGAAATGCAGGATTCTGAAATTGATTTTCTTCTAATCAAATTGGATAATGAGGGGGTACTTGAAAATTTATATGTAATATTGAGTTCCTTCCAGTCAAGTGTCAAAGTGATTTGGAAAAGCTAATGTGGTCACATAAAGCTATTTGTGGAAATAAGTTGAGGAAGACAGATTTAGCTATACATGATGTGTCTGTAGAAGTTTCATCTTTGGTAAGGCAACATCCTTATAGATTAAATATGGCAAAGTTATCACAAGTACAGAAAGAAATTGACTTCATCCTTCAAAATGATATCATTAAGTCTAGTTGCAGTAACTGGAGTTTGCCTATTATACTGGTACTGAAACTGAATGGAACTCAAAAGCTGTGTGTGGACTATCAGAAGGCAGCTGCAGTGACAAAAATGGATTCATATCCTATTTCAAGGTTGGAAGATTGCATTGGAAAATGGGACAATCAAAATTTATCACCAAGATTGACTTGCTAAAAGAACATTCGCAAGTACTGTAATTTGAGACAGCAAAGGAGATATTGGCTTTTGTGATGCCAACTGAATTATATCAGTTTAAGGTCATACCATTTCTCATGCTAGAATGCACCTGTGACAATTCAAAGACTGACAAACAAAGTAATTGCAGGTCTGAGCAATTGTGCTGTTTTTTTGATGACTTGATAGCTTTCAGTCATACATGAGAGGAGCTTTTACAGCATCTGGAAGAATTATTTATTTGATTACAAGACGCTAATTTGGTGATGAACTTGGCTAAAAGTGAATTTGCAAAAGCGCAAGTTATGTATCCAGGCCATGCCATTGGACATGGTAAGGTGGCTCCGAGAAATGTGAAAGTCAAGGTTATCGTGTATTTCCCAGTGCCTACAACAAAACGAGAAGTTTTGAGATTTCTGGGCAAGAGTGGGTTTCATTGGAAATTTGTATCAAATTTTAGTAGCTTGGTTGCTCCATTGACTGAACAATAAAAATGAACAAGCAGTTTCAATCGATGCAGGATTGTCAGAAGGCATTTGACAATTTGAAAACTGTATTAACTACGACACCAGTTTTGAGAGTACTCATTTACACCAAGCAATTTAAGTTGGCCATTGACGTAAGCGATATAGGCACTGGGGCTGTACTGTTACAAGAAGATAACACTGGAATTGAAAAACCAGTAGAGCATTTTTCATGGTAGTTGAATGAATGATCGATAAAGGAAACTTTGGGTTTGGTGTTAGCATTGCAGCATTTTTGAAATTTATGTGGAAAACTATTTGCCAGAAACAATTGTTGAAACAGACCATAATCCTTTAAAGTTTCTGGACAAATTTCGAGACAGAAGTGAAAGGCTATTCAGGTGGAATTTATTACTGCAACCATTTAATCTACAGGTTATGGATGTCGGAAGAGAGAAAATCTGCTTGTAGATGCTTTATCAAGAGTTTAAAGTTTAAAGAGAAAATTGGACATTTAAAAACATGTACTCTGAACTGGAATGATTCCTGTTGATGCGAAAGATTTGCATATATATATTGCTATGTTGATGCATGCATCTGGTAATGTTACAGTGTGAGTATATAGATAAGTATAAAAGATAGTATAAAATAGCTTAATAAAAATGAAGCCGTCTTTTTAAATTATGACGGTTCATTTTTCAATGCAGAGGGCATGTCAGGGAGATATAATAATTCTCATAATATTATTGGAATTTATTGTAAGATAGAATAATAGTGGGATGTGTTTATACGTCTATGTGTCTGTGTGTGTATGTGAGACTTATTTGAATTTGAGGCAGCTAGTCTGGGTGCTTTGATGTAAGAAGAGCAGTTAGGCTTGAAATGTTACTTAGGTAAACATGGGGAAGTTTAGAAACATAGGCGTCAAGAGAACATTTATATTTGTAAATGAACCAGACTAGATTGTTTTCAAAAGAGGGACTGAAATGTGTCACCTAGCGAGGTGAAGTTTAGAAACAGTGGGCGGAATTTTCTGATCCTGCTGGCGGTGGGAGTGAGAAGTGGCGTGCGCGGAAAATATGGCACAACCTGCTTCATGACGGTGTGAAGGCAGGTCGTGATCGTCCGCTAAGCCTGCCATGTTTCCCACCATCATTCGATGGGGAGCTAATTGTAATACATCAACATCTAATTAAAAGGCCATCCCACCAGGCTCTTGGAACTCCACAGTATTGTCCGTCCACGTCGGCGGGAAAGGATGACGACGTGTTTCGTAACAGCACGCAGGCGACGACATGCACTTAGCGGCCTTAACTTAGGGGGAACTGAGGTGAATGAGCAGCAGCGGTCTCTACAGCTCGCCTGTTGTTTACAGGCCTCGGGGTGCTGGGAGCAACTGATCCCTGACCCCGGAGGTGACTGCTAAGTGGTGATGGGGGGTTGCGGGTGTGACTGGGGGCAAGTGCAGGCCAGCCTCTGAGCAACTGCTGGGGGGTGGCGTCCGGGGGCAAGTGCTGGCCAGCCTCGGCAGTGACTGCAGTCCGGGGATGTGGGATGTCTGGGGGCAAGTGCTGGCCAGCCACGGAGGTGACTGTTATCCGTTGAAAGGGTGGGGGTGGGGGAGGTTGTGGTAGTGGGGTGGTCAAGTGCTGCCCTGGCGTTGCACCCCATACACAGGCAATCGAGGTGGGGATCAGGGTAAGTGAGGGAAGTGGCCATGCATTAGGGACACCTGTATAAACTGATCATGCCTCTGCAACAGAGACAAATCACAGTGCAGCCATAGTGATATGATTGGGGTTGGGTTCCTAGCCTGCTGCCCATGCAATGCGGAGGCACCAAAGAGCCACCAAGCACTCCATACCTTACCCCTCCCCCTGGCCCCCCAACACTCTCGGCACAAGCTTCAAATCCGCCACCACTTTATTGGATCATGGAGCAGTTGGACTGCACACGTTGTACAATCTCCTCGCCAGTGCTGGCCATGTAGCAGTCACTGCTGGAGGTGGTCACAGCCTCTTGCAATCTCAGCATCCCAGTTTGGACCAGTGCACCCCATGTCGCCTGTTGCATTCATCTCTGGCCATCCAAGGGGTGACCAGCACTCTCTGGGAACCAATGAGGGTCAGTCACACAGGTCCAGGAAAATTGCTAAGTACAGCCATGATAACCATGTCTCTCTCTCTTTCATGCTGCAGGAGGACTGTGTTAGGATCATGGCTCCTGGTGACCTAGCTGTGTGCCTGATGGTCTACAGAGACCATTGAACACTGAGGAGAGAGTGACTGAGGCTCCTGGCTGCGCAAAGGCAGGGGCAGGAACCTAATGAAGAAGGGGCAGCAGGGTCTCCTGTGCACGCTGCCTGCCCAGGAGCAACAGCGTGCCGTGGCTGGTCTGTGCATAGCAATACCCAGGGTCTATAGACGCTGCCATTCCTGCAGATGACCAGTGATGCCGATGACTGCACATGTCTAGGGATCTGGTGACTCACATCTGCCACTTACTGATGGACTTGGTGCCAAGGGAACATGGAGGGCATCTACTGCCAGTGGCTGTGAAAGTGACTGCGGCACTCAATTTCTACACCAGTGACTCCTTTCAGGGCTCCACAGGTGACCTCTGTGGGATTTCACTAGCCACCACCCAGAAATGCATCCATGAGGTCATGGATGCCATATTCTCCATGTCACACAACTTTGTGCATTTTGCCCGGGACCAGGACAGCCAGGATGCAAGGGCCATTGGATTTGCCCTGACCTCGGGATTCCCACAGGTGCAGGGTATGATTGACTGCACTCATGTGGCGCTCAGGTCTACGTTGCTACACTCGCTGAATGTGCAGCTGGTGTGTGACCACCAGAAACGCATCCTGCAGGTGTGCACACGGTTTCCAGGGAGCGTGTATGACATCTACATCTTGAGTTGCTCGCAGATTCCTGCAGTCTTCCAGGGTCCACTGAGGCTGCAGGGTTGGCTCCTTGGGGACAAGGGCTACCCTCAGAGGCCGTGGCTGATGACACCCATGCAGCGGCCTCAGACTGCAGCAGAGCGATACTATATTGAGGCTCATGCAGCAGTTCGCAACTTGGTGGAGCAGACCATTGGGATGCTGAAGATACGGTGTTGGTGCCTGGACCGGTCTGGTTGGAGCCCTGCAATACAGTCCGCAGAGGCTGTCACGCATTGGCGTCATCTGCAGCGCCCTTTACAACCTGGCGATGCAACGGGGAGTGGAGCTGACTGAGGAGGAGATGGAGAAACTCCACATCTCCTCCGGTGAGGAGGACACTGATGGATATGAGGGTGAGGGGGTCCTCAGTGGTGATGATGATGGGGATGAGGCCCTCGCACTGACTAGACGAGAAAGGCATGCTCGGGAGGCCCTCATAATTGCCAGATTTGTGGAGAATGATGATGACATGCAGCGAGATGTCCCCAAAGACACTCACATCGCAGATGTGAATGTTTGACTCCAGTCTGGCTTATGGCAGTGCTAATACCCTCTGTGAGAATGCTCCTGTCATGGAGATTCAGTGGAGGCCCTTATGGTCGCTCGGTTATAGAAGGATGATGACAACATGCAGTGAGGACACTCCATAGATCTTCAGATTGCCTCTGAGAATGTCTGACTCCTGTCTGGCCGAGGGCAGCTTGCTTGTGCTGCATGATCAGGGTCATCTCAGAGATGCAGCCATGAAACTTTAGAAGCATCTGATGCTGTGTCCACCTTCAGCACTTTAGCCCTTCAGGAGCTGGTGCACAGCATCACTGGCCGCCCCACCTTTAAGGTGCTGAGAGCACACAGAGAGTATGAGAGAACTCTGTGGTGCCTGCCCACTACATTCTGGCAACAATGACCAGCACCGCCGAGGTGCAGGTAAAGTAATGTTTCCAGGGAGTGTGAGATTGGACCATCACTGTGGTCTGAAGGCTGCACAGACCACAGGGAAGAAGCCCTGGACTGAGACATTTGCCTTTTATCTTGTGCAGAAAGGTTTCACATCTGAGTGACAAGAACACTGCTCATCGGAACAAGGGGCAGGCAGGGGGGCATTCTCAGGAGTTTATTGACAATAGTGAACAGTATGTACAAATGATCAACACCCGTGCCCAAGCTGTGCAACTACTTTTACCTAACTTTCCTAACCCTGCCTTGGTGCTCCCCGGACATCCACAGCAGAGGTGGAAGCTGCCTGCTGACTGTGACGCCCTGTCTGTGATGACTTTGGCAGACATCCTGTGGAGGGCCGAGATTTGGTGGGCCCTGGCCTACTTTCGGGGTCCTGCTGTGTGGCAGTAGCACCCTCCTCTGCCTGTGAAGCTAGAGTTGTGGAGGTCACAGGAAGAAGGGATTCGGATGGGCCAGTCACTCCCAGAGTCACCTGGGTGGATGGCCCTGGAATGTGCACTTGCTGATCCTCCTTCCTATGGGTGCCCCAGGGTGCCTGGCTGACTCCGTGAGTGGAAGGGGTAGCTGGAGTGAGATAGAGCTGCCCAGCACCCCTCTTGCGCACACACTATTGGAGGCCAACTATGGCATCAGCAATGGAGTTAAGCTCGTGCTGCAGTGCAGGAGTGCTGTCCTGGACCAAGGTCTCCATGGCGGCCATCATCCTACCAGCATTGACTTGGTGCATTGGTATGCCGGCACTATCAACTCAGCCTGAAGACAGATGGACTCCTCCATTATGCCTTGCAATCTGAGGAGTGCAGTGGACATCCCTTTCTGATGTTCCCTAGCTTACATTTGCAGCTCCAGTGACTGTGACATGACCAAGTCCAGAGGCTCATCATCTGACTCAGACTCAGCAATGTCCTGGCCTCCAGCAGTCCTCCAATTGCTGGGGACCTAGGAAGTCCCTACCTTCACCTGTTGGATCAGAAAGTGCGATGTGCTTACCAGATTGTGATCCCGAGACTACTCTAAAGCTAGATCCCACTGAGGTATGTGTCTCTGCACTGGTGGAGGGTGAGGGTGAACGCTGTGATGGGTCTTCAGGGAGGGTGCCTTCAGATTCCTCTTAAGAGGTTTCTTCAGGGCTTGATTGGAGGCCCTGGGTTACAGACTGTAAACTGTTTGGCAGATGTGCCTGTGAAAGTAAGGGGAGATAATTGGTGCAAGGCAGTGGCCTGTGAAAGAGGACACATCACTCATGGCATGGTTATTTGATGGATGTTGCACTGCTGGATCATCACTTGGTAGAGCAGCACTAACCTCAGCGTCAGCACAGGACCGGTCCCAGTCATCACTGGCCAGCTAGATGGCTCTGTTTTTGAATTCTGTCAGAACTTTGAATTCCAGTATCTCTCCACCTGTCTGCGACCTTTTCCTCCTGTTGTGAGCCAGTTTGTCCTGCATGGATAGAGATGGGGAGAATGTATCAGGATGCCTGCTGGGCCAGATGATAAGTATGTCTGGCATGTGTGGGTGGTGAGTGGTCCCATGGATGGGTTGAGGATAATGATGGTGTATGTGAAAGAGTGAATGATGATGTCCCTTGCAATAGCAGTGAATGATGGCCCTCTGGATGTGTGTTGGATTTCTAAGTGTGTAAGCTGGTTGTGATGAAAAGAGTAACTTACCCTGGTGGGATGGAGAAGATCATTCATCCTTTTGTGGCACTAGGTGGCTGTCCTCCTCTGCAGGTTGTTTGCACTGACCACCGCTGCCAACGCTTCCCAAGCCGGATTGGTGACTTTGCTGCCCATTCTGCGGCCAGAGCGGGGGCAGAGCACATCTCGTCAGGCCCCCAATGCATCCAGCAGTCTCTCGAGGGGCCCATTGCTGAAGCGGGGGGCTGCAGTTTTTTTCCTTTGCTGGCCATGTCTCCTGGGCAGCAGTGGTGAGCTGGTAGCAATGAGCGCTTGTTGGTGGCCGCCTTTTAAAGTTGGCGGCCGACGTAATGCAACAGCAGGGTGATGGCGAGCAGCTGAATGAGAGCCCACCTGCCATGGAAACTGTATTAAGTGCAATTCGGGGAAAATTCTGCCCCATATGTTTGTTTTTCCCAAAGATTACTGGTAAAATTTAGTTCTATGAGAGGTTTTTATTATGAAGAAGATAAAGTCCAAAGACATAGTGAAACAATGCATCTTTGCATTCAAAGGGGAAAATATGTATAAAAGAGTCAAGACTATTTGCATGGGAAGACATTTTTAAGATCTTGCAAGTGTGAAAAAGCCTTCAGTATCTGTGCCTCAAGCTGCTGCCTCCAGTGGGTGGAAAGGTGAAGGGAACTCACTTTGAATTCAACATTCAGGGTATCATGATTCTTTGTCTGAATCTTTTAAAATCTATGTGTCTTACTGTTGCCTTAACGAAAGCGTAACTGGGAGTTAGATTGTTTAAGGGAATTAGAAGTATCATAGTAGTAATTTGTAGATTTATGTATATATTTAAAATAATTTCTCTTATTAATAAATGTTTAAGTTAGTTTTATAAAAACCTATAAGACTTGGTGGTCTTATTACTACTGAATTCAAGGCACGCATCTCAAAATTTGCACAAACTGCCAAGTTGTGGCAGTTATTTCAAGTTTTCCTTTGGGATTTGAACAGCTCAGCATTTACCATCAGCTGGTATGTGGCATTTACCATGCCATAACATAGGCATGTACGCATCTCAGTCACAGCAGCGTTTGCATCATTAGATGGCAGCGAAGGCTTCAAGTCTTTTCTTGTGTCATTCTTGTTCCTAAGTGGACTCTCAGTTCCCATAGTGAGCTCACTCACAGGATCCCACGGACCAAAGCAAACATCATGGCTTGGCAATTCATGAGGCTAGGATGTGCAACTTGTTCTCGCTGCAAGTGGATGGACATTCCCTGAGTTGAAAGAAAATGGCATTGAGGGCTAGGAGAGATGTGGCCATATTCCCTCAATTAACTTTAATCTTCCTGGAACCTGTCAGCAATTAACATATCGCAGGCACGTCTTCCATGTCTTCGTTTCTCCATGGCATGATCACACTCATACTGACCCTCAGCAGCCTGGTGAGGTTTGACGTTGTCTGTATCTTCATCTTCTGATGAGCTCTCATCCTCCTCCAATTCATCCTCTGGCAGGGATCCACTTCTTTATATTGTCAGATTGTCAAGAGTGCAACACATTGCGATTATGCGGGAAACCGTGTTGGGAATGTATCATAGTGAGCCACCTAAGCGATCCAAGCATCTGAAGCGCATTTTCAGAAACCCTATGGTCTGCTCTATAAGGGAGCATGTGGAGCTGTGAGCAGCGTTGTATCTCTGCTTGGAACTACTCTGAGGGTGACTCACTGGTGTCATCAGCCAGCATTTCAGTGGGTACCCCTTATCCCCAAGCAGCCAAATTTGCAGACGTAATGGCCTCTCAAAAATCTCAGGCACCTGAGAGTGACTCAGGACGTAGGAGTCATGGCAACTCCCAGGGTACCATGCACAAACATGCAGTATGTGCTTCTGGTGATCACACACCAGTTGTACATTGATGGAATGATAACCCTTGCAGTTTACAAACATGAGGGCCTGCTACCACGGAACTCATATAGCCACGTGGGTGGTCTATTGCACTCTTGGGAAGCCTCAGATGATAGCGAAGCCGGTGAATCTTGCAGCCTGGCTATCTTTGTCCAGAGCAAAGCTGACATAATTATTGGCCTTCCTGTAAAGGGTATCTGTGACCCCCTTTAGGCATCCATGTGCTAAGGACTGAGAGATGCTGCACAGGTCCCCTTTTGATCCAGGGAAAGAACCAGAGGCCAAGAAATTGAGTGTAGCAGTCAACTTCAAAGCCAATGCCAGGGGATACACTCCAACTTCATGTGGCATCAGGTCTTCATGGAGAATGTGCCATATGTGATGTACCAAAGCTCGGGACAAGTGCAGATGATTGCCTCTCACTCATTTGTAAATAGGAGACTCTTCTACAATAAACCCTTGTGTTGGTGAGTCACTCCTGTTGTCTGGATCTCTCATTCTCATCCTCCTGTTCATGCCCTGACTCCACTTGACCATGTCCCTCTTGCTGGAGCTGTGCATGGAGTTGCCTTTCCCGCCTTTGCCCCCTCCATTGCATTCGGACCCTGACAAAAGCAGCATTGAGCCCTGGATGCATATCTACTTTTGCCTTCTCCCTGAAAGGAAACATGGGGCAGGATCTTTCCATTGTTGGGCTGGCTCAGTGGGGAAAGGCGGGGTGGCTAGGAAGCTGACCGCCGCCCGCGATCAGGGCTGGAAGGCAATTCCACACTGGCGGGCCAATTAAGGCCTGCCCAGCGTGAAATGTGAGCGGCAGCGCTGAGTGCTGCCTGTACAGGCTGGGGGAGGAGGGTGAGTGCGAACTTCGTGGATGCGTGAGTGCACAGAGCTGCCTCAGGGAGATGAAGAGTCATTTAAAAATAAATAAAGAAATTAAAAATGCTATAAAACACACCCCCACTCATGTGATTCTGTCACATGGGCAGGGACATGTTATTAAGTAAATTTTAAAATTTTTACTTTATTTTTATTTGCTTTAGGAAATCCCGCCAGTGGATGAGGTTTCTAAAAAGTGCAAAGGCCACTTGGCGTTTTTGCTTGCCCGCCAACCGTAAGGTTGGATGAAAAATTCTATTCAATTGCTCCTTTAATGGCTTTAACAGGCCTTTTAATTGTTGGTGGGCACGCTGCCGACTCCGGCACGTGCCCACTGAACAAAATGTCACGAGACTGTGTGTTGATGTCGGGACGCTCACCTTACATCGATACTCGTCATTTTACGCTCGTGTGGGTTGTGCGCATGCCCGCCTGCTGAGCTAAAAACTTTGCCCATGGAAGACATTAATGATTCAAAGGACAGGAAAGTGAAGCTTAAGGTGACAGGTTTGGAAACTGTAAGGGTCCATAGTTTTTCCTGCCCTACTTGCATGGTGGCTGATGCCGCTTGTCTCTGAAACACTGGCACACACATCAAGGTGACCAAGATGGCATCGCAGATACATAACATCTTGAGCTTCACGTGGGATGCTAAATTTTTATTGAGAAGAATGCCCCAACCTAGCTCTGTGCTCCAATCTCTGATGTGGCATATTAATGACCAATCAGTTGCTTATGGTCAATGAGTAGATGCCCTTTGGCTTGTTAGGGGTGTCAAATCTGGTGAACACATAACAGGTCTTCATTTATGGAATGCCATATATGATACAGTTGTGTCTCCTTCACTATTGCCTGCATTCACAAATTGTACATTTCTGTGTGTTACTCTTGAGATGCAGCAACTATGATGTGAAGCCACTGAGTTCTGAATAGCCCTTTAACAGCGCTAATGAAGCCATTGGCTTTCGGTGGCTTTCATTGCAAAGAGGTCTTTTTCCTTTCTTTCTAAACAGACTCCTGCTCACTCCTGCAGCAAGAAGAGGTTAAAGAGTGACCCCAGAAAGGCCCCACTCATGTCCGCCTTTCCCCCTCACTACCATTCCACAGCCTTTCCTCTCCATTGACCCCCTTGTGTTCGCACTTCCCCCTCACTGCCATTCCACAGCCTTTCCTCTTTATTGCCCTTGTGTAGATCAACTTCACCCTCGCCTCACAGTCCAGCCCTGATTGAACTACTAGTTTCTGAAAGTGGAAGCCTGCAAGAGTCCACTGCACAGTTGTGTTCCTTGGGACAATGTAGGCAAAGAGCAGGAGCAGTCCAACCATATAGTCCCAGCAGAGTGGCATTCATTGTAACAAAAACTGAAAAGAAAGGAAAGCCCAGGAAAGGCTATTAAAGTCTCCAGAACACAAAATAGGACAGAGTATTTGGAAAGGGCTAGGAATCCAACTTCAAGCACATCAGATAAAGGGATGACAATGATAAAGGGGACGGGAAATACAGGAGTGAAGGTGTTGTATCTGAATGCATGCAGTATACGAAATAAAGTAAATGAGCTTGCGGTGCAGATTGAAATTGGCAGGTATGATGTGATGTGCATCACGGAGACATGGCTGCAAGGGGATCAGGAGTGGGAGCTAAATATCCAAGGATATACATCCTATCGAAAATATAGGCAGGTTGGCAGAGGGGATGGGATTGCTTTGTTAGTAAGAAATGAAATTAAATTGATAGCAAGAATTGACGTAGGGTCAGATGATGTAGAATCTGTGTGGGTAGAGTTGAGGAACCGCAAAGGTAAAAAAACCATAATGGGAGTTATGTACAGGCCTCCGAACAGTAGTCAGGATGTGGGGCACAAGATACACCAGGAGATAGAAAAGGCATGTAAGAAAGGCAAGGTTACAGTGATCATGGGGGATTTCAATATGCAGGTAGACTGGGAAAATCAGGTTGATAGTGGATCCCAAGAAATGGAATTTGTGGAATGTCTACAAGATGGCTTTTTGGAGCAGCTTGTGGTGGAGCCCACCAGGGAACAGGCAATTCTAGATTTAGTGATGTGTAATGAGGCAGATTTGATAAGGGCGCTTAAGGTGAAGGAACCTTAGGAGGAAGTGACCATAATATGATAGAATTTACCCTGCAATTTGAGAGGAAAAAGCTGAAATCAGATGTAATCGTATTACAGTTGAATAAAGGCAACTACAGAGGCATGAGGGAGTAGCTGGCCAGAATTGACTGGGAGATAAGCCTAGCAGGAAAGACAGTGGAACAGCAATGGCAGGAGTTCTGGGAGTAATTTGGGAGACACAGCAAAAATTCATCCCTAGGAAGAGGAAGCACACTAAAGGGAGGACAAGGCAACCATGGCTGACAAGGGAAGTCAGGAACAGCATAAAAGCTAAAGAGAAAGCATACAATGCGGTGAAGAGCAGTGGGGAAACCAGAGGATTGGGAAGCCTACAAAGACCAACAGAGGACAACCAAAAAAGAAATAAGGAGGGAGAAGATTAAATATGAGGGTAAACTAGCCAGTAATATAAAAGAAGATTGCAAGAGTTTTTTTTAGATATATAAAGGGTAAGAGAGAGGCAAAAGTAGACATTGGGCCACTGAAAAATGACGCTGGAGAAGTAGTAGTGGGGGACAAAGAAATTGCGGAGGAACTGAATAGGTACTTTGCATCAGTCTTCACGGTAGAAGACACGAGTAACATCCCCAAAGTTCAGAGAGTCGGAGGGCAGAGGTGAGTAAGGTGGCCATTACCAAGGAGAAGGTAGTAGGAAAACTGAAAGGTCTAAAGGTGGATAAATCACCTGGACCAGATGGATTACATCCCAGAGTTCTGAAGGAGATAGCTGAGGAGATAGTGGAGGCGTTAGTTGTTATCTTTCAGGAATCAGCAAGGGTCCCAGAGGACTGGAAAATTGCTAATGTAATCCTCCTATTTAAGAAGGGAGTGAGGCAAAAGATAGGAAAATACAGGCCGATTAGCCTGACCTCGGTCGTTGGTAAGATTTTAGAGTCCATTATTAAGGATGAGATTTCAGAATACTTGGAAGTGCATGGTAAAATCGGGCAAAGTCAGCATGGTTTCATCAAGGGGAGGTCATGCCTGACAAATCTGTTAGAATTCTTTGAGGAGGTAATGAGTAGGTTAGACAAAGGAGAGCCAATGGATGTTATCTACTTGGACTTCCAGAAGGCCTTTGACAAGGTGCTGCACAGGAGGCTGCTCAGTAAGATAAAAGCCCTGGTGTTAGAGGCAAGGTACTAGCATGGATAGAAGATTGGCTGTCTGGCAGGAGGCAGAGAGTGGGGATAAGGGGGTCCTTCTCAGGATGGTGGCCGGTGACTAGTGGAGTTCTACAGGGTCAGTGTTGGGACCACAACTTTTCACTTTATACATTAATGATCTAGATGAAGGAACTGAGGGCATCCTGGCTAAGTTTGCAGATGATACAAAGATAGGTGGAGGGAAAGGTAGTATTGAGGAGGCGGGGAGGCTGCAGAAGGATTTGGACAGCTTAGGAGAATGGGTAAAAGAAGTGGCAGATGGAATACAACATGGGGAAATGTGAGGTGATGCACTTTGGTAGGAAGAATAGAGGCATAGACTATTTTCTAAATGGGGAGAGAATTCAGAAATCTGCAGTTCAAAGGGACTTGGGAGTCCTAGTCCAGGATTCTCTTAAGGTTAACTTGCAGGTTGAGTCAGTAATTAGGAGGGCAAATGCAATGTTGGCATTTATTTTGAGAGGACTAGAATATAAAAGCAGGGATGTGCTGCTGAGGCTTTATAAGGCTCTGGTCAGACCACATTTAGAATATTGTGAGCAATTTTGGGCTCCGTATCTCAGGAAGGATATGGTGGCCCTGGAGAGGGTCCAGAGGACGTTCACGAGAACGATCCCAGGAATGAAAGGTTTAACATATGAGGAATGTTTGAGGACTCTGGGTCTATACTCGATGGAGTTTAGAAGGATGAGGGGGGATCTGATTGAAACTTACAGAATACTGAAAGGCCTGGATAGAGTGGATGTGGGGAAGATGTTTCCATTAGTAGGAGAGACTAGGACCCGAGGGCACAGCCTCAGAGTAAAGGGAAGACCTTTTAGAACAAAGATGAGGAGAAACTTCTTTAGCCAGAGAGTGGTGAATCTATGGAATTCATTGCCACAGAGGCTGTGGAGGCCAGGTCTTTGACTGTATTTAAGACCGAGATAGATAGGTTCTTGATTGGTAAGGGGATCGAAGGTTGCGGGGAGAAAGCGGGAGAAGGTGTTTGAGAAACTTATCAGCCGTGATTGAATGGGGAGCAGACTCGATGGGCCGAATGGCCTAATTTCTGCTCCTATGTCTTATGACTGATGGTCTTAAGACTGACACAGCACTAGGGCAGGTAGGCTATGTATGTTCCGTTCACCTCAAAATTACCAGCAAACTGAGGTCTGACTTGTGCACACCACCCCTTTTCAAAACGGGACACCATTATTTCCTGATTTATACTCTGTCCTACTGTGAGGCAGCTCTTCGGGGGCCTATAGACGATTCCCATCCGTGACTTCTTCCCCTTGCTATTCCTTATTTCCACCCAAACTGATTCCATATCATGATCTTTTGCACCTATATCACTATTCACCACTGCACTGATACCTTCCTTTATTAACAAAGCTACCCCACCTCCTTTTCTTTTTTGCCTATTTTTCCAGAACGTCGAATGCCCTTGAATATTAAGTTCCCAGTCCTGGTCACCTTGTAACCTTGTCTCTGTAATATCTATCAAGTCATATCCATTTATTTCTATTTGCACGGCCAACTCATCAATCTTGTTACAAATGCTGTGTGCTGAAATCAATTTCATCTCAATGACTGAAAATACAACTCAAAACAATGTCAAAGCATAAAGATTTACTGTGGATTTACTGCTCCTGAGACCTAGAAACCAATTTTCAACTTTTCACTTTGAACCTGTGTTTATAAAGTTCCAGCCTAAGATTATTCTATTCAAACTCTTCAAAAATATAGACAAAGAAGAATTGTCCTTTAACAATAAGATCTATTATTCTCTTCTATAATACAGTATTCATGTTTGTGTTTTTTTACTATAGTTGAGGAAACATCACCTGATCTGACTACAGTCACAGAAGAACAGAATGAAGTCATTGAAACTAATAAGGATACAGAGGACGCAATGAGCTGCAATGACATTTCCACATCCAGTATGGACAGCTGTTTTGAGGCAAACACTGGGTCAAAAGTTATGAATAAAATTTCCCATGAATCCTCACAGCAATCACACAAAAAAGAACTAGATAACATGCAAGAAGTACTGGGGGATGAAGACAAAGTGCTCATGGTGCATTGTCATCACACAGAAGAAGGTGAGGAAGTGAGCAGTTGAGGTAAAGACTAGAATAGCCAAGCATGTTACCAATAAATATGGCATAGTCCACTGTGTATTTTCTCAACAATGTTATTTTTGAATACATTTTTATGCATTTCTGGTTGAAAGTTATTCTTTACAAATTCTCCAGTGCAGGCAAACAAGGCAATTTATTGAAATATAGCTATTATTTCACAGAAGATTTGCTCTCTAAAAATAAAAGATTATTGAATAGACTGATCTATTGATCTTCCTTATAACACGGTATATATTTTGTATTTTACTGCAGCTGAAGATACATCACCTGATTTGACTAGCATGACAGAAAAACAGAACATAGTTACTGAAACTAATAAGGATACAGAGGATGCAATAAACTGCAAAAACATTGCCAGATCTAGCTCAGGGAGCTGTTCTAACGTAAACTCTGGATTGGAAGCCATGAACAAAAGTCTCCAGGATCCCCTACAGCGAGCAACCACTCTGGAAGTTGACGATGTGCAAAGGATGCAAGAGGATGAGGTAAACACAGGGCCAGAAGCCATGAGCAAAAGTCTCCAGGAGCCACCACAGCGAGCAACCACTCTAGAACTTGATGATATGCAGAGAATGCAAGAGGGTGAAGACAAAAAGCTGCAAAAGCAGAACATCAACAAAGGAGCAAACACAAATCAAAGCAGCTTAGATAAAACCACAGAACTGGATCAAGATAAAAATAATGATGAGAAACAGACACTGGAGGCAGAGCTACAGAAATGCATAGAAGATTTGAAAAAACTTAAAATACCCTCCACATTCATAAATAAGCAGAGGCACTGGCAAAATGAATTGCTAAAGAAATATGATGTATAACCCTATAAGAATTAAGATGAAAATCGGAACAATTTACTTGCCAACTTTCTTCTGGCAGAGTTGACAAACAAAAAGTTGGTAATATAAGACCATAAGACCATAAGACATAGGAGCAGAAATTAGGCCAATCGGCCCATCGAGTCTGCTCTGCCATTCAATCACGGCTGATAAGTTCCTCAACCCCATTCTCCTGCCTTCTCCCTGTAACCTTTGATCCCCTTACCAATCAAGAACCTATCTATCTCGGTCTTAAATACACTCAATGATCTGGCCTCCACAGCCTTCTGTGGCAATGAATTCCATAGATTCACCACTCTCTGGCTAAAGAAGTTTCTCCTCATCTCTGTTCTAAGAGGTCTTCCCTTTACTCTGAGGCTGTGCCCTCGGGTCCTAGTCTCTCCTACTAATGGAAACATCTTCCCCACGTCCCCTCTATCCAGGCCTTTCAGTATTCTGTAAGTTTCAGTCAGATCCCCCCTCATCCTTCTAAACTCCCCATCGAGTATAGACCCTGAGTCCTCAAACATTCCTCATATGTTAAGCCTTTCATTCCTGGGATCATTCTCGTGAACGTCCTCTGGACCCTCTCCAGGGCCAGCATATCCTTCCTGAGATACGGGGCCCAAAATTGCTCACAATATTCTAATGTTGTCTGACCAAAGCCTTATAAAGCCTCAGCAGCACATCCCTCCTTTTATATTCTAGTCCTCTCGAAATAAATGCCAACATTTATTGTTATAATATATAAATATCACTACTGTCAAGTATTACCATCTATCAGAGTTGCTGAACATTATCTATATAAAAATAAGTAGATTAGTAAATCTTTCTGTAGTATCTATTATGGTTTCCTCCCTTGTCCTCTGATGTCCCCTACACTTTACATTATATTCAAGTACATGATATCAGTTGCAGAGCCATCTGTTCACAGACAATTGCAACTAATTAAGTGCATTAGTGCAGTTCCATCATAGTTCCATTTGTTGTGGTTGTCCAGTCTGTTTGACAATCATCAAATAGTGGGGATTTGACATATAGGGATTACACAATAAATGGGAATATACTAAGAGGGGTAGATAAAATGAGAGATCTTGGCGTACAAGTACACAGGTCCCTGAAGGCAGCAATTCAAGTAGATAAGGTTGTAAAGAAGGCATATGGAATGCTCTCCTTCATTGGCAGAGGTATAGAATATAAAGTAAGGATATAATGTTGGAATTGTATTAAATGCTGGTGAGGCCACAACTAGAGTTTTGTGTGCAGTTCTGGTCACCATATTACAAGAAGGACATAATAGCTCTGGAAAGAGTGCAGAGGAGGTTTACAAGAATGTTGCCAGGGTTAGAAAAGTGTAGCTACGAGGAGAGATTGGATAGGTTTGGGTTATTTGCCTTAGAACAAAGAAGGCTGAGTGTGACTTGATTGAGGTGTATAAAATTATAAGGGGAATGGATAGAGTGGACAGTGTAAAACTGTTTCACTTGGTGGAGAATTCTAGAACCAGGGGACATAGATTCAAGATAAGTGGCAGAAGGTGTAGGAGGGACATGAGGAAGAACATTTTTACGCAGAGAATAGTGGGTGTCTGGAATTCACCAGAAACTCTAAGCTCTTTTAAAAAGTACCTGGATCTGCACCTTAAGTGCTGTAAGCTACAGGGCTATGGGCCAGGTGCAGGAAGGTGGATTTAGAAAGGGCACCTTTCCTCGGGCTGGCATGGACAAGATAAGCCGAATGGCCTCCTTCTATGCTGTAACATTTCTATGGTTCTATGGTTCTATATCATTATCACTCTGTGTTCGAGCTTTCTGTTCTTAGGGAATAAGCTGATAAGGTAATAATATGGAGCTAGACTCCAAAAAAAAAATACAACCAGGCAACACGTAAACTCAATTATTGGATAATGTTACAACATTGCTGGGTGTGTGATTTTGTAAAATTGGCCTTATATGTCTCCAAAATGAAAGATATTGCTAATCAACACTGCCACAGTTCCAAATACAAGGTGGAAACTTATAAATTCATAAGGGTGTAGACGCAGCTTTATTAACTGTACAGATTCCATTCCTGTTATTTTCTGTTTAAAATTAATAAATAACAAGTATAGTGGAGCTCAGAAAATCCTAAAAAAAACTCAGCAGATCTGGCAGCATTGGCGGAGAAGAGCAATGTTGACATTTCGAGTCCTCATGACCCTTCAACAGAACTAAGTAGAAATAGGAAAGGGGTGAAATATAGCTGTTTTAAGGAGGGTGGGGAGAAGATGGAGTGGTTGTTGGGACAAGCAAACAATGATAGGAGGAGATAACCAAAAGATGTCACAGACAAAAGAACAAAGAGGTGTTAAAGGTGGTGATATTATCTAAAAGAATGTGCTAATTAAGAGTGGAGAGCAGGACAAGCAAGGTAGCTTTAGTGGGGGTTGGGTAAAATAAACGATGGGTGGAATACATTTAAAAATAATGAAAATAGATGGGAAAAGAAAAATCTATATAAATAATTGGAAAAAACAAAAAGGAAGGGGAAGAAATGAAATGGGATGGGGATGGAGGAGGGCATTCAAGAACTAAAGTTGTTGAACTCAATATTCAGTCCGGAAGGCTGTAAAACGCCTAGTCGGAAGATGAGGTGCTGTTCCTCCAGTTTGCGTTGAGCTTCACTGGAACAATGCAGCAAGCCAAGGACAGACATGTGGGCAAGAGAGCAGGGTGGAGTGTTAAAATGGTAAGTGACAGGGAGGTCTGGGTAATGCTTGCAGACAGAACGAAGGTGTTCTTTTAGATAATATCACCACCTTCAACACCTCTTTGTTCTTTTGTCTGTGACATCTTTTGATTATCTGCTCCTATCACTGCTTGCTTGTCCTTACAACCACCCCCCCCACACTTCTCTCCCCCCACCCTCCTCCACCTTAAACCAGCTTACATTTCACCCCTTTCCTCTTTCTACTTAGTTCTGTTGAAGGGTCATGAGGACTCGAAACGTCAACTTTGCTCTTCTCCGCCAATGCTGCCAGACCTGCTGAGTTTTTCCAGGTATTTCTGTTTTTGTTTTGGGTTTCCAGCATCCGCAGTTTTTTGTTTTTATCTTGGAAAATCCTGGTTTAATTTCTGGTGAATAGCTTTATCAGAGCAGAAATTTAATTTTAAGCAAGTTACTGTGGTATGGCTAAGGCTGATGTTAGTGCTATTTTCAGGCATTTCTTTTTGTGATTTATTAAAAATAAAGCATTAAAGCTCAGCTATATTTTTTAAATTTAATCATTGGAAGTAACTTTCTCTTACTGGAAGAAATTAAGCATTTAACAGGCATTGTTAGTAGACTAAATATTCAAATTCTTTGGTGTATTCAACATACATAAATAGTTTTGCTTGTTTACTGAAACCAAAACAAGTGATACGCTTGAGTTTAATTTTGGTTGCCAACTTACATCTTTGAGTGGAACTGGCCAATCACAGAAGTGTGGTATTCTGATCATAAGAGCACAAGAACTGTTAAAAATAAGAAGAAGCCATTAGGCTCATCAACCGCCATTCTTTAGTACCTTAACTCTTCCAGCCAGGAATCATCCAATCACATTCAGAATATATCAAATGGAGAATTATCCACTGGGCACAATTTTGATGAACAAGACTCTTCAGATCAAGAATGTTTATGTGTCTCCTGCAACGACAACGGCCACTTCCTAGAATGCGTCTTCTTCATTTCTCCTGCTACCAGATAATAATATTCTCTTTTTTCTAAATTCTTGTTAAGACTGTTGGCTACTTTAATGAAGGTGAATACTGTACAAATATTGTAGTCATTGTGAATACAAATGGTCACCATTTAAATGCAAATTATTTTAAAATCTAGCTTGTCTTTTTTGTTCCCTTCAATGCATATATTTGTTATGCCTTGATCCCTTTACAAACATCATAAGAACCTCAATTTAAAATTAGAGAATTGTTTTACAAATGTATAAGCTAAAATAATGGAAAGAATAATTTTCTATGACCCCATTAATGAGTTAAGTACTAATATCATACAGTGCAATCAAGGAACAAGGATTTATAAATCTAAAACAAAACAAGCTCTAAAAGATCATCTTAAAAAATAAGAGAAATCTTTTAATTTATTATTTATAATGGGCAGGATTGCACCTGGAAAAAGTCCTGACTTCTGTTTCCCGCCACCATAGGGAAAGTCCTGCCCTTAGAGAGGGAATTCCAGAGCTTAAGGCCTAGGAAACATTAACTATACCCTCTCTCCACAGATGCTGCCTCTCTTGCTGAATGTTTACAGCACTTTCTGTTTTGATTCAAGATTTTATTAAATGTAGATCTAATGCTGCTGTTTTAAAAAACAAGTATACTTCTACTTGGAAATCTTGCCCCTGAAGTTAATAAAAGGAAAAATTAGACTGGGTATATAGCAAGCGGCTATTCTACTTCCGTCCATTTAATGTCCCTGTTGAAATTGCAAATTCTACCCAATATCAGTAACTTTAGAACCTACAACAGCAATAACAATGGACTGAAATCTCCGGTCGGCGAGCGGGAGCGGGGCCCGATCGCCGATGCGTAAAATGACGCATGGTGACGTCGGGCAGGTGTCCCGACCTCACCATGTCGGCTGCGCATCTGCCAAACTGTCAAAGGCCTATTAAGGCGGGATGAGGTTCCATGAAGTGTTTAAAAATTCAATAAAATTTTTTACAGCTCATGTGATGCTCATGTTACATGAGGGGTCATGTTTTAAAAGTTTTCAAATACTTTATTTAGAAATTTTAAACTTAAATAAATCTCTTTGAGGCACCACTGTGCCTCAGGGAGATTTCTGTGCTCTTTCATTAAAAGTAGGAAACAGACTACTCCCCAGAAGTGTAACTTCAAATCATGTACAGCGGTACAGAAATAGGATGCAGCAAAAGTTGTGAGAAAGATTCGGACTACTTAAGAAATTGGGTAAAGGTGTGGGAGATTAAATTTTCATGCGTAAATCTCAAATATTGCACCCCTTGTTCTACATCAATTTCAACCTTCAGAATTATAAAATAAATTAAAAAATGATAAAGGCTGAGTTATGCACACATTAAAGTTTGCATTGGTCAGACCCCAGAGTACTATATTCAGTTCAGGTTTTCACACGGTCATCTAGTTGCATGTTAAAGAGGTTAGTCAACACTGCATTAATAACATTACTTCTATGAACAACAGGACAACCAACCCTATAATCTTAACAATCATGTTATATTGTTGAGGGTCTGTATAAAAGCTTGCATCAAAAGATTAATGGAGCAATTCAGCTCCTAAGGATCAGGGATTTCCACATAATAGATTATAATATTACTGGGGAGAAAGGCAAGACAGCAAATTTGTTCGCATTGCAGAACCTAACAAGAAATAATCTTAACAGAGGAAGATGCACCATGTAAAACCTTTCAGCTGAAGAATGAACACGTTCATTTCTCTCTATTCAGCCCAAAGTGACGTTGTTTAATTATCCAAAGGATCTTAGTGCTCCCCAAAAATTATTAAATATAAATTATTAAAAGTCTCAGGCTAGGACTGTCATTTTCTATGAATGACATCTGGTGTTGCTACAATAATTGTTGTTTCCTGTTGCACTACCCAAAGAGTTACCGAGAGATTCATTCCCACTGATCATAGCCGCCCTATAGCCGGAATGTTCAAGAACATTAATTGACTGGAAAGAGATGTCCCCCCCTCAATAGTTAAAAAGTCAAGCCTTAGAGAACTGATTGGCTAACAACTCTGTAGCCCCAGCAGCGCCAGTGCTATTAGTAACCAGCATTGGGACTACAAGGAGTCCCCAGATTCTAAGGGCTGGATTTAATGAGGCACAGGGAGGGATATGGGGTGGATTTTGGAGCCCAGGTGGGGAGGAACAAAGAGGGTGGGTGGGGGAGCAGCACCAGATCAGTAGTGGGGATTGCTGGGAATGTAAGTAGGTACTTACTTAAAGTCTTGGGCTTTTTAGGCAGGGGGGGAATCAGTTGCCCTGGGGGTGCGGGGATGGTACGCGAGCAGGTACGGGGTGCATTTTGGAGGCCAGGCAGTGAGGCACAAAGTAGGGGGTATTATTAAATATAAATTATTAAAAATCTCAGGCTAGGACTGTCATTTTCTATGAATGACATCTGGTGTTGAGGGTGGGGGTTGGGGGGGGGGCGGGTGCAGAGCAGTGACTCCAGTGTGCAAAGGACAATTAAAAAAAAAGGATGTATCCCCATTTCCTTCCCACCTGTTCACCAAACTGGATGAAAAAACAGTTTTCCCATTCTCAGCTGCCATCCACTGCCCAGTGTATTATGGCAGTAAAGGCGGATTGAGGGCCTTGAGTGGGCAATCATTGACCACTTAAGGGGTTTAATAGGCCTAAGGATGGGCAGGCTAGTAGCCACCTTATCCAACTTATCCCCATTTTATGGGAACCTGATCAGGGGTGGGTGGGAACGCAGTGGGCTTGCCTCCTGACATTTTATGTACATTCCCATCAAAAACATGATGTCTCATGGTGGGGAAGGGAGGTGAAGCCCAGGCGGGTGGGAGATGGGGGAGTGGATCTTGATGGTGAGGCAAGGGAGTGAGAGCACCCACCATGGTAGTTCTCGTAAGTGGAAAGGGTGCCCTTGAGGGAGGCACTAATTCCCAGCCAAGGCCCAAGCAAAGTGATCGGCTGGGCTTCCCTCTCCTGCCCCTCAATTTCTCCCAGCAGTCTCAAAATTGAGGATAGGCATAATGGCCAATAATTGGCCACTTAATGCCAACAATTAGGACAACAGAGGGTGAGATGCCCTAGGCCTTGTCTTCCCCAAGTAATGTTGGGGACAGATCAGAGGCGGGTGGGAGACTGATGGGAAAGTCACCTGGGGAATATGATGGGCCCCCACGCCTGCAAATCCACTGGTGGGGGTCTGTAAAATTCTGCTCATAATGTTCACAGAAAGAAAAGCATTAATCTTGTTCTATACCAGGGTAATATTACTCTTAATAAAGTAATGATAGGTGAATGTATTCTTTTATACAACTTATATTTTGTGCAGCTTTTGGATTATTTTTTTGGTATATATTTCACAAAACCCAGGCTCCAATGTCAAAGAAGTCGTGCTGCACTGAGGTTAAGTTGACAAAAAATGTCGCTGGCTGCTTCCCCTGAATTTAACGTGCTGATCTATGCCCCTCACACTGTTCCATTAAGCCTTCCCCTCCACAGACTGCGACTTTGAAAACTCCTTCTGCATTTCGGCTGAAGGCAGCTGCAAAATGGCTGACCTTCCACCTCAGAGGTCCACCTTGCTTCAACACTGCCAGCTTTCACTGTTCAGGGATCTGGCTGCCCACGATCTCCACTTGCCACTTGCTTAATCCCAAAAGGTACATTTAATGGCATTAAGCAGCATGTAAATTTCTCTTAATGATCTTCTAACATACTTAATTGACTTCTTGCTGCCTTCATGTGTGTTCAATACTTCACAGCCATTTCGCTGGCCATTTAATTTGGCCATCATTTTCTACCATCTGGATTCCAACTCATCCCACACGATTCTATAGTCCCTCCCTCCGCGAATCCTGCTGCAGCAGGCTTCATTAAATTCCACCCATTAACTCTGTTTCTCTCTCCACAGATGCTGCCGGATCTGCTGAGTATTTCCATCATTTTCTGTTTATGTTATGGATTTATAAAGATCATGTCTAACAAGCCTAATTGAGTTTTTTGAGTAAGTAACTAAGGCAGTAGGGAAATGTCTATGGATATGCTTTATATAGACTTCCTGAAGGCATCCAATAAGCTGCCACATAAAAGACTATTAGAATTAAAGCTCCTTGAATTAAAGGCAACTTATTAAACTGGTTGGGAGATTGCTGAGGTGGTAAAAGAACAAGAGTAGAGATGATGGGTATGCAGTCAAATTGGATGGAAGTGGTGTTCTAGTGGTGTTCTCCAAGGGTCAGTGCTGAGATCTCAACTATTCACAGTATTTATTCAAAACCTAGATAACTCAAATGAATGCCATACATCTAGGTTTGCTGAAAACCAAAAAAATGTAGTGTAGATAGGAACATAAAATTACAATAAAATATTGATAAATAAAGGGTGCAAATGTTACAACCATTTTCAAAAAGAGTGTAAGGATAAACCCAGCAACCACAGGCCAGGCAATTTAACCTCAGTAATGAAAAAGCCTTTAGAGGCAATAATCTGGGACAAATTTAAGAGTCACTTGGGCAAGTGTGGATTATCAGAGAAAGCAGCCTGGGTTTGTTAAAGGTAAATTGTGTTTAACTAATTTGATTGAGCTTTTTGATGAGGTAACTGTCATAATGGTAATCTTTGTTATGTAAACTTGGACATTAGATACGATACAGTATATTCTGCATTCCATATGGGATCACAAAGGTCAAATTGCGCATGTTCAGGGGACTGTATCTGAGGGAAAAAATGGCTGAATAAATTCAGTAAATCATGTCAAATCTTGGCCTTGTTAAGTGTCATCATTGATGCATCTGACAGTAACAGAGATGGTTGATCAGGGTAACTTAGTTGATGTGGTGTGTAGTAAACTTTGTGTTATCCGGCACACTACCAATCAAAATTCTCTACTAACTGGAATTTCTGATGTTCCCCTAATATGGATCATCACTTTACCAATTGGAAGCAGTTACAAACTTATCCGGAACCTGTGCTTGTATAATGTATTATTTTATACTTTAATTTATGTTTTAATGCACTGTTGAAGATTACAAGTAAAAAGAATACCATTCTTTACTTGCTGAGTACTTGCACATTAGTTCATGCTACAGGTGTTGCCTTGTAATCCACAGGTAAATGGAACTCTCTATTAACCAATATTTTTGATTAACCAGCGCCACCCATTCTCTGTGCATGCAGATAATAAGCATTTTACTGTATATGGATTTCTAAAGAGCATTTCATAAAGTGCCACATTAAAAGATTTGCCAGCAAAGTTGAAGTCCATGGAATAAAAGAGAAAGTAGTTAGCAAGGATACGACGTGGCTGAGTGACAGGAAACAAAGAGTAGTGGTGAAGGCTGTTTTCCAGACTGAAGGAATTTAAAATTTAATGCAGAGAAGTATGGCTGTAGGTTTCTACAAGATCCATATTAATGATCCAGACTTGGAGGGCAGGGCACAGTTTCAAAATTGCAGATGACACAAAGCTCAGAAGCATAGTGAACTGCAAGGAGGCTGGGCAATTGACTTTAAGAGGACATAGACAGGCTGGTGGAGTTTTTGGACATGTAGTAGATCAAATTTAATGCAGAGAAGTGTGATATGGTACATTTTGGTAGGAAGAATGAGGAGAGGCTATATAAAGTAAAAGGCACAATAAGAAAGTGGGCGCAGGAGCAGGGGATACATGTGCACAAATCCTTGGGATATATGTGCACAAAACATTGGAGGTGGCAGGGCAGGTTGAGTCAGTGGTTAAAAAAGCACATGGGATCCTGCACTTGAAAGCAGACATATTTGTCACAAAGGCAAGGAGTTATAAAGAAACTTTACAAAACTCTGGTTCGGCCTCAACTGGAGTATTGTGTCCAATTCTAAACACTAAAGGATGTGGACAACAGCAACAAACAACAACTTTATATTTATATAGTGCCTTTAATGTAATAAACTGTCCTAAGGCACTTCACAGGGGCATTATGAAACGAAATATGGCACAGAGCATCATAAGGAAGTATTAGGTCAGATGACCAAAGCTTGGTTGAAGGGGTGGGTTTTAAGGAGTTCTTAAAGGAGGAAAATGAGTCGGTTGTTAAAATCCCACTCCTGAAGCCATCAGGAGAAGACCTGCCAGGAATTTCATCTCATGCTGCAAGGATATTTACTGAAAGTCTGCGGTGTTCTTAGAGCATATTTAAATCAAGTCCCAATAATTCCTTTGGGATCCAACTGCAATCTTTACTAATAAGCTTGAGTGACAAATATCCTGTCAGGTTTACCCAGCAGGGAACTGGATTGGGGCCAACAGAGGCACTAAAGGTAACTTCCCCAGTACACCCTTACACTGCAGTCTTTTTGCTTGCCTGAGGCCACTTCTCCCCCTTCCCCAAGCAATCCCTAGTCCTGCAGCTGTTGAAAAGCCACCCCTACCTTATGGCTGACCTGGTAGGTAGAGGCCTGACCATGAACCCCCTAAAAGTGATGTGGTGCTGTCTGCGAAGCCTGGCATTGATGACCACAAGTGCTGCCTGAAGCAAGGTAGGCAAACAAACCTTGAAGTCCCGAGCGAAGTGCAGTCCACCAGGTGCATATCGCTTATGTACAGTTGTGAAACATGTCAGTGTGGAATCATACCAACGTGCTCGAATGATACAGCGTGGGGGAATGATTCTGGTGAGCTGGGCTTATAATGGTATGCAGATGTATTGCAATGAAGTTCCCGACGTTCAACGGTGGGAAACCCTGCCCCCCCATTGATGGGTAAAGCGGATGATTGCAAACTGGTTTCATGACATCATGAAACTGATTTTTGGCCTTCCAGCCATATTGTCCACTTATGCTACCAAACACGCCCGCTGCCAATGGGCATGGAAAATTCCGCCCTAAATGGTTGAGAAGTCAAATGGCAAAATCTAAATGTGGTTAGAAATAGAAAATACTGGAAATAGTATCAGATTTGGCAGCACCTGCAGAGAGAGAAATAGAGTTAACATATTCTGGGTCTCATTTTTGGCTGTGGGGGTGAGTTTTGAACTGATCAAAATACATTTGCCAAAACACCGCCCCAGTTAAAATTAGGGCCATAATGCATTTTCTGTACTTAAGGCGCAAGCATACATTATCTTAACCATGCAATGTTTTTGTTTTCGATTTTGAACAATGAGAAATGCACTTGTGTGATTGAACTAATCACTACCATGGTTGCACCCATAAAATATGCTTTTTTGACAGGTCCATCTGATGTGATGCATCTTAGAGTGGAATGATTGAAAATTATATTTGGAAAACAAGATTGGACTTCACCTAACCTGAGCTGTTGACAATAACAATAGACTGCACATTAACTGTAATCACCATCTGAATTGAAAACAAAACTAATCATGATAAAGGAAATAATTGGGGCTAATTTTCAGGCTAGCTTTAGGCTTTTTTTGTCTAGCTAGAGCTCAGTTAGCCAGCAGCACAGTGACTTGATTGCCCCCAATTTTAGGTTGTTGTCAGCTGATTTGAATAATTATTCACATCCACCTACGCAGCTTATTTAATTAACTTGCCTAATGGGAGAAATTAAATTTCTGACCAAAAGGTTAACTTTAAAGCATTAAAAGATAAATAGCTAATTATGGAGACAAATACTATTTGCATTTATAAAACTCAGAATTGATGTTAAATATTTGTCACATTTGACTATGCTATAGTGAATGGGAAAGACAAGGTGTGTCAGGCAAAAATGAAGAAAAGAAACTCTGTGGAAACATGAAACAAATAAAGTGGTGGAATGTGTTTAATGTGTGGTAAAATTAAAGTGCAGAAGAAGAAAGTGGATGCAACGTATGGTACACAACTAAGCCACCTAACTTCTGGCATTGCAATGCTAATTTTCTGCTTGTGATCAAAATACATTTGCCAAAAAACTGGCCCAGTTAAAATTAGGGACATAATGCATTTTCTGTACTTAAAGCGCAAGCATACATTATCTTAACCTAGCAATGTTTTTGTTTTTGATTTTGAACAATGAAAAATGCACTTGTGTGATTGAGTTATTCACTACCATGGTTGCACACATGGCAGACACATTAGGATTCTAATTCCAATCTGCAGAAAAACCTCCCTGGTGAAGTATGTGTGGCAAAGACTGAACTCAAAAAATGCTCAAATGGTAGAATGGGATGAGAATGTCAGGAGACCTGCACTCTTTGATGATGGTTTGCCTCCACAATCTTCCCCAGTTGCAGGCATACCTCCCTTTGATTATTTCTCTGCCTCCTCATTCACAGGCTTCCTGAGAGTGCAAGGGTTACTCACCCCACCATTGTAGGTTGTTTAAACTAAGAGTAGAACACCCTTCAATGGTAGTGTTATAGACAGGAGGGGGTTAATTTAAACAGCGCTAATTTCTTCTTTCACCACCAGTCCATAAATAGAAAGATTTCCCTCTTTATAGTGGTGGCATATTTCCCAACCCCTTGGTTTTGGTGTGATCAAATTTTCTATTAATAACCCCACAGCAAACTCGAAATAGGATGAACTTAGAGGGTTAGTTTATATGCGCACACTCAAAACACAAAAAGAGAGTCCGCAACGTCTTCCTCGCATTCAGATAGTAAAGAAGGATAGAGAAAAGATATATTTACAGTACAAACACCAGAGAGGAAAGAAATATTGTTTTGCATAGGTTCCAGAGTCCAGAATCAAAGTCCAATGAGATATTCCTTCACAGAGGTCAGTGGGTTTAAAACCAATGCTGGATAATTCACTTTTCTGGTGGTGTTGACTTCATATGATGAGATAGGCATGCAGAAATGATTAGTCTTGTAGGCAATGGAACAGAACTTCCAGCAGAAGCAGGGTAGATGGGGTCAGGTGTCTAACCTGAGCTAGAGCTCCTTTGATGTGGCCTGCTGGGCAGATGTTATAGCAGCAGACTGAGCTATGCAGCTCAGCAAGGCATTATTAATTTGTTCAACAAGCTAGATTCTTAGGTCACGTGACCTTACTGCAAGGTCTTCAACAAAGGATATTTATCCAGAGTCTGGAGTTCAGCTTAGTCTTCAGGACTGCCATTATGAGTTAAAAGAAATGTTTAAGAGGCCATTGTCTTAGTAGGTATTCCATCTCTGCTGGCAAGCTTGGGTTATCAAATTAAAAAAGCCTTTGATATAGCTCCCTTTGAAGATGGGCTGTGCAGTCCCCAGGTGATCATTGGTAGCTCCTCAGAGATAAGGTGTGAGATTTCCGAAACTGCAAAGTGACATCTTTTGTCCTGGTGTCACAGACAGACACAGGTTCAGCCATTTTAAGGATCTTTATTCAGTTTTAAAATTTTTAGAAATAACCATGAGGGTATCTATATATATTTTATAAAAATATAGTGTGAGGTCTTAGTTCCTCACAGGTAGAAAATTAATAAAGAAATGAAAGCATTACAGAAGTGCAAAACGTTTTGAAAAATTGATCCAAACAAACTAATTGGACCAAAATATATGAAAACACTCCAGATATTGCACATATAACTGAAAATTTGAAGTCTTTATTGCTGTGTGTTTCTTCATTTTTTTTTTTAACGTTTAATGTCTGAAAGCCCAGGATACATGACACGATAGGACACAAGATTTTCAGGTTGGGATCAGTTACCAGATACTTAGCAGGACTTCAAGTAGGATATTCTGTGTTTTGTACTTGCTTATGGGTTCTGGGGTATAAAATTACGAGCATAGGAATTCCACAGTTTGGCAGCCTGGGGAGATGACTGGATTTAGTTCACTCAAGGGTGTTATGGCCCAGCAGTTTGTAAGAGCTGGGTTATTTAAAATCCCAAGAGGGAAAGTTTAAACAACTGTCATAATCTATATTTTCACTTGGTATGTTTTGAGCTGCATGCTCTAAATTCAGGAATAGGACCACCAGCTCTCGAGAGGTTTTTATATCAAATTAAATGAGACATTTATTAATTTACAACAAATTAAACAAGTACACATGGCTACAAATTCCCAAATTCATCTCCACTAAGGCAACAATAAACTATAGACTTAAACAGACACCAGGCAAAGCATTTTTTACATTACAAATTCAAAATGAGGTTCCTTCCAATCTGGTTCCTTTGCAGACAGTTGTAGGCTTACAGCTGCTTAGATATTATATGCCTCAGCCCTACACACACAAGCTCCTTTCTGTAATACCCAGCCGTCCCCTTTGAATGTAAATTTTCATTGTATCACCAGAACTTTTGAACCCCTTTCATAGTACTAGTTTTTTTTATATATACATTGCTTGGTGTCTCCTAGCTAGGTGCAAGATTTCACTCCGACTCTTGAATGCTCTATTCAAAAAAATGCAAATGTACCCTCTACCTACTGTTTATATCTCAATAATAAAATACATCAAAACACCCAGACTAATTGGTTTTAATCCAATTAATGCCACACAGACTAAACCTCTCTTTAAAAAAAATCCAATAACATTATATACTTTGCTATCTCTTCCTGACAAGGGGAAAGGAATCCCGTGGTTTGACAGTATAGAGGAAATGGTAATAAATGTGATAGCATGGGAAGGTGATTGAGAGGTTTGTTTGTATGGAAGAAGCATCTCCAGAAACGTTGAAAATAACATTGTTTGATTGATCTATGATTTAATATTTTTCATCTTAGGAAGCAAACCCGCAGCTGCCTAAATATTTGGGGCTAAAATATGGTTTGCACTGCTTTTTAGGTGTGGGTGTTAAGGTCTGTGACCTACCCATGCCTGTTACCATAGAGTCAGATAGCATGCAAATAAGGTGCTGCCTCCTCATTTATCTGATAGGATTGGTCTGAGCAGGATCTGCACTGCTGGCAGTGTGAGCTGTCACCAGGGGATCAAGCAGCGTTGCTCATTTCATGCTGAGAAGAGATTAGAGCAGAGTGCCAGGGAGATCAATTCCCAGTATCTGGCCTGATGACCTGGCAACAAGAAGTCTAATGACCTTACAAGGGTGGTCAATTTCAGTGACTGTATCATCACGTGATATCTCCTACCCACCACTCCACCAACCTCTTACTCTACTCAATGCATCACACCCTAGCAGCATTCCCTGACACTCAGAGGACAGAGGGACCTTGTGGTACATGAGCATTGATTCTTGAAGGTGGTAGGACATATTGAGAATGTAATTGGCAAAGCATATGGGATCTTGATCTTCATAAACAGACGTATGGAGTACAAAAGAAGTTAAGTTATGCTGTACCTTTATAAAGTCTGGTTAGGCCAAAACTAGGGTATCGTGTCCAGTTCTAATCATCATATCTTGAGAAGGATGTGAGGGTCCTGGAGAGAGTGCAGAGGAGGTTTACCAGAATGTTTCCAGGAATGAGGGATTTTATAGTTACAAGGTTAGGTTGGAGAAGGAGGATCTTGGAGCAAAGGAGATTGGGGAGAGACTTGATAAAGGTGTACAAGATTATGGCAGCTTTAGATAAGGTAGACAAAGAAAAGCTGTTCCCATTAGTTGATGGTACAAGCACTAGAGGGGCACAGATTTGAGGTTTTGGGAAAGAGATGGAGAGGGAATGTGAAAATATCCTTATTTTTGCAGCAAGTGGTAATGAACTGAAACTCACTGCCTAGAAGGGTGGCAGAAGTGGAGACGATTAATGATTTCACTGGAAATTGGATGATCACTTGAGGGAAGTAAACTTACAGGGTTATGGGAATAGAGTGGGGAAATGGGGCTGATTGTGTCGTTCCACAGTCATGGACTCAATGGGTCAAAAGGCCTTCGATGCTTAATGACTCTACAACTCTATGACTTCATGACATGTTGTGACAAACCCAGGAACTTATAATAACACCTCTAAAAATACCCCACAGTACTTCCAGATGGCAGAAGTTATTTTACATTACTTAACCTGCAAATTGGATGCATGGCTCTTTAAATAACAGTGTTAGACTTCTCTTACAGATGAATGCATGCTCTTTGATGAGCGATAAACAAATAGGGTTAATTGACATGATCCAATGCTGTCTATAGAGCATCAAATCAGCTGGCTCAGCTGTGTGATGTCATAACAGCACCAATTGGAAGGTTTTCAGTGCATGCAGAGGACGTTTGTGCAACACCCTTCCCATAAAGGGTGCTGGGTGGGCTGTGTCAAAAGCAGATAGAGGTGCTACTTGCTTCACTTGGAGGACCTCTTCTGTAGTGCTGTCTTGAGCACACCCTCAATGTTTTATCTTTTTGCCACTCTCTGACAGTGACATAATGCTAATTAACAATTTGGCTCAAATCTTCTGATCAGTGTCTGACGCTGGTGAGACAGAAAACTGCACACTTACCTGGTTACATTTAAAAAGGTCAGACTTCTGATCTACAATGCAGAAGAACTCCCTCAGCACCAGAATCCACGCAGAGACCTATGAAGAGGATCAACACAGAAGATTCGCCCCCTTTTTACTGCACTAGCTGCCATATTTTGGCAAGTGTTTAAAAGTCCAATCTTTTAATGAATGAGCGGGTTAGTGAATGAATCAGTGAATGGGTAAATGGATGAATGGGTGAGTGAGTGAATGGATAGGTGGCTGTGTGGTTAGGTGGGTGAATAAGTACACATTTGGTTTGGGGAGTAATTGGGCTGGGTCAGGGTGTAAGGGTCTGCTTGTGGGGGTAATTGGGTTGGTGGTGTACAGCCTCCTCTCCCCACATTCCCCCATAGCATGCCTCCCCAACCAGCCTCTTTCCACCCTTCCCCTGCCTACCATGTCCAGCCTCCGCTCCACTCTTCCACCCTTAGCCTGCCTCCCATGTCCAGGCTCCACACAGCTTGGCCTATCAATACCTGATCTTAAACAAGAGGCTGACATTTCTGAGCGGTCTCCAAGAAGGCTAAAGTAGTGGCTACTCACTTCAAAATCACGGAAGAAGTCAACCTTGCCAGGTGTATGCCACTTACATGCATTTGTAAAATGAACGTTCTAATTTCTCACTGGCAGGGATATTAATTTGAAGGGGATCTTAATTCTGGTGAGCTGACCTTTTAATGAGCACACATGACTTCCTAATGCATACAAAAGAACTACCCAACATTATTCATAGAGAAGCTCGACCTGCCTTTAGAATCCAAGAACACAATTGCAAAAGTTTACCCCACCGTTGGGAAACTGATTTTTGGCCTCATGCCAAATTAAATTCCTCTGCTTGCCAAGCTTCCTGCTTCTGGCAGGCCTGGAAGATTCTGCCCATGAAAACAGAGTACTTAGAAAATCATAATATGATTAAGTCAACACGGATTTAGAAAGGGAAATCATGCTTGACAAATCTGTTAGTTTTTTGAGAATCCGATGATTAAGATGTAGTACGTACGAACATATGAACAAGAAGCAGGAGTAGGCCATACAGCCCCTCAAGCCTGCTCCGCTATTTAATAAGATTATGGCTGATCCAATAGTAACCTGAAATCTGCATCCCACCTACCGCCGAAAACCTATCAGCCCCTTGCTTACCACCTGTGCCTTAAAAATATTTAAAGATTCTGCTTCCACCATCCTTCCAGGAAGAGAGTTCCAATGACTCACGATCCTGTGAGTGAAAAAGATTCGCCTCATCTCTGTTTTAAATGGGTGACCCCTTATTTTTAAACAATGTCCCCTAATTCTAGATTCCTCCACAAGAGGAAACATCCTCTCCACATCCATCCTGTCAAGACACCTCAGGATCTTATATGTTTCAATGAAATGGCCTCTTACTCTTCTAAACTCCAGTGGATACAAGCCTAGTCAACTCAACCATTCCTCATAAGACAACCCATCCATTCCAGGTACGTGTCTGGCAAACCTCTGATATGCTTCCAATGCATTTACACCCTTCCTTAAATAAGGTGACCTATACTGTACACAGTACTCCAAATATGGTCTCACTAAGGCCCTGCACAACTGAAGCATAACCTCCCTACTTTTGTATTCAATTATCCTTGCAATAAATAACATTCTATTAGCTTCCCTAATTACTTGCTGGACTTACATACTAGCTTTTGTGATTCATGCACTAGGACACCCAGATCTCTCTGCACCTCAGAGCTCTGCAATCTCTCACTATTTAGATAATATGCTTCTCTTTTATTCTTCCTGCCAAAATGGACAACTTTGCATTTTCCCACATTATATTCCACTTGCCAGATCTTTGCCCACTCTGAAGTGTTCTCAAAATTCCCACATTTTTCATATCATCAACAAGGATATGAGTTTTGGACTTTTAAACTGTTGAGTTAAATGTAAAACCCTGCAGACGGGAGGCTGGGCCCACGAAGGCCTGGGGCTGCACATGCCTGGGCTTATTGAGTGCAGTGTGGATTATTTTGCCTGAAACCAGACAATGAGAGGAGACATAACGCACATTCTTCCCTTTAATACAATCAACCCAGAGAAAGACTTCACCTCACACGAAACTGAAGACCATTCAAATCTTGCATAAATAATCGCTACTAACTACTAAGGCAGGAAGGCACAATCAATTCAATTATGCAAACCCATCAATACTCCACACATACAATGGCTTTCAGTTCAAAACTAGTTACTAGGGCAGGAAGACAACGATAAACATCATGCGAACTCAATAAAAACAATGAGACTACAATCACCTAAGGAAGCCTACCAAAGTCAAACAAAGAACTAACCTTGATTTGGATTCCGATAAGAAATTCAAAAGACAGTATAACTGGCCTGGTAAGTTGTGAAGGGGGAGAGAGAAACCAGCTAGCAGAAGGGTGAGCAGTTTTTTTGAAAGCTGACACAGGGCACTGAGCAGTTGGCAGGGATTGAAACAGAGTTTAAGCAAGAAGATCTGGAGGTTTTGCAGTCCCGCAGGCAACATCACGGTGAGGGCCACGGGATAGCAGGCTCAACCAAAGACAACAAGGCCGCAACCATAGCCCTCCACAAAGATCAACCACCCACAACCGCGTCCTCCACTCAACTGAAGAACCTTTGCAGATTCCACAGACCAGGACTGTATGGGGACAGCAGGCCCCAGAGGACACAAAGAGCATAGCCCAAAACTGCAACCGGCTTACCTGGTTGGATTTCAAACTGTCAAGGAAGCCTGGGTTGGTGAGCATGATCCTTGATCTCTCCTAGTTCAATTTAGTTAGGTTTTGGGGGTGAGACAAGGGTAAGAGGATTAATAGCGTGATTTTTCCCTTGTTATGCCGTGTGTTCCCCATTCTTAACTGTGTACTTTGTAAGTCTGTATAATCTCAATGTAATCCTAATGTTATAAGTTCATTTGTGACTTCAATAAACTCAGTTTTTCTTGCACCAAAACCAGTTGTCTGCTGCAGTTTGTCACAACCCCCAAATAAGTCCAAGATCTAGAACCCAGGGAGTGGGAGCAATTCAAACCGCTCAGAAGTCAGAGGTGAAACTGACACACACTATCACCCCCTCCAACTCACTTAACCAAGCTATATCTTTTGGTAGCCTCCTTATGTCCTCTGCATAACTTACTTTCCTACTACATTTGTGTGATCAGGAAATTAAGAAACCATCCCTTTAATACCTTCATCTAAGTAATTTATATAAATTGTAAACAGTGCATTTGAGTTATTAAAAATTATCAAAAAGAGATTAATACACAAAAGCAAGATTTACGGGATTGAGAGAAATATATTAGCATAGAGCGAGGTTTGGTTAATGGAATGAATAGGACATTTTCATGTTGGCAGGCTGTGAATAGTGGGATACCACACTTGGGCCTCAGTTATTTACAATCTATATTAATGACCTAGATGTGGGACTAAGTGTAATATATCCAAATTTGCTGAAAGTTGGCTGTGAGAGGGAAGCAAAGAGGCTGCAGAGGGACAAAGGCTGGTTTGGTGAGTCAACAAAAATATAGCAGATGAATACAATGTGAAGAAGTCTGAAGTTATCTGGTATTTGGTATGAACAGTAAAAAAGTAAAATACTTTTATGAATGGTGAGAGACTGGGAAATATACACATTCAGAGGGTCCTGGCTACCCTTGTACATGAATCACAAAAAGTTAGCCTGCAGGTACAACTAGCAATCAGGAAGGCAAATAATAGCTTAAGGTGTTAAGAGTATAAGCATAAAGAGGTTTTACTGCAATGGTAGAGGACATTGGCAATGTCAATGCGCAATTTTAGCTTCCTTACCTAAGGAAGGACATACTTTCCCTAGAAGGAGTACAATGAGAATTTACTAAATTGATTGCTAGGATGAGGGTAATGCCCTAGGAGGGGAGATTGGTAAACTAGGCCAACATTCCATGGAGTTTAGCACAATGAAAGGTGATTAATATTATATTGAAAGATATAATGTTCTTCAGGGGCTTGACAACATAGCTGCTGAGAAAATATTTTCCCGGATTGGGGAATCTAAAACATGGGGACACAGCCTCAAAATAAAGTGTTGACCATTTAGAACTGAGATGAGGAAAAAATGCTACATTAGAGTTGTGAATCTTTGGAATTCTCTATCTAGACAGCTGCAGATACTCAGCTGTTGAGTATACTGCAGATAGAGGTTGATAGATTTTTGGCTAAAAAGGGAATTAAGGGACACGTGAATAGTGTGGATGGTGGAGTTAAGGTAGAAGATTAGCCATGATTTAATTGAATGGTGAAACAGATTTGAAGGGCTAAATAGCTTATTTCTTATGTCTTATGTCCATGAACAATGGTCCATTTTTCCATCTTTATGCTACATATGAACTCAATAGCTGCTAGGAAGCAATGGAGGGAGTTGGAGGAACTAGAGACATAGGACCTTATATTTCCAGTAAATGCTGCAACCTAAAATTAATAGGAACATAGGGCTTAGCAGCAGGAGTAGGCCATTCAACGCTTTGAACCTGGTCTGCCATCCAGTAAGATCATGGCTGATCTGGTTGTAGGTCAACTCCACTTTGCCATCTGCCCCTCCATAATCCTTAACTTCCTTGTCTATCAAAAATCTGTCTAATTCTGTCTTGAATAAATTCAATGACCCAACCTCCAGTGCTTTCTAGGGAAGAGAATTTCAAATACTAACTACCCTCTGAGAGAAAAAAATTTCTCCTCATCTCCATCTTAAACAGTGGACCTCTTATTCTTAAATTGTGTCCCCTGGTTCTAGTCTCTCCAGGAAGGGGCAACATCCTCCCAGTCTCTACCCTATCAAATCCCCTCAGGATCTTATATGTTTCAATAAGATCACCTCTCATTCTTCTAAAGTCCAATGGACATAGGGTCAACCTGTCCAACCTTTCTTTATAAGGTAAGTCCCTCACCCCAGGAGTGAATCGAGTGAACCTTCTCTGAATTGCTTTTTTCAAATAAGGAGACCAAATCTGCACACAGTACTTCAGATGTGGTCTCACCAAGGCTCTGTGCAGCTGCAATAAAATTTCTCTACTTTTATCTTCGATTCCTCTTGCAATAAATGCCAACATTCCATTTGCCTTCCTAATCACTTGCTGTACCTGCATACTAACTTTTTCTGATTAATGTATCAGGACACCTAGATCCCTCTGTACCATGGAGATCTGCAATCTCTCTCCATTTAAATAGTATGCAGCTTTCCTATTCTTCCTGCCAAAGTGGACAAGTTCACATTTTCCCACATTATGATCTATCTGCCAAAAAATTTTCCCACTCACTTAACCTATATCCCTTTGCAGACTCTCTACTTCCTCTTGACAATTTACTTTCCTACCTACCTTGGTCATCAAATGAAACATTCATACCCTTCATCTAAATCATTGATGTAGATTGTAAACAGTTGAGACTCTAGCACTGATTTCTGTGGCACTCCACTTGTCACAACCTGCCAACTTGAAAAAGATCCATTTATCCCTGCTTTCTGCTTCCTGTTAGCCAACCAATCCTTTGTCCATGCCAATATATTAGCCCCTACAACATGTATTCTTATTTTGTGTAGTAATACTTGATTCTGCACCTTCTTTCTTCTTTTTATGGTTTCTGGCAAATTTACACCATTTTGGTGTATTACTACCACTTGCCACCTATTTTATCGGAGGAAGAAATGCAAAACAAATTTTTAAAAATTCTATGCGCTAATTATGTGAAATATAAAAAGGACAACACAACTTTATAAATATCCCAATACCCAAATCTAGCTGCTAAAATACAAGCCACCGTATCACACTGTATACCCTTCTGTTTTAAATTAGACTGCATAGTTCCCCTTTCAGCTGCAAACTTAGTACAGTGGAATAAAACATGCACCACCGATTGCAGGAGTCCTTCCCCACACTCCTGACACAAACCATCAACATGTTTTCCTATTAAATACAGAAACTTATTTAACCCACACTGTCCAATCCTATTCACCTCATCACCTCATCCCTTCTACACTTCCCAGTGGATGTGGCACCTTATCAAATGCCTTTTGGAAATTCAAGTACATCACATCTACAGGTTCCTTTTTATGCACCTTGCCTGTTACTTCTTCAAAAAAATCTAATAAATTTGTTATACATGATTTCCCTTTCACAAACCCATGTTGACTGTGCCTAATCAAACTATGATTTTCTAAGTATCATGACTCCCTTAATAATGGATTCTAGCAATGTCCCTACGACAGTTGTAAGGCTAACTGGCCTGTAGTTTCTTGCTTTCTGCCTCCCTCCTGCCTTGAATAAAGGTGTTCCATGAGCTATTTTCCAATCCATTAGGACCCTTTCATAATCTAAGGAATTTTGGAAGATTATAACCAATGCATCCACTATCTCTGCAGCCACTTCTTTTAAGACCCTAAGATGCAGGCCACCTGGTCCTGGGGGCTTGTCAGCCTTAAGTCTAATCATTTTCCCAGCACCTTTTCTCCAGTGATGGTGATTGTTTTAAGTTCCTCCCTCCTGTTTACCTCTTGATTTTCAAGTATCTTTGGGAAGTTTTCTATGTCTTTGATGGTGAAGACCGACACAAGCTTTAGTTACTCTTTTCCTATTTAAATACTTGTAGAAACTCTTACTATCTGCTTTTATATTACTAGCTAGCTTTCTCTCATACTCATCTTTCTACATTTTTTTAGTCATTCTTTGCTGATTCTTAAAACCTGACCAATCCTCTGACCTACCATTAATCTTTGTAGATTTGTATAGTGTTTCTTTCAATTTGATACTATCCTTAATTTCTTTAATCAATCATGGATGATGTTAATAAAGATCTGTGCCTTCAGCAAATTTTAGTGAATTAAGGCTGAACCAGATGAGTTTAATTGTGCATTTTCTTTTTGCACAGTTGAAGATCTTGCTCATCATCATCACCAGTCATTAAAGAAAGGGAATAATTGAAACTGGAATGATAAAGCATCTGCTTTTATGGTATTCTTAATACAACCAGCCACCTATCATTGAAATAAAGCAAGAAGTCAAGATAGAAGTGTACCATTTAATTGAAACCCTAATTACACCAGGCTCCTCACTCTTCTTCAATGATCAATAGATTAACTATTGTTTTGTCCATATCCTTTTGAATTTGTTAGGTTATAACCTCTTTTGGTTCAGTTGGTTAAAGCCTGTAGTATCAAGGAAATATTAAATAAAACATATTGTTAAATTCAAATGATTACAATACCAGTGCTTATTAATCTGTGATTCTTTAGACTCATCTTGTTCCTAATCTATGTTACTGACCTGGGTATCAAAATCAAATATAAGTTTGTCAGGTTTGGTGTTATCACAATAGGAAAAGCAAATGAGACAATATTAAAGATGTTGTGCAGGCAAATAATAATTTAAATATAACACTGAAAATGTATATTATAAAATGTTCACAAACTATGCATAATAATTATAAAATGAATAGGATTAAATTGGTAAGGGGAGAGTGTGAAGGTCTGGAGAGTAATGTTTGACTTACTTTCAGTGTCTGAACATTGTGGTGAGACCTTAAAGAAAGTAATAGACAGCTGTGGGATATAGTTGGAGTAATAGATAGAAGTCCCCAACTGTTGAGTTTATAATGTATTCATTGGACCACACTTGGAGATTTGTGCTCATAACTGGTAACGACAAAAGTACTGATACAAACATTAGAAAAGGAGCTACAAGACAGTTCCCAATAATTTTAAAAGGGTGAGCAATGATGATAGGTTATAGAAACTACAGACTTAAAAGAAGGCAATTAAGAGGGGATCTCACTGAGGGGTAAGAAGTGTTAAATGGTGTAGGTAGATTAGCCCAGAAGATTACTTCAAATTAATAAAGGAAAGTAGGAATAGGAAGACAAATTTTAATTAGTGAGAAATAGTTTTAAGTAGATGTTGGGAAGAATTTCTCCATTCAAGCAAAAACAACTCCCATAGTCCTCAGAGAGGGGAAGGCCTGGATTAGGAATTACTGAGGAGACCCAAAGGGTTTCAAAGAAATGGTTTTTAAGAGGCTTTTCAAAGAACAGGGTGAGGTATATGAGGAATAATTCTGACAGAGTTGGTGGAGTTTGGCATGAACAAGGATAATGGATGTGTAAAGTTATTGGAGTTAAAGAATTTTGGCACTTCAGTTCTGATGAAGAGTCATATGGACTCGAAATGTGAATTGTATCCCTCTCTGCAGATGCTGTCAGACTTGCTGAGTTTTGCAAGCTATTTTTGCTTTTGTTTCAGATTTCCAGAATCTGCAGTATTTTGCTTTTAACAGCCTGGTGAATCTCCTCTGCACCGTCTCCAGTGCAATCACATCTTCCATATAGCGTGGCAACCAGAACTACACACAGTACTCTAGATGTGGCCTAACTACCGTTTTATACAGCTTCAACATAACCTCCCTGCTCTTATATTCTATGCCTTGGCTAATAAAGATAAGTATCCCATATGCCTTTTTAACCACCTTATCCACCTGTGCTGCTGCCTTCAGGGATCTATGGACATGTACACCAAGGTCCCTCTGATTCTCTGTACTTTCTAAGGTCCTACCATTCATTGTGCATTCCCTTGCCGTGTTAGTCCTCCCAAAATGAATCACCTCACACTTCTCAGGATAAATTCCATTTGCCACTGCTCTGCTCATCTTTCCAGCCCATCTATATTGTCCTGTAATCTACGACTTTCCTCCTCACTATTTGTGACACTACCAATTTTTGTGTCACCTGCAAAGTTACTGATCATACCTCCTATATTCATGTCTAAATCATTAATGTCCACTACAAACAGCAGGGGTCCTAGCACCGATTCCTGTGATACACCAATCATCATAGGCTTCCAATCGCAAAAACAACCTTCGACCATTACCTTCTGCCTCCTGCCACTAAGCCAAGTTTGGATCCAATTTGCCAAATTGCCCCGGATTCCATGGGCTCTTACCCTCTTGACCATTCTCCCATGCGTCAAAAGACTTACTGAATCCATGTAGACTACATCAACTGCACTACCCTCATCTACACAACAAGCCACCTATTCGAAAAATTCAATCAAATTTGTTAGACATGATCTCCCACTGACAAAGCCATGCTATTATACTTGATTAATCCCTGCCTCTCCAAGTGGGGATTAATCCTGTCCCTCAGAATTTTTACCAGTAGTTTCCCTACCACTGATGGTAGACTCACTGACATGTAATTACCTGGTTTATCCATACTACCCTTCTTGAATAATGATGCCACACTCTCTGTCCTCCAGTCCTTTGGCACCTCTCCTGTGCACAATGGGGCTTTTCTGACTACCCGCCTGCCTCCCTTCTCCTGACCCATTCCCTCTCTGACTGTACTTCCTTAAACTGCGGAGTGACCACATCTAAAAACATGCTATCCACATAACCCTTAGCCTCGCGGATACCCCGCTGCGTCTCCAGCTGACGCTCAAACTCCAAAACCCATTGCCCAAGCTGATCAAGCCGGTGGCACTTCCTGTGCATGTGATCATCCAGACTGCAAGGAGTGTCTAAGAATTCCCACATGCTGCAGGCTGTACAACACATGGGACTGAGCTCCCTTGCCATTCTTTTTGTTTGTTTTTAATTAAAATACTATTTCCTTAAATTTAAGCTAAGTAGAAAACTATTTAGTTTTTCTTTTAAAAAAAACAAATGCTGAGACTCTTACCTTCTGTAATGTCGCTTTAAAGTAGAAAAAAGACTTACCCACTATCTACCAATCAGCTCTCTCCCTTGCCCTGATGTCACTCCTTTCGAATTCCAGTGCCGCCAAGTGACTACCCTTGTCAGACAGTCTGTTAATGAGGAGAAAGCACATACGAGGAAGTAATCAAAGCACATGAAACCTACTTCAATCTGAGAAAGAATATCTTTGTCAAGCAGACTAAATTTAACAAACATGCACAACATCAAGGGGAAAGTGTTGATGCATTTATAAGTGGCCTGTATAGGCTTGCAGAGAACTGTGAATATCATAGCTTGAAAGATGAACTAATCAGATACAGAATTATTGTTGGATGAACCCTTGTCTGATCATTTTCAGTTGAGACAGGATCTAACCTTAACAAAGGCAATCCAACTGACTAGGCAAGCTGAGATTAGGAAGCAAAATTGATTGGGAATTGAAGATGACAGGGAGAACCATAAATGAAAAGCAGCAGACTTGATCGAGTATGTTAAATTTAAAAACACAGAAGTGATCATAAAAAAGCAAGGAGGGGACAGGAAGAGCATCCTTCAACAGCCCGAGATAACTGTAACTAGTGTGGCAGGGCAAAACACAGGTATGAAAATCGCCCTGCCAGGGAGGCTGAAAGCCATTTATGCAGAAAGAAGAGGCACTTCCAGGCTGTTTGCTGTTGCAAGAATTATGCACAGAATACACACAAAGGGAAGCCTTCAAAAGGTGGAAAGATCCATGAAGCAGATGTTATCCATGATATTGAGGTGTCTTTCCTTGGAGAGACCCAGGAACTAAGTGGAAGGTACTTTTTTATTCATTCATGGGATGTGGCCATCGCTGGCAACGCCAGCTTTTATTGCCCATCCTTATTTGCCCTTGAGAAGATGGTGGATTTTTAATTAATTTTTTCGTAACTCTTCATCTCCCTGAGCCTCAGGGAGATTATGAAGCGCTCACTTGTGCACATGTGTGAAGTTTGCACTCGTCATGCTTGCCCTCCTCCTCCTGATACAGCGCTGAGCGCTGCCACTCGGGTTTCATGCTGGGCAGGCTTAATTGGCCTGCCAGTGTGAAATTGCGGTCTGGTGCCAATTGCAGGTGGTGGTCGGCTTCCCGACCACCCTTGTCGGGCCCGCCTGCCAAGGGCAAAATTCTGCCCCAGAAATCTTTCAGAGGACAACATCAAACATCGTAGAAGGACTGGATGGAGTCGTATGGCACATGGATGAACTCCTACTCCATAGATCCACGCAGATAGAACATGATACCAGAGTGCGAGCTATGCTACAATGCCTACAGGAAGCAGAACTTACACTCAACAATGAATGCAAATTCTCACAGCTGACTGTCAAGTTCCTTGGGGACATTATGGATGCATCCAGTGTCAGAGTTGATCCACAGAAGACAAGAGTAATCAAGCACATCCTTCACCAGATTTCTGTCTATCTCTGATTTCATTTAGTCGTTCAGTTGTTGCTGGTACCATTCTGGTTGTTGCTGATACAAAGGTCTTCAACTTGTTTAACAAGGGCTACATCACCTTGTTCAGGCATTGCCACTGAGATATGGGACAAAACATCTGCATTAGTCTGCTGCTTTCCCAGAACACAATCAAGGAGTTTCCAGCTCCTCGCAACATGACTGAAATCCAGTTATTCATGGGTATGGTAAATGAAGTTGATGTGCTCAGGTCAGAGAGTACTGCATCAAAAGATGGCTAGCATACATGCCACACAATCCCATTCTCAGACAGTAGTATGAACCTACAGGACATCTCAGTGTAGCTGATGAATTGTTCATCTGTAATGAAAGAGTGATCATTCCGAAAGTTCTGAGACTCAACTTACTACAACAATTACACTAAGAACATTGGGAGACAAGAAAATCATTGACGTAATCTCCCTTTCTATCCTGACTATGAAACATATTGGGATGAACCTCTTCCAACACACTACAGAGTTGTCCCTATAAAAACATGGGAGCAATGAAGAGGACCTGAGAAGAAAACAAGATTAAGAACTGCAGCATACCAGAGCTAAAGTTATGGTTTGTTTGATCTTCACAATATAGAAATGAAGTCAGAGACTTGAGGGAGATGTAGTATAAGGGATTAATTCTAATTGTGTATGCTAATCAGATACTATGTACATCACAGGAAGTGATGCAATGTCATATGATTTTGCTTTCTCTTGTACAGCCTCATGGTATACGTAGCTCATAGTAGGATGTGTTCCAATCAAGTCAGTGTTTTAACTTAACTCAGAAGTTTCAGTAAACAATACAAAGAATATTATAGCAGAAGGCATTCTAATTTGGCACGGAGCCAACACCTCCAGCAGCCTCTGTTTCATGCAATAGAAAATATGGTGCCTGCCTGCATGTGGGAGGGTTGACCAGGCCTTCCCTCAGACTAATTGTGTATCTCACCAACCTTTAAAGAAACTTTTTCAATCCTTGTAATCATGTGGAGGTCAGAATACTTTAAAAACATTGGCATACCAGCCTCCAGAAACATGCTGGGTTCCAACTGAGCTGGGAAATAGAAGTTCAGGTGTAGGAATTCCCTGCCCTCAACTCCACCCCTGGAGTTGCATCCTGATGTTACAGAACACCTAAGGGGACAGTAGGGGTTTGGACCATTACATACACTGATAGGAAAATCTCATGAAGGGCAGATACCCAGTACATCTGGGTCCCCGCTGTTTTCAGTGGATTCTGCCAGGCTCCTGTTTGAGTTATAGTGAGAGTCTGATGGAATCTCCAAGTAAGAGTCAATGGGTGCATATTTCTAGGGAATTAAAAAGTTACTTGATTGGCAGCAGTCATTAAGATTATAGCGATTTCCATAATTACCTTATTTAAAAGAAAACAAATATGCAAATATTATTGAAGTGTTCAAATACATGATTACTTTGATAATGGCAACAGACTGCTGTTATGCTAGGTAACCCTAACTTGTCCTCATGGATTTAATGGAGTTAAAACTCACCCCATGATTATAATGTGCAGAATATTTAAACTGTTTTTTAACTTTAACCTTACAGGTTTGAAGAACTATCGCAGAGCTACATTAAATTTATTGGCTAGAACAGCAACTTTTGGTGACACTTTGTTCACAACATTCTTCACTTTTTCTATTTTAAAACATAGCTTTGTTCCTTCCTTCTTTATGATGAAAATTACTATTTCTTCCCTCATTACACCATGCAAATCCCTATGTTTATTTTTCACTTTTCCTTAAAAAAATCTATTCACAGGCTTTTTAATTATCTGCTTGTTTGTAATAAAATTAACATCTAGTGGCAGCTTTGGCTCAGTGATAGTACTCTTGCCTCTCAAAAAGCTTGTGTGTTCACATACTAAGTTGATTGCATAAACTAGGCTACAGTTTGTTGGGATGTAGATGTTCCTGGCTTTTGGTAGTACTACAGAAGGAGAAAATAATCACATCCAAATAGAAATGAGGGCATCCACAACAACATTTGTATTTATATAGCACCTTTAATGCAATAAAAGGCCCCAAGTTGTTACAGGGGCCTTTTCTGTGCCTGCTGGCAGCGGGTATGATAGGTGGCAGGCGCGGAAATATGGCACGATCTGGTTCACAATAGTGGGAAGGCATGTCGCAATCGTCCGCTCAGCCTGCCGATGGCGGGCTGTGTTCCCCACCAATGGTCGGTGGGGAGTTCATTGTAATACATCAGCACCTCCATTAAAAGGTTATCCTGCCAGGCTCTAGACCCCCGCTGGATCGTCCATCCACATTGGCAGGAAAGCACGTTGATGTGCTTCACAACGGCACACAGGCCATGTGCACTTGGTGGCCTTCACTTTGGTGGAATTGAGGTGTGTGAACAGTATCGTTTTCCACAGCTCGCCAGGGTTTCCCTGTGCTTTGCAGGCTTCAGGGGTGCCGAGGGGCCTGGGTCAAGTGCTGCCCTGCCTCAGAGGTGACTGTTTTCCATGGTGGGGAGGAGGGGTGTCCAGTGCCCTGCATTGGAGGTGACTGTTTCCAAGGTGGAGATGGTGTCCGGGGGCAACTGCTGCCTGGCCCCAGAGGTGACTGTACTTGGGCTGGGGGGTGGGTGGTGGTGTCTGGGGGCAGCTGCTGCCCTGGTGTTGGATCCCACGCACAAGCAATTGAGGTGGGGGCAGGGTAGGCGAGGGAAGTGGCCAGACAGTAGGGACATCTGTATAAACTGACCATCCTTCTGCAACTGAGACAGATCAGGCGCAACCACAGTGATGTGATTGGGGTGAGGCTTCTAGCCTGCCTGCCCACGCAAGCAATACAGAGGCACCAATGTGCCACCAAGCCCTCCAAAACTTAGCCCCACCACCCTGGCACAGACTGCATGCCTGCGACCACTTTACTGGATCCCACAGCAGCTGAACTGCACATTGTGCGATCTCCTCGCCGACGCTGGCCATGTAGCAGTCACTGCTGGAGGCTCTCACAGCCCCTTGCAATCTCAGCATCCTGGATAGGAGCAGTCTCCCCCATGTCGCAGGCTGACAGGGCAGCCATGCAGTGCATTCATCTGTGGCCGACCGAGGGGTGGCCAGCACTTCCCGGGAAGCAATAAGGGGTGGTCACACAGGGCCAGGAAAAGATGTTAAGTTCACCAATCCTAATTACGTCTCTCTCTCTTTCATGCTGCAGGAAGACCACAACAGGATCATGGATCCTGGTGACCCAGCTGTGTGCCTGATGGCCTACAGAGAGTGAAGAAGATGGAGGAGAGAGTGACTGAGGCTCCTGGCTGGGCAAAGGCAGGAGCAGCAACTTCAAGAAGAAGGGGCTGCTTGGGCTATCGCACACACTGCCCAGGAGTGACAGCGAACCGTGACTGGTTGGTGCCTAGCAACATCCAGGGTCTATAGACGCCACCTGTCATTCCTGCGGATGACAGGTATGAACCAGTGTCGCTGATGACAGCACATGCCTAGGGACTTGGTCGCTCATATCTGCAGGACTTGGTGCCAAGGGGACATGGAGGGCATTCACTGCCAATGGCTGTGAAAGTGACTGCGGCGCTCAATGTCTATGCCATAGGCTCCTTTCAGGGCTCCACAGGTGACCTCTGTGGGATTTCACAAGTCGCCACCCATAAGTGCATCCATGAGTTCACAGATGCCATCTCCTCCATGTCACACAACTTTGTGCATTTCACCCGGGACCGGGACAGCCAGGATGCAAGGGCCACTGGATTTACCCTAATCTCGAGATTCCCACAAGTGCAGGGTGCAATCGACTGCACCCATGTGGCACTCAAGTCTTTGTTGCTACCTCAGTGAACTACATCAACTGCAAGGGCTTCCACTCACTGAATGTGCAGCTGGTATGCAACCACCAGAAGTGCATCCTGCAGGTGTGTGCATGGTTTCCAAGGACTGTGCACAATACCTACATCCTGAGTCACTCACCGATCCCTGCAGCCTTCCGAGGCCCACTGAGGATGCAGGGTTGACTCCTCGGGGACAAGGGCTACCTGCAGAGGCCATGGCTGATGACACCTGTGTGGTGGCCTCAGACTGCAGCAGAGCGACGTTATAACGAAGTTGATGCTACAGCTCGCAACTTGGTGGAGCAGACCATCGGGATGATGAAGATGCAGCTCCGGTGCCTGGACTGGCCTGACGTTGCCTTGCAATGTAGTCCACAGAGGGTGCCATGCAGCATCATTGTCTGCTGCGCCCTTTACAACCTGGCGCTCCAACAGGGAGACGAGCTGGCTGAGGAGGAGATGGAAGAGCAGGAGAACTCCTCGGATGAGGAGGACTGCAGCTGGGATGAGGGTGAGGAGGTCCACAGTGGTGACGATGACGGGGATGAGGCTCTCGCACTGGTTATGTGAGGCAGTCGCACTCAGGAGTCTCTCATAGCTGCCAGATTTGTGGAGGATGATGACGACATGCAGCAAGGTGTCCCTGTAGATCCTCACACCACAGTTCTGAATGTTTGACTCCAATCTGGCTTACAGCAGTGTCAAAAGCCTCTGAGAATGCTCCTGTCATGGAGATGCAGTGGAGGCCCTAATAGTTGCTCAATCGCAGGAAGATGATGACAACATGCAGTGAGGACACTCCATAGATCTTCACACAGCCTCTGAGAATGTCTGACTCCTGTCTGGCTGAGGGCAGCTTACCTGCGCTTCATGATCAGGGCCATCTCATAGAGACGCAACTTTAGATGCAACCGATGCTGTGTCCACCTTCAGCACCTGAGCCTTTCAGGAGCTGGTGCACAGCATCAATGGTCACAGGCACTGCTGTGATGTGGGCCAGTCCCAGCTTAAATGCCCTGAGAGCACACAGAGAGAATGAGAGAACTCTGTGGCGCCTGCCCACTACATGCTGGCAGCAATGATCAGCACCGTCAAGGTGCAGGCATCAGTAATGTTTCCAGGGAGTGTGAGGCCAGACCATCACTGTGGCCTGATGCCTGCACTAAGCACAGGGAAGAGGCCCTGGACTGAGACACCTGCCTTATATCTTGTGCAGAAAGGTTTCACATCTGAGTGACAAGGACACTGCTCATCTGAACAAGGAGCCACAGGCAGGGTGAGATTCTTGGGAGTTTATTGACAATAGTGAACATTATGTACAAGCGATTAATGCCTGTGCCCAGGCTGTGCAACCAATTCTCCTCCTTAACTGTTCTAACGCTGCCTCTACGTCTTGGTGCTTCCCGGACATCCACAGCGGAGGTCGAGGCAGCCTGCTGACTGCAATGACCTGTCTGTGATGACTTTGGTGGGCGTCCTCTGGAGGGCTGAGACTTGGAGGGCCTCGGCCTGCTTTTGGGATGCTGCTGTGTGGCAGTGGTACCCTTTTTTTCATTCATTCACGGGATGTGAGCTTCGCTGGCTGGGCATTTACTGCCAATCCCTAATTGTCCTTGAGAAGGTGGTGGTGAGCTGCCTTCCTAAACCGCTGCAGTCCATGTGGTGTAGGTATACCCACAGTGCTATTAGGAAGGGAGCTCCAGGATTTTGACCCAGTGACAGTGAAGGAACGGCGATGTATTTCCAAATCAGGAATGTAAGTGACTTGGAGGGGAACTTCAGGTGGTGCCCTTGTACTTCTAGGCAGTCATGGTCATGAGATTGGAAGATGCTGTCTAAGAAGCCTTAGTGAATTCCTGCAATGCATCTTTTAGATGGTACACACTGCTGCTACTGTGCGTTGATGGTGGAGGGAATGATGTTTGTGGATGTGGTGCCAATCAAGTGGCCTGCTTGGTCCTGGACAGTGTCCAGCTTCTTCAGTGTTGTAGGAGTTGCATTCATCGAGGCAAGTGGGGAGTATTCCATCACATTCTTGACTTGTGCCTTGTAGATGGTGGACAGGCTTTGGGGAGTCAGGAGGTGAGTTATTCATCGCAGGATTCCTAGCCTCTGACCTCCACTTGTAGCCACAATATTTATATGGCTAGTCCAGTTCAGTTTCTGGTCAATAGTAACCCCCAGGATGTTGATAGTGGGGGATTCAGCGATGGTAATGCCATTGAACATCAAGGGGTGATGGTTGGGTTCTCTCTTGTTGGGGATGGTTATTGCCTGGCATTTGTGTGGTGTAAATGTTACTTGCCACTTGTCAGCCCAAGCCTGGATATTGTCCAGGTCTTGCTGCATTTGGACATGGACTGCTTCAGTATTTGAGGAGTTGCGAATGGTGCTAAATATTATGCAATCATCAGCGAACATCCCCACTTTTGACCTAATGATTGAAGGAAGGTCATTGATGAAGCAGCTGAAGATGGTTGGGTCTAGTACATTACCCTGTGGAACTCCTGCAGTGATGTCCTGGAAGTGAGGTGATTGACATCCAACAACGACAGCCATCTTCTCCTGTGCTAGGCATGAATCCAACCAGTGTAAAGTTTTCCCCCTGATTCCCACTGACTCCAGTTTTGCTAGGGCACCTCGATGCTACACTCTGTCAAATGCTGCCTTGATGTCAAGGGCAGTCACTCTCACCTCACCTCGGGAGTTCAGCTTTTTTGTCCATGTTTGAACCAAGACTGTTATGATGTCAGAAGCTGAGTGGCCCTGACAGAACCTGAACTGAGCGTCAGTGAGCAGGTTATTACTAAGTTGTGCCACTTGATAACACTGTTGATGACCCCTTCTATTACTTTACTGATGATGGAGAGAAGAAGAGAGATGGGGCGGTAATTGGACAGTTTGGATTGTCATGCTTTTTGTGTAATGGACATACCTGGGCAATTTTTCACATAGCCTGTGTTGTAGCTGTACTGGAGCAGCTTGGCTGGGGTCGCAGCAAGTTCTGGAGCACAAGTCTTCAGCAATATTGCCGGAATGTTGTCAGGGCCCATAGCCTTTGCAGTAACCAGTGCCTTCTGTCGTTTCTTGATATCATGTTGAGTGAATCGAATTGGCTGAAGACTGGCATCTGTGATGCTGGGGACCTCCGGAGGAGGCTGATGTGGATCATCCACTCGGCACTTCTGGCTGAAGATTGTTGCGAATGCTTCAGCTTTATCTTTTGTACTGCTTGCTGGGCTCCTCCATCATTGAGGATGGGGATATTTGTGGAGCCACCTCCTCCAGTGAGTTGTTTAATTGTCCACCACCATTTATGACTGGATGTGGCAGGACTGCAGAGCTTAGATCTGATCCGTTGATTGTGGAATTGCTTAGCCCTCTCTATCACTTGCTGCTTGTGCTGTTTAGCACGCAAGTAGTCCTAATTCACAGCTTCAACAGGTCGACACATTTTTAGGTATGCCTGGTGCTGCTCCGGGCATGCTCTCCTGCACTCTTCATTGAACCAGGGTTGATCCCCTGGCTTGATGGTAATGCTAGAGTTGGAAATATGCTGGGCCATGAGGTTACAGATTATGTTCAAGTACAATTCTGCTGCTGCTGATGGCCTACTGCACCTTATGGACTCTCAATCTTGAGATGCTAGATCTTTTTGAAATCTATCCCATTTAGCATGGTGGTAGTGCCACACAACATGATGGAGGGTATCCTCAATGTGAAGACAGGACTTCGTTTCCACAATGACTGCGGTGGTTAGTCCTGCCGATGCTGTCAAGGGCAGATACATCTGTGGCAGGCAGGTTGTTGAGGATGAGGTCAAATATGTTTTTCCCTCTTGTTGGTTCCCTCACTACCTGCTGCAGATCCAGTCTAGCAACAATGTCATTTAGTACTCGGCCAGCTTGGTCAGTAGTGGTGCTACCGAGCCACTCTTGGTGATGGACATTGACCCCACCCAGAGAACACTTTGTGCCCTTGCCACCCTCAGTGCTTCCTCCAAGTGATGTTCAACATGGAGAAGCACTGATTCATCAGCTGAGGGAGGGTGGTACATAGTCAACAGCAGTATGTTTCCTTGTCCGAGTTTGACCTGATGCCATGAGAATTCATGGGGTCCGGAGTCAATGTTGACGACTCCCAGGGTAACTCCCTCCCGACTATACCACTGTGCCGCCACCTCTGCTGGGTCTATCCAGCCTGTGGGACAGGACATTATCAATAAGGTTTGATTCCGTGAGGATGACTATGTCAGGCTGTTGCTTGACTAGTCTGTGTGACAGCTCTCCCAATTTTGGCACTGGCCCCCAGATGTTAGTAAGGAGGACTTTGCAGGGTTGACAGGGCTGCGATTGGCGTTGTTGTTTCCGGTGCCTAGGTCAATGTCGGGTGGTCCATCCAGTTTCATTCCTTTCGTTCCTAACCTCCTCGGTCTGTGAAGCTGGAACTGCGGAGGTCATAGGAAGAGGGGATTTGGATTGGCAGAACACTCCTGGAGTCAGCTTGGTGGATGATCCTGGGTCGTGCACATGCTGATCCTCCTCCCCTTGGGTGCCTGAGAGACCCTGGCTGACTCCATGAGGGAAAGGGGTAGCTGGAATCTGATCAAGCTGCCCGGCATCCCTCTCACGTACTCCCTGTTGGAAGTCAACTTTGGCATCAGTAATGGAGTTAAGCATGCGCAGCAATGTAGGAGCGAAGGCCTGGATCAAGGTCTCCATGGCGGCCACCTTCTTGTCAGTGTTGACTTCGGAGCATTGCAATGCCGGCGTTATCACCTCAGTCTGAAGATGGACGGACTCCTCCATTGTGCTTTGCAATCTGGGGAGTGCAGCGGACATCCCTTCCTGATATTCCCTAGCTCGCCTTTGCAGCTCCAGCAACTGTGACATGACCAAATCCAGAGGCTTACCATCTGACTTGGACTCAACAGGTTCCTGACCTCCAGCAACCCTCCGAATGTCAGGGACCCGGGAAGTCCCTGCCGCCACCTGCTGTGGATCAGACTGCACACTGTGCTCACCAGTATGTGATCCCTTGTCTATTTTAAAGCTAGGCCCCACAATGTGTGCGTTCCTGCGCTGGTGGAGGGTGTGGGTGAGCACTGTGATGGAACCTCAAGGAAGGTGCCTTCTGATTCCCCTACGGAGGTTTCTTCGGGGCTTGATTGGAGGCCCTGGGTCTTGGACTCTGTTGCTGTTTGGCAGATGTGCCTGCGACAGTAAGGAGAGATAACTAGTGCATGGCAGTGGCCTGTGAAAGAGGACACATCACCTATGGCATGGTTGTCTGATGTATGTTGCACTGCTGGATCATCACGTGGTAGAGCACCGCTGACCTCACCGTCAGCACAGGACCAGTTCAGATTGTGGCCAGCCAGCTGGATGGCTCTGCTTTCAAAGTCTGTGAGGACCTTGATCTTGGGCATTTTGTCACCAGTCTGTGACCTCTCCCTCTTGTGTGTCAGCTTGTCCTGCATGAATAGAGATGGAGAGAGTGTAAGCAGGATGCCTGCCAGACCAGATGATAGATGCGAGTGATGAGCGGTCCCATGGACGGGATGAGGACAATGAAGATATCTGTGAGAGAGTGAATGGTGATGTCCCTTGAACTGGCAGTGAGTGAGCACCCTGTGGGTGTGTGATGGGTTTGTGAGTGTGAGAGTTGAAAGTAATGAAAAGATTGACTTACCCTGGTGGCACGGAGGAGATCATTCATCCTCTTTCAGCACTGGGTGGCTGTCCTCTTCTGAAGGGCATTGGCACTGACCACCACCTCCCAAGCTAGATTGGTCACGTTGCTGCCAATCCTGTGGCCAGAGTGGGGTTACAGGACATCTCGGCGGGCCTCCATATCATCCAGCAGTCGCTCGAGGGACCCGTCATTAAACCGGGGTGGGGCTAAGGTTCTTTTTCCCATTGCTGGCCATGTCTCCCAGGCAGCGGTGGTGAGCTGCTAGTGATGAGCAGCTTAAAGGCTGCCTTTTAAACATGGTGGCTGATGTGATGCAATGGCGGGGTGATGGCGGGAGGGCGAATGAGAACCCGTCCGCCAAGGAAATGGCATGCTTCCCGGGAATGCATAAATAATGAGGCGGGTTTGGGACAATACAGCGTGAAAACCCGCCATCACAGCTGGCAGGTTAAATGTCGCTTTATCCGCCTGCTGCCGCACTTAATGCAAATCTGGGAAAATTCAGCCCAGGAGCATTAATTTACAAAATATGATACCTCCTTAAGGGGCTTCAATTATTAAATGCTAATGTCAATCTTCAGATTGCAAGTTATCTTCTACTGCAGCTCCATTGTTGAAGGTTTTCTCCAAATGGTAGCTTCCATTACAATGACTCTTTAGCCTAAAACAGGAGCTATCTCATGAATTAAGCTGCACTTAATTCAACAGCTAACCTATTGCATGCTGCACATGAATTCTTATAACTTGAGCTTTCATTGATTTCAAAATAAAGTAAAATCATGTGGGTTGTAAAATGGACAAAGGAACAAAGGAACATAGGACTTAGGGGCAGGAGTAGGCCATTCAGCCCTTCGAGCCTGGCCTGTCAATCAATTAAATCATGGCTGATCTGGTTGTGGACAGCTGATCTTGTCACTTTCCCACCCAGCAGGCTATCATAGATAGGAAAATATTTTATTTTTTAATATTTTATATACTATGTATATAAATACTATGTTTTAACAACATGTTTAAACTATGTTCTTTTTATAGTATGTACAGTTTCAAGACCCAAACATCTCATTGGCCAATCAGGTTACTGCTCAACAAAGTTTGTTCACATTGTTCATTTGATTCTAATCCTTGTGATTTTTGACTTCTCAAGAGCAAGGTTTTAATTAGAGGATGACTAGAAATGGTGAAACAAAAATAAATTAGTTTCTTCTGTAGCCAAAACATCTGACGATTTGAAGAATAATGTGCGTCCCTTAGTTTATTATTAGCATAATTGTCTGCAACTAACATTCCAGTTATTCCTTAATCTTTGACATTTACTTCCTAAATTCAAATCCCAAAAGTTTAAATCAGTCAGGGAGTCCTATCTTGAAGACAAAAGCAAATACTCTGGATAGTCTGAAATCTAAACAGCAAATGCTGGAAATATTCAATACGTCGGGCATTGTCTGCTGAGAGAGAAACAGAGTTGATGTTTCAGGTCAATAACCTTTTACCAGAAAAGACAATTAGAGTCACAGAGACATTTATGGTGCAGGGGGAGGCTATTTGGTCCATCAAGTCCATGCCAGCTCTCCACAGAGCAATCGAGTCAGTCCCACTCCCCACTCAATCCCCATAACCCTGAGATTTATTTCATTTAAGTGGTCATCCAATTTCCATTTAAACTTATTGATTGTTTCCACTTCCACCACCCTCGTGAGCAGCGAATGCCAAGACATTATCACTCACTGCGTAAAAAAGACCTTCCTCACATCCGCCCCCTGCATCACTTGCCCAAAACCTTAAATTTGTGTCCCCTAGCCCATGTACTGTCAGCTATTTTTTCAGTCTTTCCTTGTCTAACTTATCCAAATTTGTCAAAGGCCAGGATTTTCTCCTCATTGCACAAAATACGGCAGCGGGCATGAAAAACGGCATTACACCCGCCGACCACAATGGTGGGTTTTCGTGCAACATCGTCCGCTTCCCACCACGTTAATTATGCGTGCAGGGGAAGTACGCCGAATCGCTGGTGGGCAGCCCCTGATACTCCTGCCCCACCATCACCTCACTCCAAGTGTCATATTAAAACAGCACTCGTGCACACCTTTTTATTGTCTGTAGCCTAGGACTGCTCCAAGGAAGGCATGGCTCCCAAAGGGAAGAAGCATTTTGCTCCGAAATTCAGTGACGCCTCACTGGAATGCCTGCTGGACACAGTTATGGGCCCACCACAATGCCCTCTACCTCAGAGATAGCTGGAGGACGAAGTCCACCAACCTTACCACCTCAGCTTGGCAGGCAGTGGCAGTGACAGTCAGTGTCAACACAGTACAGAAGAGGTCAGCCACCCAGTGCAGAAAGAGGATAAATGATCTCATCTGTGCCACCAGGATAAATTAACTATCTCATCATTCCCAACTCTCACACTCACAAGCCCATCAAACATTCATTGGCATCTCATGTGCTGACAGCTCAAGGGACATCAACACTGACTCTGTCACACACATCACACACATACCCATCTGGCCTCATATCCTCTGTAGTTTGCATCCTCATCCCGTCCATAGCTGCACTCACCACCCACACATGGCAGGCATCCTTACCAAATGCCCTGCTCACATGCGTCCTGCTCACACTCTTCACCTGTTTATATGCAGGACTAGTCCGCACACAATCAAAGGGAGGGGTCTCAGACCAGGGGTGGAGTGGCTGAAATCAAGGTCTTCACTCCCTATGAGAATCGAGCCATTGAGCTGGTTGGAGACGGTGTGGACAATGCCTGTGCTGATGAGGGGGTGGGTGGTGCTCACCCAAGTGAGGATCCGCACCAGCTCATCTCTCAGGCAACCATACTGTGAGTGCATTGTGCTGTTTTAGAGTCACCTGCTATGCAGAAATTATCTCTCCTTTCTTTCATAGCCACCTCTGGAAAGCGCCCAAAGGCATTCACAAGCCAGGCCCTAAGCTCCAGCCTCGACGACACCTCAGATGAGGATCCAGAAGAGGGCACCATAGAAGGCCTGTCACGGCGCTCACTCATGCTCTCCAGTGTTGCAAGACACACACCATGGTGAGACCTGGTTTTAGAGTAGTCTCGGGGTCACAATCTGGCGAGCACAGCACACAATCTGGTCCACGGCAAGCAGAGGCATGGGCATCCGAGGTCGCTGGCACTTGGAAGACTGCTGCTGGCTCCGATTCTGCTGAGCCTGAGTCAGATGACCAGCCTCCAGACTCGGTCTTAAATTAGTTGGTGGAGCTGCAGTGATGATCACAGGAACATCAGGAAGGGATGTCCACTTCATTCCTTACATTGCAATGGACGATGGAAGAGTCCATACGCATTCAGTCTGAAGTGATAGCGCCGGCACACCAATGCACCAAGGCCAACACTGGTAGGATGGTGGCCGCCATAGAGACCTTGGTCCAAGACATCAGTCCTGTAAAGCAGCAGGAGCTGCACTTCATTGCTATAGCCATTGGTGACATCCATCAGTAGCTACTCGAGAGGGGGCCGGGGTACTTAGATCTCACTCCAGCTGCTCCTTCTGCTCAAGGAGTCATTCAGGGGCCCTCGGGCATCCATACGGAGGAGGAACAGCAGCAGGACACCACAGGGCCATCCACCCAGGTGACTTTGGGACTGTCCAGCTGATACCAATCCCATCTCCCTGTGACCCCCATCATCTCCAGATCCACAGGCAAGGAGGGTGCACCTGTCCCACAGCAGGACACCCAAAGCAGGCCAGGGCCCTCCAGGTTTTGGCCCTCCAGAGGATGCCTGCCAAAGTCATCACAGACAACAGGGTGTAGCAGTCAGCAGGCTGCCTCAACCTCCGCTGTGGATGTTGGGGAAGCACCAAGACATAGCGATAGGGTTAGGAAAGTTAAGAAGACTTAAGGTCACAACAGTGGCACGGATGTTCACAACATGTATATAATGTTCACAAACGTAAATAGAGTCGCATCCATTTCACATCTCCTCTTGTATATGCCTCCTTTTTATCATAAGCTGTGCTGCTGTCTATCAGGTGTGCTACCATGGTCCCTTCCCAACTTATCGCAGATGTCATTATCATGGACTTCTCGTCTATGTAGTGTGCTTCCATATCTCTAGAGTGTGTGGCCCTTTTCCAGATCATTCTTGACATCAGTGATTCTTTGATCTTGATGTTAAATGTGCTTGTGGAATAAGCCTCATTCAACATGCTTTGCAGGGTCATGTCATGTTTATTCTTGGCTGTGTAAAATTGAGGCAGGGGTGTTCTCCTATCTCATCTGCATTCTTGAAATGTGAAGCTGTAGTGTACAAGGATAGATGTGTTAATGCATGGAGAAGCGTCATATATCGTGCAACTCCACGTGCTCTCTGTCATCTGGCAGGGTTTTCATGTTATGAGCCCATACTCAGAGCTCATGTGCGCTGCTGTCAGCTAATCGCATTTCTGACTTTCCAAGTGTGCATCTGCTAAGCTGATCAATAAGTGGGAGGACCTTGCCACTTCAAGGTTCCAAAGCTCTTCCCCTCTTAACCATATTATTGTCCTGGTGCTCGAACCTGCAAACTTGAGTATTTCTCAACCTGTAATTGTCTGGATTGTGGCCACAAGACTCTTGTCACAATGTTGGGATGCAGCGCTGTGCATCCCATTACATAAACACTTGCTGAGACGAATGATAATAATTGCAAATGGTGATATTTGGTGGTCAATAGAGCCTTTGAGCATGCTCCAGAAGTGCACATCATAGCTTTAGACAATGCTGAGGGGAGCAATGGGATCAGTGCGAGGATGTACTGAAGCTGAAGTCTGCTCTTTATTAGCAATGTGATCTTGAGGGTTTCATGGTGTCTGAGAATTTCGGAGTTTTCAAGAACCAGGGCTGGCTATCCAGACTGAATGTATGTCTTAAAGGAGGCATTTTGATGTCTGGCATGCAAATCATTGAACGTCATCATTCTCAGGTGGTCCACATACAAAGCAGCAAGGTGAGGATAAAAACAGGCCAGTATCTCTGAGAGTGCCGGATGTTAATGTGATAGAGAGGAAGATGACACAGAGGATTAAGCCATCTCAGGATGGATGCACACCTGCAGAACATCCTTGGCTGCCTTGGCCCAAGTATTACCTATCACTTTTATCATCGATGCTACACAGAATGCGATGTCCTGTTGCTGGAGATGGATCTTCTTGAGGAGCTTTGTCACACTGAAGGCATACAGCTACTAGATCACTGAGGATAATGGAACAGCTCCTGGTTCTTGTAGGCTGCTGCTTTGGCTGGGGTGCTGGAGAGATACTTGAAGAGGCAGCACCTTCTGACATCTGATGCTGGAACTCACTCACAGTTAGTACCTCATCTCGGCAAGGATACATGCTCCCGAGGCTTCATCATCCTTCAAAGGATCAGGACAATATGTGCCTGATGTGTAACTATTCACTCTCATATTGAAGTGCATGGTTGAAATGAACAGGAACAAAGCGCTTGAACCCACATTCACTGATAAGTCATTGACAGAAAGAGGACCTTTGGAGACTAATGCTGACTCTTGTCTCTTTCTCATTGATGCTGCAGAGAGGAGACCATCAGGAAGATGGAGCCTGGATTTATCGTTGTCTACATAATGGCATACAGACAGGAAAGAAGAAGGAGAAGATTGCGACGAAGGTGCCTGGCTTGCTAAAGGGAGGAGCAAAACCCTCAGGACAAAGGGCCAGCAGGGCCTTCTCCAGATGCAGAGGATGAGGCTCATGGACATGTCGTGTGTAGGCAGCTCACAAGACCCACGGTCTAAAGAACTTACATGTCTTATCTGCAGACGAGCCAGAACCAGTGTTGCCAGCGCCTCAAAATGTTCAGAGGCTAAAAAACAGGTATCCACCATAAACACCAGGATTCTGGTGATTCACATTTGCCATGTTCTCCAAGAATTGGCACAACAGGGACTGAAAGGACATCTATTGCTAGCGGTTCTGAAAGTAACGGCCGCACTCAACTTCTACGTCAGTTATTACTTCCAGGTTCCACTAGAGTATCTGCTTGGACTTCCAGAAGGCCTTTGACAAGGTGCCGCACAGGAGGCTGCTCAGTAAGATAAGAGCCCATGGAGTTAGAGGCAAGGTACTAGCATGGATAGAAGATTGGCTGTCTGTCAGGAGGCAGAGAGTGGGGATAAGGGGGTTCCTTCTCAGGATGTCGGCCGGTGGCTAGTGGAGTTCCACAGGTGTTGGTGTTGGGACCACAACTTTTCACTTTATACATTAATGATCTAGATGAAGGAACTGAGGGCATCCTGGCTAAGTTTGCAGATGATACAAAGATAGGTGGAGGGACAGGTAGTATTGAGGAGGCAGGGAAGCTGCAGAAGGATTTGGACAGGTTAGGAGAATGGGCAAAGAAGTGGCAGATGGAATACAACGTGGGGAAGTGTGAGGTGATGCACTTTGGTAGGAAGAATAGAGGCATAGACTATTTTCTAAATGGGGAGAGAATTCAGAAATCTGGAGTGCAAAGGGACTTGGCAGTCCTAGTCCAGGGTTCTCTTAAGGTTAACTTGCAGGTTGAGTTGATAGTTAGGAAGGCAAATGCAATGTTGGCATTTATTTTGAGAGGACTAGAATATAAAAGCAGAGATGTGCTGCTGAGGCTTTATAAGGCTCTTGTCAGACCACATTTAGAATATTGTGAGCAATTTTGGGCCCCGTATCTCAGGAAGGATGTGCTGGCCCTGGAGAGGGTCCAGAGGACGTTCATGAGAACGATCCCAGGAATGAAAGGCTTAACATATGAGGAACGTTTGAGGACTCTGGGTCTACACTCGATGGAGTTTAGAAGGATGAGGGGGGATCTGATTGAAACTTACAGAATACTGAAAGGCCTGGATAGAGTGGACGTGGGGAAGATGTTTCCATTAGTAGGACCCGAGGGCACAGCCTCAGAGTGAAGGGAAGACCTTTTAGAACAGAGATGAGGAGAAACTTCTTTAGCCAGAGAGTGGTGAATCTATGGAATTCATTGCCACAGAAGGCTGTGGAGGCCAGGTCATTGAGTGTATTTAAGACCGAGATAGATAGGTTCTTGATTGGTAAGGGGATCAAAGGTTACAGGGAGAAGGCGGGAGAAGGCGGTTGAGAAACTTATCAGCCATGATTGAATGGTGGAGCAGACTCGATGGGCCGAATGGCCTAATTTCTGCTCCTATGTCTTATGGTCTTATGGACATCTGTGGTATCGCTCAAGTGTCCATTCACAAATGTATTCAAGAGGTCACAGACACTTTTTTTGCCAAGGTCCACAATTATGTCAATTTTGACAGAGATCAAGTAAGTCAGGACACCAGAGCACTGGGCTTTGCTGAGATTTCCAGATTGGTGCAGGGCGCCAATGACTGCATTCATGTGACTATAAAAGCTCCCTGGCAATAAGCACTCCAATACATAAACAGGAAGGCTACCACTCACTCTATGTACTGCTGGTCTGCGGCCATAAGGAGCTGATCATGCAGGTTTGTGCCAGATCCCAGGAAGCATCCATGATTCATAGATCTTGCATAGATCATAGATCTTGGACATCTTTGTGGGACCACATAAGGTCCAGGGCTAGTCCTCGGTGACAACATGTACCCTCAAAGGATGTTGCTGATGACGCCCTTGTGGCAGTGTCAGACTCTTGGAAAGAGAAGATGTAATGAGGCTTATGCCGCTACCTGGACAATTAGAACCATAGAACCATAGGGATCCTAAAGATGTGATTCCGATGCCTGGACTTTGACAGAGATCAAGTAAGTCAGGACACCAGAGCACTGGCAGAGTACTCCAGTATACACCCCAGAGGGTCTCACAGATCACAGTGGCTTGCTGTGCGCTGCACAACCTGGCACTGCAAAGGAGGGAGCGCTGCAAGCCTCATTCACTGCACTCTAATACTACACTCTTTAGAATAAACTTGAGGGTAAATTTTCAGTCAGGAAATAAGATTATTTGATGGGGGCCTGAGGCTTATCTTCAGTGAACCAGACGGCGCCACAATTCTAACACGCCTCTGAATCTTGTCCAGTCACCCAGTTGCTCTGGAGTTCATTATGGTTCTGGGGAATTCCCATGCTGTGAACAAGAGGTTAAAACAAGGAGATTGATTAGTGCCACTTTGCAGGATTAGTCTTAGATGAATGCACATCATTGCTTCACTTTCCTGATTCCCTGGATTGTCATTGAAAGGCTCCTAACATGTCTCAGCTGTGCCTCTCTCTTCACTTGGGAATGTATGGTTCAGTTGGGTGCCCATTTAATCGCAACCACCACCCCCCCAACCCCAAACCACCCCAGTGCATGCAGCTGCCCTCCAATCTGCCTGCAGGGGCCTCACCAACTGAGCTCCTCCTTATTTTAATTTTGCTCTGCTTCATTGCTGCATGTTGGAAGATGGTGGTGCTGAGCTCTCACTGCCAGACCAGCTTGGATCCTCCCTGTGTGAGAATGGAAACTCTTCCAATCATTCCGGAGAAGCTTAATGCTCAGGTTTCCCTCCTTCACAGACCTCTCAATCCTTCCCCTGTATACCTTGATCCCATCGTGTTTATGGTGGATATCCATTTGTTAACCCCTGAACATTTTGAGGTGGATGTGCCTATGCCCTGTGTGGCCCTCATCCCTCCCTAGCTTGAGGCCACATGCACAGTTAAACATATAGCACCCCACCTGTTACGTCCTCAGATACCACCCCCGCCCCAATGCCTTTTCCTCATCTGTAGGCTGCAGGTGCCTCCCTTGACTGAGTGTGCCAACTGTGTCCCAGTATGATGTCAGAAAGCCCACAGACTTAGGCATGTGATATTATGGCAACACACTGTGCACAACATGCTGGGCACGACTGAGACTGGACTGACATGCCCTCCTCCTCCCTAGACTGAGACAAAGACAGCCTTTGCAAGCTGAACACTATAAACTGAAGCACTTCTTCACTCAGCGCTCCACCCATTCTGCCTTCAAGTGGTTTATGTCATCCTGTAACATACTCTTCCCCCCATCTTGGCACTGAGAATGCTCACACCCTGCACCATCCCCCAAGTAACGTGTCTGAGTGCAACCTTCCCCACTCGTACTCCCCTGTACAGCCCTAGCCTTGCAGTCCCTTCCCATGCCTGAGGCCACCTCCCCTTCTTTAGTGCAGCCTTAGCTCTGCAGCACATTAAAAGCTAACCCCACCTTACCACTGGCCTGGTAGGTAGAAACTTGCCTCTGACACCCCTTGAAAGTGAGGTGGTGTTGCCTGTGAAGCCTGATTATCACGAGTACTGCAAGATGCAAGGTAGGCGAACAAACCTTGAAGTCATGAGCAAAGTGCAGGTCACCAGGTGCATGTCATTGATATCCCATTGCGAAACACATCGTTTTAATTGCACACCAACGTGCCCTGATGATCCCCAGCTTGGGGGGGGGGGGGGGGTGCGGGGGGCATTCTGTAGAAGAGCCCTTACAATGAGATACAAATAATGTTCCTTATGTGCCGCAGTGGGAAATGCAGCCCACCATTGAAGGCTGCAGTGCATAATCATGAACTGGTTTTACAACGATGTAGAACCAATTTTTGGCCTTCTCATGATATTTTTTGCTCCTACCTGCCATGATGCCTGTCGTGAACAGGGGCAGAAAATCCCGGCCATAATCTTGTACACTTTGATCAAATCTCCCTTAAATCTCCCTTGTTCTACGTAGCACAAACACAGCTTTTCCAACCTAACCTTATGACTAAAATCCCACATTCCTGGACCTGTTGTGGTAAATCTCTTCTGCACCCTCTCAAAGACCCTCACATCCTTCCTGAAATGTGGTGATCAGAACTGGATGCAATATTCCAGTTGAGTCCTAACCAAAGATTTATAAAGGTTCAGCATAACCTCCTTGCATGTGGCAACCAAATTATGAAACTAACATATCCCTGAAGTAGCAAAATAGTCTTAGCACTAAAAAAATTTCACATGCTGTTAAAACATTTTTTGTTCTATTGGCTGCCTTCTGTAATCCCACTTTCTATTCTGGGGTTACTGGTCCTAATATGTGTTTTTGATTTCTTTTCCAAATTATTTTTATACAGCATTCAGACCTCACTACTCCTCGATTCCATCAATCTTTTTTAAACTGACCATTTTGCACCTCTTTATACAGCTACTAAGACAGTACTCTTAATAAATCTCTCATAGGTATATACGGACTTTATTATTGGCCCTTTTTCTCTTGACTCGCTTTCTTGTTCTCATTCTCACTCATTTCTTTCGCAGCAGTTTTCTCCCATTGGACAGTGAGATGACTTCATCAATATTTAATAATGTAAGCCAATATGTCATAGCATAATGCAGAGTCTATTTCAAATTGATGAAGAGTCATCTTTTCAATTAGGCCCATTAGTCAAGGTGGTTTGCTCATCATTATGTGAAAAGCAGAAGTTGTTTCCTTTAAACCCATACCCAAGGTGGGGGAGAGGCGCTAGCTTTATTGACAAATTTGCTCATGAATCATTGAACAGAGTTGAGGTCAATTGGCAGAATTTTGCCCTTGGTGAGTGTGCTCGCCAGGGGCAGATGGGGGAGGGCGGGAAGTTGGCTGCCGCCTGTGATCGGCACCAGACCGTGATTTCACACTGGCAGGCCAATTCAGGCCCGCCCAGAGGAAACATGAGCGACAGCACTGAGCGCTGCCTGTGTGGGGGTGGGGGTTGCGGGGGGAAGGGGATGTGGGCCAGCAGGCCAAGCGTGAACTTTACAGAGCTGCCTCAGGGAGATGAAGAGATATGAAAAAAAATGTAAAATAAATAAAAATATAATAAAACACGTCCTTCATGTGACTCTGTCACACGAGCAGGGACATGGTATTATTGAAACATTAACGTTTTTATTTTATTTTTATTTGTTTTTGGAAACCTCATCCTGCCAGTGGGTGAGATTTCCAAAAAAATGCAAATGTTGCTTGGCCTTTTCGCCTACCTGCCAACCATTAGGTTAGATGGGCAATGAAAATTTTAATTTAATTGATTAATCAATGGCCTTAACAGGCCTTTTAATTGTCGGTGGGTGCACTGCTGGCTCCAGAACACGCCTGCCAACTGAACTATTGCGCAACTGCACGTTGACGTCGGCACGCTTGACCAACTTCAAAAAGGACTATCGAAAGGAATGGACATGTCCTTTGCATCTTAATGAGCTTACCTCTCCAGCGGAAACATGTCCTAGTACTCCGCAATTTTCATGGATTCGGGCCAGCTTTTCAACGTATGACCCACCAATACCATGCCCACTCACCCACTATATATTGTAAAGAAGCAATGAACATCTTTGGAAAAAGCTTTTAAAAAGTCATTCATTGAAAAAATTTCACTTTCTTATAAAGGCTCCTTACTACTACAGTCTAATAAAAGTATCAATCATCCAAACCTTTGAAATTATCAGTAGAGGAAACTGCAAGCAATTGAACCTCTTTATCTTATGTAGCACGATATTGCGAAATTGACAACATAGATCAGAGAGCCAGAGCTGGCAATCAAGCAACGTTGTTCCTGTGCTCAGGTGTTTCAACAGGTGAATGGATTCCTGGGCTCGCAACCAAGGCTCATTATGTATTCTTGGCAGAGAGTCCAGAAATCCATTAGCCTTTTGAAACACATGAGCCCCAGGGAAAACATTCCTTCATTGAAAGCTTTGGCTGCCTGATCTATGCTGTGAATTTCACAATGTTTATTTGTACAAGATCTTCAAGTGTGTGTAGTTTCAGCTTTGATACTTTAAAGGATCTGGATGAATGACACTTTTATTCAGCTGTAGTAGAAATGAGTTTTTTTTAGAAAACAGGAAAGTTATCAAGGGGTGATTGCTTTTAAAGCATTCTTAGACATCCTAATGTCATTATAGCATTCATTGCTTCTAACTGTCTATAGTGGATTCAGTAAAGGCTATGGGCCTTGACAACATTTTGGCAATTGTACTGAAGAATTGTGCTCCAGAACTAGCCACATCCCTAGCCAAGCTGTCCCAGTACAGTTACAACACTGGCATTTATCCAGCAATGTGGAAAATTGTCCTGTTATATCCTGTCCAGAAAAAGCAGGACAAATCCAAACCAATTACTGCCCCATCAGTCTAGTCTCAAACAGCAGCAAAGTGATGGAAAATGTCATTGACAGTGCTATCAAGCAGGACTTACTCAGCAACAACATGCTCATGGATGCTCAGTTTGGGTTCTACCAGGGCCATTCATCTCCTGACCTCATTACAGCCTTGGTCTAAACACGGACAAAAGACGTGAGGTGAGAGTGACTATCATTGACATCAAGGCAGGGTTTGACTGAGTGTGGCATCAAGGAGCCCAAGCAAAACTAAAGTCTGTCAGAATTTGGGGTAGATGCTCCACTGGTTGCAGTTATACCTAGCACAAAGGAAGTGGTTATTGGAAGTCAATCATCTCAGTCCCAGAACATCGCTGCAGGAGTTCCTCAGGGGAGTGTCCTAGGCCTAAACATCTTCAGCTGTTTCATTAATGACCTTTCCTCTATCATAAGGTCAGAACTGGGGATGATCACAGATGATTGCACAATGTTCAGTACCATTCGTGACTCCTCAGATACTGATGTAGCTTGTGTCTATATGCAACAAGACCTGGATAATATCCAGACTTGGGCTGACAAGTGGCAAATAACATTTGTGCCACACAAATGTCAGGCAATGACCATCTCCAGCAATAGAGAATCAAACTATGTTCTCATAACATTCAGTGGCATTGCCATTGCTGAATCCTCCACTATCAACACACTGGGAGTTACTATTGATCAGAAACTGAAATGAACTAGCCATGTAAATACAATGGCTGCAAGAGCAGGTTGAAAACTGAAATTCTGTGGCGAGTAACTCATTTCCTGACTCCCCAAAGCCTGTCCACCATCTACAAGGCACAAGTCAGGGGAGGTGGTGGTAGGTGGCGCAATTTGAATTCAGTAAAAATCTGGAATTAAAAGTCTGCTGATGATCACAAAACCATTGTTGTAAAAACACACCTGGTTCACTTATGTCCTTTAGGGAAGGAAATCTGCCATCCTTACCCGGTCTGACCTACATGTGACTCCAGACCCACAGCAATGTGGTTGACTCTTAACTCTCCCCTGAACGAGGGAAATTAGGAATGGGCAATAAATGCTGGCCCAGCCAGCGATGCTCATGCACATATCCCATGAATGAATAAAGAAAAGTGTGATGGAATACTCTCTACTTGCCTGGATGAGTGCAGATCCAACAATGCTAAAGAAGCTCAACAGCATCCAGGACAATGCAGCCTGCTTGATTGGCACTCCATTCACTACCTTAAACATTCACTCCCTCCACCGCCAACACACGGTGGGAGCATTGTGCACCATACAAAATGCACTTCAGCAACTTTGCAAGGCTTCTTCAACAGCACCTTCCAAACTCTACCAACACCTAGAAGGACAAGGGCAGCAGATGCATGGGAATACCACCACCTTCCAAACCCTACCAACACCTTGAAGGACAAGGGCAGCAGATGCATGGGAACACCACCACCTCCAAGTTAGACACCATCCTGGCTTGTAACTGTATTTTTGTTCCTTTACTGTCACTGTGTCAAAATCCTGGAACTCCCTTCCTAACAGAACTGTGGCTATTCTTACATCATATGGACTGCAACAGCTCACCATCACCTTCTCAAGGACAGTTAGGGACATGCAATAAATGCTGGTCTAGCCAGCGGCACCCGCACCCACAAATTAATTTTAAAAATGGGCCTGTGAGTGCCATAGCTTGGCATGAGGGCATGAGGGACGATAGGTGGTGGGTAGGGGCATACCTTGTCATAAGGAGGCATGGGTAGCTATAGAAGTTTTTTTGGCGGGCTGGCCAAGACAGGAATTTTCACAACTCCCAATATCCACCTTGAGGATGAAAATCCAGGCCTAAAGGGGGAAAAGGCAAAGTTCACATTAAAGGAATAAATTAGCATGCAATGGGCAGTCTTTTGGGATTGCTGTAGGTAGCTCAGATTGCAATTCAAAGTATACTGCAACAGAAACTCTAGGGGCAGGGATTCAAACCACCTCCCTGACATCAATTTCCTCTTTTGGCCACCCCAAATCCACTCAAAAATGGGTGATAAATATCAACAAAATCGACCAACTTGCCATGTGTTTGCAGAGCTATAAAAGGGTTTCAAAATAAAATATGTCAAGTGACATTCTGAAACTATACGGTTTGTTTTTATTAAGACTTGAAATGTTGATCATCAACAATCCTTTAAACATTTTACTAAATTAAGCTTTACTTCAGTAAAGTCAAACAGTGAGATTATATCAATGTGTTTTACAGTTAAATATTTATACAAAAGCAGAATGTGTGATATGTAATGAAACATTTTGAAATTGGGATAAATAGACCAGTGTAGTGCTTGGCTGGAGTTCCAATACGGTGTCCAGTAATTTAGGGGGAAGCTGTGGTCCAGAGACCCAGGGGCAGAGTAATGCTTTGGGGACATGGGTTTGAATTCCACCATGGCAGATGGTGAAATTTGAATTCCATAAAAATCTGGAATTAAAAGATGGTGAACATTGTCTGGTTCACTAATGCCCTTTAGGGAAGGAAATTTGCTGGCCTACATGTGACTCCAGACCCACAGCAATGTGGTTGACTCTTAAATGTCCTAGCAAGCCACTCAGCTGTATCAAACCGCTAAAAAGTCTCAAATGAGTGAAACCGGATGGACCACATGGCATTGGCCTAGACATCAGAAATGACAGCATTGAACCTGCAAAGTCCTCCTTAGTAACATCTGGGGGTTTGTGCCAAAATTGGGAGAGCTGTCTCACAGACGAGTCAAGCAACAGCCTGACATAGTCATCCTCACAGAATCATACCTTACAGATAATGTCCCAGACCCCACCATCACCATCTCTGGGTATGTATTGTTCCCACTGGTGGGACAGACCCAGCAGAGGTGGCATAACCCAGTGGTATTCAGCCAGGAGAGAGTTGCCCTGGGAGTCCTCAACATCGACTCTGGCTCCCATGAAGTCTCATGGCATCAGGTCAAACACGGACAAGGAAACCTCCTACTCATTACCACATACCACCCTCCCTCAGCTGATGAATCAGTGCTCCTCCATGTTGAACATCACTTGGAGAAAGCACTGAGGGCACAGAATTTAATCTGGGTGGGGGTCTTCAATGTCCATCACCAAGTGTGGCTTGGTAACACTACATCTAGCCGAGTCCTAAATGACATAGCTGTAAGACTGGATCTGCGGAAGGTGGTGAGGGAACCAACAAGAGGGAAACAAACTTCACCTAATCCTCACCACCTGCCTGCCACAGATGCATCTGTCCATGACAGTATTGGTAGGAGTGACCACGGCACAGTCCTTGTGATGAAGCCCTGTCTTCACATTGAGGATACCCTCCATCGTGTTGTGCGGCACAACCACAATGCTAAATGGGATAGATTTTGAACAGATCTAGCAACTCCAGGCTGGGCAATCATGAGGCGCTGTGGGCCATCAGCAGCACCAGAATTGTACTCGAACACAATCTGTAACCTCATGGCCCTGCATACCTCCCACTCTACCATTTTCACCAAGTAGGGTGATTAACTCTGTTTCAATGAAAAGTGCAGGAGGGCATGCCAGGAGCAGCACCAGGCATACCTAAAAATGAGGTGACCACCTGGTGAAGCTACTACACAGGATTGCTTGGGTGCCAAATGACATAAGCAGCAAGTGATAGACAGAGCTAAGCAATTCCACAACCAGCAGATCAGCTCTAAGCTCTGCAGTCTTGCCACATTGAGCCGTGAATGGTGGTGGACAATTAAACAACTCACTGGAGGAGGAGGAGGCTCCACAAATATCCCCACCCTCAATGATGGGGGAGCCCAGCACGCCAGTGCATAGGATAAGGCTGAACCATTTGCTAGAAGCATCAGACAGAAGTGTCAGGTGGATGATCCATCTTTGCATCCTCTGCAGGTCCCCAGCAGTACAGATGCCAGTCTTCAACCAATTCGATTCACTCAACGTGATATAAAGAAACGACTGAAGGCACTGGATACTGCAAAGGCTATGGGCCTTGACAACATTCCGGCAACAGTACAGATGACTGGTGCTCCAGAACTTGCCACAACTCTAACCAAGCTGTTCCAGTACAGCTACAACACTGGCATCTACCCAGCAATGTGGAAAAATTGCCCAGGTATGTCCTGTACACAAAAAGCAGGACGAATACAAGCCAGCAATTATTGCTCCATCAGAGGGGAGACTGCAAGAGGAGGACCCTTGGACAGGCAATCAGCAGCACCTAGAGGAGAGTGCAACAGGAGGACCTGTCCTCTACCTGTCAGAGATGATGTGTGATGTCAAAGCAAAGGTGGGTATCTCTTTCATGTCTCTTTTGATTGGGCAAGCAGTTTAAATCAGGAGGTGCTATTACAGCTGAAGAGTACAGTTAAGAAATTCACTTTTAAAATATTTAACATCCAAATTAATTAATTAAATAGAATAGAGATGGCTGGGCAGGCGATGTGTTGCAGCTGTAGTATATGGGAGCTGGTGGACGCTGGTGTGATCCATGGTGACCACAATTGCAGCAAGTGTTGGCTGCTCGAGGAACTTGATGAGCTGGAGTTTGAACTGTAGCCTCTGCAACATAGCTGGGAGGGAGAGGGTTACCTGGTCACTGTGCTTCAGGAGACAGTCACACCCCTTAGATTAATTACATCAAAACTGTACCATGGAGAGTGTGACTATGAGTGAGACAGGTATGGGGATCCAAAATTTAGCTTTGCAGGAGCCTCTGCCAGTGCCCTTGTCCAATAGATATGAGGCTTTTGCTCCCAGTGTGGACGAGGGGCACAGACTGCAGGGAGGGTGAACAAACTGACCACAGCACCATGGTACAGAGTTCCATTCAAGTGGGGGGAGAAAAGAGAAATGTAGTAGTAATAGGGGATAGCATAGTTAGGGGAATTGATGCTGTTCTCTGCAGCAATGACAGAGAGTCCCGAAGGCTGTGTTCCTACCTGGTGCCAAGGTTAAGGACATCTCTTCTGGGCTGGAGAAGAACTTGGAGTGAGAGCGGAAGAATCCAGTTGCCATGGTCCACGTAGGTACCAACAACATAGGTAGGACTAGGAAATAGGTTTTGTTAAGGGACCACGAGCAGCTCAGGACTAAATTAAAAAGCAGAATCACAAAGGTAATAATCTGTGGATTACTACCTGAGCCACGTACAAATTGGCGTAGAGTAAGTAGGATTAGAGAGGTAAATGCATGGCTTAAAGATTGGTATGGGAGAAATGGGTTCCGCTTCATGGAGCACTGGCACCAGTGCTGGGGGAGGAGGCAGCTGTTCTGTTGGGACGGGCTTCATTTGAACCATGCTGGGACCAGTGTCCTGGGGAATCGTATAACTAGTGTTGTAGATAGGGCTTTAAATTAATTAGTGGGGGAGAGGGTTAAGTTGAAGGGAAATTTAAAAAATTAAAAAGAAATGAGAGAGCAGAGGTGCAGCGTAGTGAAGAAGTGAGTGATAATCAAAGTCTGATAGGAAGGGGCAGAAAATATAAGCAGAAGAGTGCAGCAGACACCAGAACCACAATGGGAAATAATGATAAAAAGTCAAAATTTAAGGCTCTTTAGCATTTGTATCAAGATAGATGAGTTGACCACACAAATTGAAATAAATGAATGCGATTTGATAGATATTACAGAAACGTGGTTGCAGGGTGACCAAGACTGGGAACTCAATATTCAAGGGTATTCAACATTCCAGAAAAAATAGGCAAAAAGGAAAAGGAGGTGGGGTAGCTTTGTTAATAAAGGAAGGTATTGATGCAGTGATGAGTAGTGATATAGGTGCAATAGATCATACTGTGGAATCATTTTGGGTGGAAATAAGGAATAGCAAGAGGAAGAAGTCATGGGTGGGAGTCGTCTATAGGCCCCTGATGAGTTGCCTCACTGTAGGACAGAGTATAAATCAGGAAATAATGGAGGCATGTAAGAAGGGCACTACAAATTGTCATGGGTGATTTTAATCTGCATATTGACTGGACAAATCAGATTGGCAGGGGTAACATGGAAGACGGATTTGTATCAGGGGTTGTTTCTTAGAGCAATACATTGCAGGACCTACCTGGGAACAGGCTACTTTAGATCTAGTAATGTGTAATGAGGTGGGATTGATAAGAGATACCTTAGTTAAGGATGCTCTATAGGGGGAAGTGATCGCAACATGGTAGAATTTCAAATTCAGTTTGAGGGCAAGCAACTCAAGTCTCAAACCTGTGTCCTCAACTTAAATAAGTGCAAATACAGAGGTACGAGGAAAGAGTTGTCTAAAGCAGGCTGGGAAAATAGACTAAGGGGAAGATCAGTGGATGAGCAGTGGCAGACATTTAAGCAGATATTTCATAACGTTCAGCAAAAATTTATCCCGGTTAAAAAGAAGGACTTGATGAGAAGGATGAGCCACCCGTGGTTAACAAAGATGGTCAAGGAGAGTATCCAATCAAAAACTAAGGCATACAAAGCGTCAAAAACTAGTGGTAGGCCAGAGGATTGGGAATTTTTTAGGAACCAGCAGCGGATGACTAAAAGGCTAATAAAGTGGGAGAAGATTGATTATGAAGGTAAATTGGCGAGAGATATGGGGCCGGATTTTCCCCCCGTTGGGGGCGAAGTTGAATGGCTGGTGCGCCTCCGATCGGCACCCCCACCTGGGGGTGCGACGCCATTTTACGTCGGCGGGCCAATTAAGGCCCACCCAGTGCGATGTCCACACGGGCAGGGGGGGATTCCCTAAATCGAGAGTGCGTTCTTTCACGCATACGCACAAAAGAGCGCACTCATCTCCCTGAGGCTAATTGCTGCCTCAGGGAGATTGGCAGTTCTGTGACAAAAATTAAAATAGAAAAAAAATTCCTGACATGTCCCCTCACGTGACAATGTCACATGAGTTGGGACATGTCCATAATTTTTACACAAACTTTAATAAAATTTTTAAAAACCTACATGAAACCTCTTCCTGCCCATGGATGAGGTTTCATGTTTTTTCTAGTTCGTGCCAGGACTCCTGGCCTGCTCGTCAACATTAAGGTTGGACGGGCAGGTCCATTAATTACCTAAATAACTCTGTTAATGGCCTCAATTGACCATTAACAGGTCGGCGGGCGCACAGCTGATTTTTCTGAGCCCCCACCTACCTGAAAATTTAAATGGGGCGCAGTGACTTTGGGAGTTCCACCCGACATCACCGCGTGTCATTGTATGCGTTGGCGAGTGGGTCCCGTCCCCCTGCTCGCTGACGGGAAAATCCTAGCCATAAAAACAAACAGCAAGAGCTTCTAAGGGTATGTAAAAAGAGAGTGGCTAAAGTGGGCATGGGATTCTTGGAGGATGCGACTGGAGAATTGATAACGGGAAACAGGGAAATGGTACATAATTTTAAACCAATTTTTTGCGTTAGTCATCACAGTGGAAGACACTATAAACATCCCAAAGATATCAGATAAGCAAGGAGCTAATGGGAGGAAAGATCTTGTTACAGTCTCTATCATGAAGGACAAAGTATTTGACAAACAAATGTGACTAAAGGCAGACAGATGGCCTGCATCCAAGAGTTTTAAAGAAAGTGGCTGCAGAGATAGTTGAGGCATTGGTCGAAGTATTCCAGAACTCATTGGATTCCAGGAGGGTGCCAGCTGATTGGAAAACTGCTACTGTGATGCCCGTGTTCAAGAAGGCAGGGAGACAAAATGTAGGAAGCTATAGGCCAGTCAGCCTAACATCTGTTGTTTGAGAAAATGCTAGAGTCCATTATTAAGGAAGAAATAGCAGGACATTTAGAAAAACTTAATGCAATCAAACAGAGTCAACACGGTTTTGTGAAAGGGACATTATGTTTGACAAATTTGCTCGATTTCTTTGAGGATATAACAAGCAGAGTTGATAAAGGGGGACTGGTAGATGTAGGTGTTTAAGTTTCCAAAAGGCATTTGATAAGGTGCCACATGAAAGGTTATTGCACAAGATAGGAGCTCATGGTATTGGGAGTAATGTATTAGAATGGATTGAGGATCGGTTAACACATAGGAGACAGAGAATCGTGATTAATGGGTCTTTTTCAGGTTGGAAAGACTTACCTAGTGGAGTGCCACAAGGGTCAGTCCTAGGGCCTCAATTATTTACTATTTATATTATTGACTTGGAGGAAGGGGCAGAGTGTAATGTATACAAAGTTGCTGACGATACAAAAATAGGTGAGAGGGCATGTTGCGATGAGGACACAAGGGGGTGAATTTTTCCGTCAGTGAGAAGGGGGCGGGGCATGCTCACCGATGTGAAAATGACGCGGGATGACATTGGGGGTATCGCGCCCCATTTAAATATTCAGGAAGGTGGGGGCACAGCGCGATCAGCTGTCTACTAGCCGACCTGTCAATGGCCAAGTGAGGCCATTGACAGGATAATTAAGCTAATTAAAGGAACTGCCCATCCAACTTTAAGGTTGGTGGGCAGGCCAGGAGACCCAGGGGTCTTCTGAAAAAACATGCAACCTCATCCACTGGTGGGATGAGGTTTCATGTCGGTTTTAAAAAAGTTTATTAAAGTTTTTGTGCAATTTATTAACATGTCCCATCTCGTGTGACATTGTCATCTGAGGAGGACATGTTAATGATTTTTTTTATTTTTCTATTTTTAAAGTTTGAAAACCTTTCAGTGATCTCCCTGAGGCAGCACTTTTCCTCAGGGAGATGTGCGGTCTTTCATGTGAATGCGCGAAAGAGCTCACTCTCGCATTTGGGGAAACCTCCCCTGCCCGCACAGGAAGCACATAGCACATAACTCACCCCCTGCGCAAAATGTTGGCGCGGCCTGTTTCAGTGGCGGCGATCGGCTGCCCACCCACCGCTGAGTTGGTCGGACCCACCCGCCCGTCCAGGGCAAAATTCAGCCCAAGGAATCTGCAAGGGGATATAGACAGGTTGAGTGAGTGAGCAAAAAACTTGGCAGTTGGAGTTTAATGTAGGAAAGTGTGAGGTCATGCGCTTTGGTAGGGGGAGTCAAAAGACAGACTTTTATTTAAATGGAGAGAAACTCCAAAAAAGTGCAGCACAGAGGGATCTGAGTGTTCTTGTGCATGAAACATAAAGAAGTTAGCATGCAGGTGCAGCAAGTAATTAAGAAGACAAATGGAATTTTGGCCTGTATTGCTCAGGGGTTGGAGTTTAAGAAGAGGGAAATCTTGTTACAACTGTACAGGGTGTTGATGAGGCCGCACCTAGAGTACTGTGTACAGTTTTGGTCCCCATATTTATGAAAGGGTATACTGGCATTGGAGGCAGTTCAAAAGAGATTCACTAGGCTGATTCCTGGGATGAAGGAGTTGACTTATCAAGAACGGCTAAACGGCCTTTATTCATTTGAGTTTAGAAAAATGAGGGGTGATCTTATTGAAATATACAAGATTTTGAGGGGGTTTGACAGGGTAGATGTTGAGAAGATGTTTTCACTATTGTAGGAATCTTGAACTAGGGGACATAGTTTCAGAATAAAGGGACACTCATTTAAAACTGAGATGCAAAGGAATTTCTTCTCTCAGAGGGTAGTGAATGTCTGGAATTCCTTACCCCAGAGAGTTGTGGATGCTAGATAACTGAAAGTAGTTAAAGGGGAGGTAGATAGATTTTTGAAATACCGGGGAGCTGAGGACTAGGAGGAGATGGCATGAAAGAGGAGTTGAGGCCTGGGGCAGATCAGCCATGATCTTATTGAATGGCAGAGCAGGCTTGAGGGGCTAAGTGGCCTAATCCTGCTCTTAATTCTTATGTTTTTATGTTCTTATGTAATCTACTCTCGATCTTCAGTAATGGAAGGGGTCATCATCAGTGCTAACAAGTGGTACTTGCTTATCAATAACCTGCTCATTGATGCTCAGTTTGGGTTCTGCCAGGGCCAGTCAGCTCCTGACCTCATTACAGCCTTGTTTCAAACGTGGACAGCAGAGCTTAACTCCAGTGGTGAGGTGAGAGTGACTGCCCTTGACATCAATGTTGCATTTGACCAGGTGTGGCATGAAGGAACCCTAGCAAAACTGGTGTCAATGGGAATAAGGGGGAAACCTCTCCACTGGTTGTGGTTGTTGGAGGTCAGTCATCTCAGCTCCAGGACATAACTACAGGAGCTCCTCAGGGTAGTGTCCTAGGCCCAACCATCTCCAGTTGCTTCATCAATTACCTTTCTTCCATCATAAGGTCAGACTGGGGCTGTTTGCTGATGTTTGCACAATGTTCAGCACCATTCACAACTCCTCAGATGCTGAAACAGTCCATGTCCAAATCCAGCAAGACCTGGACAACATTGGCTTGGCTGAGAAGTGGCAAGTAATGTATGTGCCACACAAGTGCCAGGCAAAGACAATTTCCAACAAGAGATAATCTAACCAACACTCCTTGTTCAATGGCATTGCCATCACTAAATCCCCTACTATCAGCATCCTTGGGGTTACTATTGATCAGAAATTGAACTGGACTAGCCATATAAATGATGTGGGCATAAGAGCAGGTCAGAGGTTAAGAATCCAGTGGTGAATAACTCACCCCCTGACTCCTCAGAGCCTGTCCACAATCTACAGGGCACAGGCAGGAGTGTGATGGAATACTCTCCCCTTGCCTGGGAGTGTGCAGCTCCAACAACACTCAAGAAGCCTGACACCATCCAGGACAGAGCAACCCACTTGATTGGCACCCCATCCACCAATATTCAATTCCTCCATCACCAATGCACAGTGGCAGCAGTGTGTACCATCTACAAGATACACTGCAGAAACAGACCAAGGCTCCTTCGACAGCACCTTCCAAACCCACGACCACTACCATCTAGAAGGACAAGGGCAGCAGATACATGGGAACACCACCACCTGGAAGTTCCTTTCCAAGCCACTCACCATCCTGACTTGGAAACATATTGCCGTTCCTTCACTGTCGCTCAGTCAATATCCTGGAACTCCCTTCCTGCCAGCAATGTGGGTGTAGCTACATCAGATGGACTGCAGCAGTTCAAGAAGGCAGCTCATCACAACCTTCTCAAAGGCAATTATAGAAGGAGAAGAAATGCTAGTCCAGCCCACATCCTTTGAATGAATAAAAAAAAATCTAAGTCATAGATAGTCCATGTACTTCACTCATATTGTTATGCTTTCTGCCCCGAACATAACCATAAGATAATTTCAGATAAGAAAGGTTATTCAGTGCATTTAAGTAATCTACCTAGAAAAACCCTAACATTTCTCTTGTCAATCAAAAACCTTTCTAACTCAGCCTAGAATATATTCAATCACCCAGCCTCCACTGGTCTCTATAGAAGAAAATTCCAAAGACTACCCTCTGAGAAAAGAAATTCCTCCTTATCTCTGTCTTAACTGGGAGACCCTTTATTTTGAAACTGTGCCCCTTAGTTTTAGATTCTCCCATGAGAGGAAACATCCTCCCATCATCTACCTTGTCAATCTCCCTCAGAATCTTATACGTTTGAACAAGATCAGCTCTCATTCTTCTAAACTTCAATGAGTATAAGCTCAACCTGCTCAACATTGTCTCGTAAGACAACCTCTTCATCCCAGGAATCAGATTAGTGACTCTTCACTGAACAGCTTCCAATGCAAGTATATCTCTTCTGAAGTAAGGAGACCAGAACTGTACACAGTACTCCATGTGCGGTCTCAGACGTGCCCTGTACAGCTAAAGCAAGACTTCCCTGTTTATATACTCCATTCCCCTTGTAATAAAGGCCAAAATTTCATTTGCCTTCCTAATTACATGCTGTACCTGCATGCTAACTATTTGTGGTTCATGCATCAGGGCAACCAGATCCATCTGAACTGCAGCATTCTGCAGTCTCACCCCATTTTAATAATATACTGCTTTTCTGTTCTTCCTGCCAAAGGCTCACATTTTCCCACATTATGCTCCCTCTGCCAATTTTTGGCCCAATCATTAACTCATCCACATCCCTTTGTGACTCCTAGTATCCTTCTCACAACTTGCTTTCCTACCTACCTTTGTATTGTCAGCAAATTTGGTAACAATACAGTCTGTCCCTTCATCAAAATAATTGATATAGATTGCAAATAGTTAAGGCCCCAACACAGATCCCTATGGCACTCCATTAATTACTGTTTGCAAACCGTAAAATGACCTATTTATCCTGAATCTGTTTCAAGTTCAGTTTGAGGGAAAGAGGAGTGGATCTAAGACTAGCATTTTAAATGTAAATAAGGGAAATTATGAGGGCAAAAAGACAGAGCTGCTAAAATGATCTGGGAAATTAGGTTAAAGGATAAATCAGTAGAGATGCAGTGACAGATATTTAATGAGGTGTTTTAGAAAGGAAGATTCCAAGAGGAGGATGCACCATCTGTGGCTAACTAAGGGATTAAAGATGAGATCAGTTTGAAAAGAAAAGTGTATAATTCTGCAAAGATGAGTGGCAGGTTGAAAATTAGACAAAATTAAGATCAGCAAAGAATAACTAAAAGATTAATAAAGAGGGGGAAATTAGAGTACAAGAGAACGCTAGCTAGAATTATAAAAACAGAGGGTAGAATTTTACAAGTCGGTGAGCAGAGGTGGGGCCTGCTCGCCAACACATAAAATGACATGTGGTGATGTCAGGGGGAACTCTCGATGTCACTGCGCCTGACTTAAATTTTCAGGAAGGCCGGAGCGCAGTGAAATCAGCTGCACGCCCGCTGACCTGTCAATGGCCTGTTGAGGCCATTGACAGGGTCAATTAAATAACTAAAGGACCTGCCCGTCCAACCTTAAGGTTGGCAGGCAGGCCAAAGGCCCTGGCGGGAATTAGAAAAAACATGAAACCTCATCCATGGGCGGGATGAAGTTTCATGTAGGCTTTAAAAAAATTTAATAAAGATTTTGTAAAAGTTATGGACATGTCCCAACTCATGTGACATTGTCACCTGAGGGACATGTAAGGGAAATTTTATTTTTCTATTTTTATCTTTTTTACATGTACAGCTGATCTCCCTGAGGCTACACTTAGCCTCAGGGAGATGAGTGTGCTCTTTCTGTGCGGATGTCACGCTGGGCGGGCCTTAATTGGCTGGCCCACGTAAAACAGTAGTGCGCCTCCGATTGGGTGGGGTGGGGGGGGGGGTGGTGGCGTTTGAAAGCGTGCTTGTATGTGCCCGCCCATCAACTTCCCCCACAATGGGGGTAAAATTCAGCCCAGCCCAGATAGAAATTTAAAAAAGGAAGAGTAAGTATTGTAAACATTAGTCCTCTAGAGTGTGAGAATGATCAATTCATGATCGAAAATAAGGAAATGGTGGATGAATTGATCAGATATTTTGTGTTTGTCTTCACTGTAGAGGATATAAATAACAACCCAGAAAAATTGTGAATCAAGATGCAAATTGGGAGGGAGGAACTTAAAACAATTACAATCATCAGGGAAGGGATACTACTGAGAAAGTAGATTTTCCAAAGTAGATTTTAAGTTTCCAAAATTCCCTAGGTTCTGGAAAGGCCCCATCAGACTGGAAAAAAGTGAATGTTAATCCTCTATTCAAGAAAGGAGGGAGGCAGAAAGCAGGAAACTACAGGCCAGTTATCTTAACATCATTCGAAGGGGAATTGCTGGAATCTATTATTAAGGAAGTTATAGCGGGGCACTTAGAAAATCTCAATGCAATCAGGCAGAGTAAACATGATTTTGTGAAAGGAAAATCATGTTGGCTAATTCATTGGAGTTCTTGGAGGAAGTAACAAGCAGCTTAGATAAAGGAGAACCTATGGATGTGCTGTACTTAAATTTCCACATCAAAGATTACAATGCAAAATAAGAACTCATGGTATTGGAGAGGAACATATTAGCATAGATAGAGGTTTGCTTAGGTAACAGGAAAACGCGATGGGGTCTTTCTCAGGTTGGCAAGATGTGATGAATGGAGTGCCACAGAGATCGGTGCTGGGGCCTCAACTATTTACAATTTACATGACTTGGATGAAGGGATGAAATGTATGATTGCTAAATTTCCCGATGACACAAAGATGGGTAAAAAAGTAAGCAGTGAAGAGGACAGAAGGAGTCTGCAATGGGATACAGATAGATTAAGTGAGTGGTCAAAAATTTGGCAAACGGTGTAGAATGTAGGAAAATGTGAACTTATCAACTTGGCAGGAAGAATAGAAAAGCAGTATATTATTTAAATGCAGAGAAATTGCAGAACTCTGAGGTACAAAGGGATCTCAGTGCCCTGGTACATGTATCACAAAACACTTGGTCTCAATATATAGAACATTTTGTGTTCTTCTTTCAAGCAAACAATATTACAGGGGAGGAAATGAGGAGTGTGATTCTCCTGAGTATTTGTTGGACCAAGACCTACAGTTTAATTCAAAGCTTGATGCCCTCCAGTGCCCCAGATTCAAAGTCCTTCACTGAATTAGTGAACCTCATTAAGGGATATTTTCAACCCAAGCCCTCAGTCACGATTCAGAGGTTCAGGTTCAATTCATGGAATTGAGCCCTGGGGGGGTACAATTGCTACCTACTTGCCGAAATTAAATCAACTAATGGAATATTGTGATTTTGGTGAAACGCTGTATGACATGCTCAGAGACCGATTAGTATGTGATGTGCAGGAAGACACTATTCAGTGAAGATTGCTAGCTGAAGTGAATCTTGATTTTAAGAAAGCGTTATAAATAGCACTGGCCATGGAAAGTGTTGTAAGGGATTCACAAGCAATTCAGGAGGCGCAAAATGACGCCATTCTCCTAGTCGGGTGGGAACAGTCAGCTGAAAGTGGCAGAAAAAGCCAGGACTCCGCAGCTAAGTGGGAAATAGTCCTCACTAACTGAAAAATGAGAGGTAACAGCTTAGCAACTAAATCGAAAAATAACTTTCATGGATGTGGGAACAATCAGACAATCAATCTTCTAGTGATTGGCAATTTAAAAAAGTAGAATGTTATTCTTGTCACAGAAGTGGACACATAATGAGATATTGCAAAGTGAGATTTAAACAGCCTCCAAACAACAAACAAAGTCCAATGAAGTCTATAGTGTAAAAGAGCCAGAAACAACCAATTTTGACATTTATTCATTATTCAACATGCAAGTTGGGAAGACAGAGCCAATATTTGTTACAGTGCAATTGAATGGTAAACCATTAAAAATGGAAGTCGGCATGGATGCTTCTACCACCGTAATTGGAGAACACACTTAAGGATATTTAAATAAAAGTGAACAATTACATTTGGAACAAACATCTGCCAAGTTGAAAACATGCACAGACGAAGAAATCCATGTAAAAAATATCACCAGAGCAACTGTTCATTATAGACAACATTCGGCACAGCTACCAGAGATCATGGAGAAAGTGAAGGGCCAAGCCTTCTAGGGTGTGATTGGTTAAAAGAGATTAAATTAAACTGGTCTGAAATCTTCCAGCTGCAAGCAGGAGGACTACCAGAGCTGCTAAAAATATATGACACCATCTTCAAGGGAAAAATCCAAGGCCTACATGTCAAAATTTACGTGGACCCAAAAGCAACCCCTCACCTCTTGAAATCTTGTAATATCATAAAAGTGGTTCAGTTCTCAGAGTGGGCAGCACCCATAGTCCCTGTCCTTAAACCAGACCAGACCATACGGATCAGTGGGGTCTATAAATTAACGGTCAACAGAGCAGCCAAACAGGACAGGTACTCTATTCCCAAGATTGAAGACTTCTATGCCAAACTAGCAGAAGGGACAACATATACAAAGCTTGACATGAGTCACGCACGTCAGCAACTGGAACTGGATGATGCCTCCTGAGAATTTGTGACATAAATACCAATCAACATGCCTGAAATTTGGCATTTCCCCAGCCTGTGCCATTTTTCAGAGGACAATGGAAAGCTTACTACAGGGACTACCCCATTTTGTGGTCTACCTGGATGATGCACTGATAACTGGATTCACAGAAAAGGAACACTTGACTAAACTAGAGAAACTCCTGAAATGAATTTTAGAAGCAGGAGTCTGCTTGGAGAAGAAAAAATGCAATTTTCAAGCAAATGATGACATTTATTTGGGCCACTGGGTAGATGCCCAAGGGCTACACTTGGTTGAAGAGAAGGTTAAAGCAATAAGAGAGGCACCTGCACCTAAGAACACCTCTGAACTTAAATAATTTTTCTAGATGATTTTTATCAAATTTATCTACAGTTCCAGCCCCTCTACATTCGCTGCTAAGAAAAAAACCAGCGTTGGTTTTGGGAGGCACCCCAAAAGAAGACTTCATGAAAGTAAAACAGCTCTTACACTCTTCAAATTTGTTCGTGCGTTATGAGCAGGTGAAGGAATTGGTGCTAACTTGCGATGCGTCCCCCTATGGAGTGGGAGATATACTATCTCAAAATGGACGATGGCACGGAGAGGTCGATAGGCTATGTATCCAGGACACTTACCACAGCTGAAAAAAGATATTCTCAGATCGAAAAGGAAGGCCTGTCGATTATTCTTGATGTAAAAGTATTCCACCAATACGTGCACGGGTGAAATTTCACTTTAGCATCAGACCACAAACCACCTTTGGGTGTGTTTAGCGAGGAAAAGGATATACCTCCCATAGCCTTTGTAAGAATACAAATATAGGCTCTAATTTTGGCAGAATATGAATACACTTTGTACATAAACCAGGGATTCACATAGCAAATGCCAATGACCTAAGTTGCCTTCTTTTGCAAGAGAATGATGAATATGTCCCAATCCCACAGGAACTCATGTTAGTGATGAATTTTCTAGATTCCTCACCTGTCTGTGCCAGGCAGATAAGAAACTGGATGAAATGTGATCCCATCCTGTCTTGAGTGAGAGACCAAGTATTACATGGTTGGTCCCAGGAACCAGTCTCTGATGAATTGAAGCCATTTTTCAACAGAAGACATGAGATGAGCAGTTAAGATGATATTCTATTATGGGGTGCATGGGTAGTAGTTCCTGCACAAGGAAGGGAACCACTTTTAGTAGAGCTGCACAGTGCTCATCCAGGGATCTCCCGAATAAAGACGATAGTGCAGAGTTATCTTTGGTGGCCTGTGATGGACGGCGATATTGAAAATGTGGTAAAACACTGTGTGTAATGTCAACAGCTGAAAAACTTGCTGGTCCCATTACACCTATGGACCTGGTAGACCCTGGGTGTGATTGCACGTTGATTACGTAGGTCCTATCCTTGGAACTATGTTTCTACTGATTATAGATGCTCATTCCATTAGATGTTTAGATGTTTATGAGATAAGGTCACCAACGTTAGGCGCTACTGTAGAAAAACTATGCCAGAGCATCGCCATCCATGGATTGCCAGAGGTAATCGTCTCGGATAATGGTATTGCATTTACAAGTGCTGAGTTCCAATGATTTATCGGCCTCAATGGTATCAACTGCGTGAAGGCTATATCGTAGAATCCATCATCAAATGGACTAATGGAAAGGGCAGTACAAACTTATATGTAAAGAATTTCGGTGGAGAGCCGAAGTGATTACCTGCTAAAGTGATTTCTATGACTGGACCATTGTCATTCAATGTGGAAGTGGAGGCCTGGATCATCCATAAGCATGTGGATCATTTAAGGAAAAGAGAGATACTCAAACAAAATGATGTTCCACTTGTAACCATTACTGAACCGATGGTTCTTATTCAAGTTGCTCAACCAAGGACAGACATGCCCAATGTCTCTGTTGGAGTGAAAGACACTGAACTGCATGTGCCTAATGAGGTACCTGATGTTAATGTGGTTCCAAAGAATGTGTTTCCTACAAAAGAATCTGAAGTTGTGGAGCTGCGATGTTCTACATGGATCAGTAAACCACCTGAAAGACTGAACTTGTAATTTCATCACCTGTGTAAATATTGTAATATCATGGGATAAATATCCTTGTAAATACAAAATGTACAGAAATGTTAAAGGGGGAGGACTGTAGTAATTATAGTTTTGGAAAATATAGGACTGCAGCTTTAAGAATAATCCTGTGTTGTAAGATCACATGATCTGTGTAAACCAATATGTTAACAGTGCAGGGAACCTCTAGAGGAGAATTATTATTTAGTTATGGAATTTGATGCACATGTAGTTGCTGCTGCTGTCTTGTAAATAAAGTTAAATATTTCCACTAAGAAAAATTGTCTGAAGATCAACTCTGTAACAAATCTCTATCAATCAGGAATCATACTTGATTTACATTTGCTCCATTGCATTCACACACTTACTGTTGCAAGTTTCACACCAAATCTCACAGTTTGAACATATTGTCAGCTATACGATCATGTCACTCATATCACCCAAACTGATTGCATGATATTAACTGAAATAATCTCCTCTTTTATAGAACAAAGTCGTTCACCAACAGAGGCAACTGGACTCACATGTCTAAACCTCACACGATTGCAACCTACTCAGGCGCTACTTTTAATTCAGGCACACCTCATAAATCTTCAACCTTATGGGAGATCACTCACACACACACCTGCCAATACACACATCCACGATCACCACTCTCTCTTCCAGGAGAAATTAGCACGTAACAGGCAACAGCAGGACCTGAGTCGGGAAGGGGGAGCACAACTTCATGATATTATTCATGAGTCAATGCCGGTCATGATCAGGAAGAGCTAGACTCCATCATGGCCAGAGACAAATCAAGGGACATCTCAGCTCGAGGTAAATAGTCACAACAGTTTCCTTGCAAATGCACAACAATCCCTGATTCCTAATCGCTCACAAGCTTCATATGGTCTCATTTCACATATCCTCAGATAGCAGCATAATTCTCCTAGCTTTATCACTGCAGCCTCCTAGGAGCAAGATACATCTCACCACATGGAAAAGGTACAGAAAGAGCAAGAGAAGGAGCAGAAGAAGAAGATGAATGGCTACCACTATTGCAGGCACTAGCTAAGAGACTGGCATCATGTGTAACTCAGGGGCTGGCTTAAAGGAGGGGTCCTCGTAGTGGGACATATTGGGCAGTAGTGAGCAGCAGCCAATCAGAGTGGAAGGGGCATCACTGGTGCCACCTTTCTGAAAGGCAATGTCACATGCTAGTTCTGCTCTAGGGCAGTCAGGTGAGGACCTGGCAGTGTTCTAGATTCTAAAACAGCCCTAGTGGATGAAAGTTATCAAACTAAGAAACAAGGGAGAGAAAAAACAGGTAACTACAGGCCAGTTAACTAGACATCCATAATCAGGCAAACGCTAGAAAGTATTATTAAGGAAATCTTAACAATGCACTTGAAAATCATAGTGTGATCAGACAAAGTCAAAATGGTTTTATAAAAGGGAAATGGTGTTTAACAAAGTTATTAGCATTTTTGAGGATGTAACTAGTAGGGTAGATATAGGGGAGCCAGTAAAAGTAGTTGGATTTTGATTAGGTGCCACACCAAAGATTCATATGCAAGGTAAGAGTTCATGAATTGGGGGATATATTAGAATGGCTGGAAGGTCAGTTAACAGACAGGAAACAGTGTAGGGATAAATGGGACATTCCCAAGATGGTAGGCTGTAACTAGTCGAGTGCCACAAGGATCAGTGCTATTGTCTCAAATATTTACAACCTATATTAATGACTTGGAGATTGAGAGTGATGCATCCAAGTTTGTTGACAATACAAAGCTAGGTGGGTGTAGGCTGTGAGGAGAACAGAAAGAAGCTGCAAAGTGATATAGACAAGTTAAGTGAATGGGTAACAAGGTGACAGACAGATGGAGCATAATGTGGGGGAGTGTGATGTTATTCACTTTGGATGTAAGAATAGAAAATCTGAATTATTTTTGAAAGGCATGAAACTTTTTAATGTTGGTGTACTCATACAAGGAATACAGAAAGTTAGTGTGCAGTTACAGCAAGCACTTAAGAAGGCAAATGGCATGTTGGCCTTTATTGCAAGGGGATTGGAGTACAAGAATAAGGATGTCTTGCTACAGTTGCTTTAGTGAGATCACACATGGAATACTGTGCACAATTTTGGTTTCCATATTTAAGAAAGGATATACTGGCCATGGAGGTGGCACAGTGAAGGTTCATTAGATTGGTCCCTGGGATTAAACGGTTGTCCCATGATGAGAGGCTGAGTAAATTGGGTCTATACTCTGGACTTTAGAAGAACAAGAGGTGATCTCATTGTAACATTCAATATTATGAAAAGGCTGTAGATATTGAGACGGTGTTCCCCTTGGCTGGGGAACAAAGGAACAGTTTCAGGATATTGGGTCATTCAATAATGACTGAGATGAGGTTTCATGCCTGCATTCAGAGGCTGTGGATTTTGGAATTGCCTATCTCAGAGCATTATGGATAATTCATTGCTGACTATCTTTTAAGGCTGGGATAGACAGACAGATTTTTGGTCTGTCAGGGAATCAAGGGATATGCGGGAAGGGTAGGAAAGTGAGTTGGTGAAGAATATCAGCGATAGTTGTTTTGATTGGCAGAGCAGGCTCAAGGGGCTGTGTGGTCTCCTCCTGTTCCTTTTTCTTATGTTTTTTAAGCTTCAGAAGAAGGCTGATGGGTTTGACAAACCAAATGCTTGGTGCAATGGACAAGCAGCGGGAAGGCTGTGGGTCATGCTTAGGTGGATAGAGCAGTCTGTCCACAGCTTGACCAGTGGCTGGACAGAGCCTAAAGTCTATCCTCTCCAATGTGAAGTGGCTGGCGACTTCCAGCCAGTGAACTGTAGAACCTGACACCGTACAATGTTCCATTACTCTGGTTGTAGCTTCCAATGCAGCCATTGCATCTTCCCTGGAATGGAGAAGTGCAGCAATGGAAACTCAAGCAACTGCCATGATGAGACATCAGTTGAAAGGGGCTTGCAGAGTATTTCCAATACTCACAGATCTGTCATCCAGCAAACCACTGTGCTGGCTGAACGGATGCCCTGAAGTACTGAAGTGGGAATCATGAAGCCAGAGCCTACTGGCCCCAGCATTACTATTCCCTCTCTGTTACTTCAGTGATGCCCTTGTAATTCCCTGTCAGGTGGTGCAGGCTGCTGCAATCCATGCTGAAGAGGCCATCCCAGCCCACAGCTTTAGTGAATTTCTGGAATAAATAGTGCTTGGGTGTTAGTGAGTTCTTGACAAAGTGTCCCACAAAATCTCCTGATATCTTTCAGAAGTTCTCTCCACAATTCCAGCAGAAATGATAATGAAATGCTGAGTATCCCTTTAAGTGGCGAGGATTACTTTAAGTAGTACCAATCAGCTGGTTACTATTAGGGCAAGAATTAGCTACCAAAATGCCATGTATTCTCTTTAATGAGCACTCACAAGCATTTTAAGAGGCAAAAAGCTTTAACCAGCCATTGGGCTGCCTAGCACTAGCTTCAAACCCTTTTACAAGATGGCATCTTGCACTAAATGCAGGGTAAATCAGCATTTCAGCTTAAGGTGCTATCTTGACCTCCTCTTTACCTCATTGGTGTCTAAAGTATTCAACAAAAATTGCCCCCTTATGTTCAACTGATAGATATTTAAAACTGAAAGTATTCATTAAAATCATCAAAAGGCATTTTCCATTATATTCGATATTTTTGTACATTCATCATGAAGGGAGGACAATTTCTCGGAAATTAAAGGTACTTCTTGCGAACATTAGAAATGATGTTAATGTGGGCAAACTAAAATTAACATTTTGTCGCTTGTGGGGAATTAGATTGCTCCAACGTTTAATCTTTCCAAATATCTCATCACAGATGTGTGAAATGTTCCAGATCCTTCAGAAATAATGATTCACCTGTTATTATTATGTATATTCATTATATCCAATACCTTAAAATCCAGATTCACAGTAATGTGGTCTAATTCTGAGACTATTAACCTTTCACTGGCGCTCAGCTTTTCTCAAGCTGTATAATGGAGATTAAAACTCAAAATAGCTTGGTAGCCCTGCTCCCACACTGAAGCTATTAAATTTTAAGTGGTTGCCCCTGATTTCATAACATTAAGATAGTTGCAGCAAATATTGCTAATTTCTAGGTGTCAAAAATGCTAAAAAAAAATCTAAGGTTTTTATGAAGCCTGTAGACCTAGGGCTGGATTTTCACAGAGTTCTGATAATTTAAAAATGGTGGGTGGGAGCCGTTTCCAGGATTCCTGCCCCCAATCCCGGTACTGACAATTTTAGCTGGCGAGGGATCAGGGATGCGGGTAGTGAGCCTGCACCCTGCATTCCCGTCTTGGCTGGCTTCATTACTGGAGTAGGCATCTCTTAGCTCCCTGCAATTTTCATGGAGTCTGGCCAGTTTCTCCATGACTCATGGGTCACATCCCCTCAAGTGGAGATGTGAACTACAGCCTGGATTCGGAAACCTTTTGAAAGGTAAGTTCAAAATTTCTTACTCATGTATCCCAGCCACTTCCCATGGCCACTCATACTGTCCATGCCAACTCAAAGCCAACTCATGCCCCTCCATCCACTCCATTGCCCCTCATATTCTCCAAACCAACTCATGCCCCTTCCATAACGATTTACCTAGTATGCACCCAGTAGGCTAGAGGGCCTAACTGCTTTTATTAAAATGAGCATGTAGTTCCAGAGACCTAAGGTGGGCTTTCTAACCAGCCTGCCTCAGCCCTTGCCCACCTAGGGTCTTATGACTCTCACCATCATGACTTGGAAATATATCGCTGCTCCTTCACTGTCAAAATCCTGGAATTCCCTTCCTAACAGCACTGCGGCTGTACCTACACCACATGGACTGCAGCGGTTCAAGAAGGCACTTCACCACCACCTTCTCAAGGGCAACTAGGGATGGGCAATAAATGCTGGCCCAGCCAGCGAAGCCCACATCCCGTGAATGAATTTTTAAAAAATGAGGCCCAATTGCCACTGGAGTATGCATTCTGAAGGCTCTGATCAATTCCATGGGCAATGGAGCTGAAGAAGCCCAGCAAATGTAAATTTGGACTTAGTTTTTCAGGATTGCTCCTTCAAGCCCCGCAAGAATAACTTGTGCCCTCCACGATCACCCCCACCTCTTACAACATCTCCATAGTACTTGTTGATGGCCAAAGTTGGGCCATGTTGAGAGACCTTAATTTGGTGAGCAGCATTAAGGTGCCTATTGTCACCCTGCAGCTTGCCGGCCAATGTAAATCAGGTTGGAGCCTCAAAATTGTAGATACCTTTTCTCTTTGAGTATGGGCAAGAGGCTGATATGTTTTACCAGTTGGTCATCCAAAAGTTGACATTTAACCACATTGACAAAAATTGTGTACTTATGCCTGTGGTTTATGGTTTTATTCTTTGCACTAGCTTTCTTAGCTTAAAAATAGATTCTTTTAAGAAATAATACCCTCGAAATAGCTTGTGAAATTGAATCCTGGGAGAACACCCTTTCTTATTAGAACTGTGCATGAAGTACTTGAAGTGTATTTATTATTAACTTGCACATTATAATAGAAGTGTCATGTCACTAAAATCTACTGCAAGAGAGCTGTAAAATTGTATCTTACCAATGTGATCCTAGTGATTGGCACCCCGTCCACCGCTTTAAACATTCACTCTCTTCACCACCAGCACACCATTGCTGTATTTACTGTCTACAAGATGCACTACAGCTAATTACCAAATCTTCTTCCACAGCACCCCCAAACCTACAACCTCTACCATCTAGAAGGACCAAGGGCAGCAAATGTATGGGGTCACTACCACCTGCAAGTTCCTCTCAAATCACACACCATCCCGACTTGAACATATAATTACCATTCGTTCACTATTGCTGGGTCAAAATCCTGGAACTTCCTACTTCACAACACTGTGGCTGTACCTAAACCATAAGGACTGCAATGGTTCAAAAAGGCAGCTTACCACCATCTTCTTAAGGGCAATAAATGCTGGATTTTCCAATGATGTTCACATCCCGTGAATGAGAAAAAGGTATGAAAAGTTAGCTTAGCACGATTGGCTCTTGATAGGAATCCATAATGGATTCACTTCAGCGCTAACTTGTCCGCAGAACAAATGTTTACATAATAAAAAAGAAGCATCTCATTAATTTCTCATTAGATGTTCAAAATTCATGAGGATTTTAACCTTTTGTATGCTAAGTCAGGAATGTTGCTTCAACAGAGATTCTCAGAAATGCTGCTCTTATGGCCACAGCATTTGCACCATTGTAGTGCTCAGTCCCAGGTCTGGTCATAGAGGCCTCGTGAATTTTGACAGAAGGAAATTCTGCATCCCCTCAGGCAGCTACCACCACAAAATTAAAATAGAAATATGGGTGAAAAAGGCCACTCAACTCATCTACCCTCATCAGATGATCCATTTTTTTCAGGAATAGTCTAAAGTTTTCTCTCCATTGCCTACTTGGATGAAGAAGAGCTTGGTCCTACACTTGCTGCTTTCTGCTGTTGTCTACTTTCAAATTACAGGAAACATTGAACAAGTGCTTTGGATTTACTCCATTTATACTCGGGTGGGGAAATACCAGGTGTTGTGAGGCGACAGTAGGGGGCGGGGCGGGGGGGTGGGGTTGGTGGATGATGGGGTTTGTGGGAGGGTGCTGGTTGTGTGACAATGTTTTGACCCATGCTAATTTAAAGGGCTGTGCTCCTGAGCAGGCTCCACGCCTGCTGGGAGCAGCCCAAAATAAACCAGTTCAAATACAAGTGTAAAGGCAAGGTAATCAGCTCAAGTGTACGTACTGTCAGGTCCCATTGGGACCATTAGTGTGGCCTCCTAGCCCTAGCTTAGAGCAGAAGTGGGCTGTCTGAAAGTTGTGATGCCATTGCAGTCCATAATAGCTTTGGTGCTATTGCGATCACAAGATCCAGGCCATTAGCTCTTGTAAGCTTCTTCTCAAATTAGTCCTTTCAAAGCTGAAGTGCCCTTGCCTCTTCAGTCTTTTTCTCACAATTCAATTGTTTGATTTTAAGTAGTTTTGTGATTTTTTTTTTGTATTGTCTCCAGAGTTCAAGATATTTTTATGTCTCACTAACAAAACCTGCAAACAGCACTCAAGCTATGGTACTCCCGAGCTTCTATTCCTGAAAGTAAATAAATAACGCTCTTTACAAATATCCGAAGAAACACTCAAAATTAATGTGGTAGCAACATACTGATTCTAATTCTAGATCCTCCAGAGGATTCTCTGCAGGATTGTTACATACCACACCCAATTTTCCTTTCTAAATAGAAGGCATTGGACAAGGTATGCAACGGGAGGTTGATCCATTACTACTCATTTACTGTCCTTGCTGAAGGTAGTTATTACCCCCGATGTTGTCAGAGCACTGTTATATTGTTTTGTATAATTTGCAACAGATCAGTTATAACAAATGAGAAAAAAAATTCTGTATCCAGCTCATTGCATGAACAGCCATTTCAACTATATCCCCAGGCACCATGAAAAATAATATATTTTCTATAAAGTAGTGTCATGAAAAAAAGCTCAGTAGAGAATTTTATTCCTGACTTGGTTATTTTTTGATCATGAATAATGCACATTACCTTGGGATTTTGATAATTGAATGTACTAGACAAGTGAATACATTTTTTCTTGTTTTCAGGAGCTAATGGTTAAACTGATACCTTGTATATTAACAGCTGAAACTTGTATTTGCAGAGTACAGTGCAAGTTTCAATCAAAATAAATTGTACTCTTGTGTTGTTATTGATTTTATGCTTAGTGATATAAAAAAATATCATAAGTAGGTTTTATGCTATTCAGCTGAAACCAAAGGGGGAACAAAAGGGCTGTAATGGAATAACATTGAAAATTGCCCATTAATTTATTTAAAGCTACCATCACACATCACATGCTTCCAAACTAGATTTCATGGATCATATGATCCTTCAAAGGATAATTTGAAATTTAAACCCTCCTGTTCCACTTCTTTTCCAAGTCTATGCATCATTTTTGCATGTTTTCCCTTCTTCATGCTTCTATCTCTGTTGAACCAGGAGAGTAGAATGATTGGATTCCTTTCATGCTTATGCAATGTGGCAGGAGAAGCTCTTTTTTAAATGTTCTAATTTTAGTAATAGGAAATCAACAGCTCATCTGAATTCTAACAAAATCTATGAACTGTAAAATATTGTGTCTGACTGTTGTTTTCAGGCAAAGCATCACTGTTTCCATTAGCAATCGCTTGGTTGGAGGATTAGAGACTGTGATAGGTAATCAAGCAATTAGAAGAAAATCCATTCTTAATTGCTAAGTATTTATTATTATCTCTGCTACCATCTAGCATCAAAGAAGGAGTAGAATTTTCAGTTGCAATTAAACATGGAAATGGGGATCCCTTTTCTAATAGTAGGAAAGCTTTAAGGAAGCAAAACAATATTGGTTAATTAATGATTCAATGGATAGGTACTAGCTATCTTTAGAACTGAGGTTTGAATTGAGTCTAAACTGATGAGATTAAAATCTTCTTCATCTGCTAGTGGGAAAGACCTGAAATAAAATGAACTTGAATAACTAACTGTAACTTGGCACTCATAGCTAATCTCACTCTGGAAGGCCGTGGGATGACCGGTGTGGAAAATGGTAAGATGCAACACTGGAACTTCTAAGTTGCTCCCCTAATATTGGGGCAGAGCAGAAGTAGTTGTATTCAGGATCAACCTGATTTAGATTCATTAGTGCAATCCCCGCTAATACCTTGTTTATGTAAGGAGCTTAATTTCCTTAATCATTACATTAGTATGTTAATAATTAAACTTACAGATGTGTCTTGCCGTCACTGTCATCTTCTTTTTCTTCTTCTTAAGCAGTCCCTCAGGATCAAGGAAGACTTGCTTCCACGCTGGTTTGATTGGTTCGGAAATGGCTGATAAATCTGATGTGCAACGTACAGACTCTGTTATGTGTGGGGCTGGTGATGCTTAAAAGGTTGGATAATTGGTTTGTTTGGAGGTTTGTGTGCTCTCTTCTATGCCTCAACTACTTCTGTGCATGATCCCTACAAAATCTCTCGATATGTTCAGTGCCTTCCAGGATGAACATTTTCCATCTTGGTTGGTCACAAGCCAGGGTCTCTCATGGGTCAGTGGGTATGTTTAATCTCTTCAGGGATGCTTTGAGGACATCTCTAATATGCTTCTGCAATCCTCCAGGGAGTTAGCTCTTAGGAGTTCCGAAAAGAGCATTTGCTTTGGGAGTCTGGTATTACGCATACCAACAAAATGTCCCACCCAGAGGAGCTGGTTTTGAGTGATTAGCACCTTGATGCTGGGCAAGTTGGTTTGGGAAAGGATGCTGCTGTTGGACCGCCTTCCTTGTCACCAGGTTTGGAGGATCTTGCGAAGGCACCACTGGTGGTACTTCTGGCTTGGATGAGAGTGGGGGCTGCAGGGTGGATGAACTGGCTGACCATGGCACTGTGGTTTAGGAAGCCATTCAAGTGGGGGGAGCAAAAAGGTAGTATGGGACAGTATAGTTGTGGGGGTTGCGGGGGGGGGGCGCTTGACACTGTTCTCTGTAGCAAAGAGCGGGAGTCCAGAAGGGTGTGTTGCCTCCCTGGCCCCAGGGCACAGGCATCTGCTCGGGGTTGGAGATAAACCTGCAGTGGGAGGTAGAGGATCCAGTTGACGTGGTCCATGCAGGTGCCAAGAACACAGGCAGGACAAGGAAAGAGGTTCTGCATAGTATGAAGAGCTAGGCACCAGATTAAGCAGCAGAACCTCAAGGCTAATAATTTCTGGATTATTACCCGAGCCATATGCAGATTGGCATAGGGCAAATAAGATTAGAGAAATTAAGGTGTGGCTCAAAGACTGGTGTGGGAGAAATGGGTTCTGGGTCATGGAGCGCTGGCTCCAGAACTGGGAAAAGTGGGGGCTGTACTGTTGGGATGGTCTACACCTGAACCGTGCTGGGAACAGTGTTCTAGTGAGCAACAAGGTAGATAGATTCTTGATAAGCAAGGGGGTGAAAGGTTATTGGGGATAGGCAGGAATGTGGAGTTGAAGTTACAGTCAGATCAGCCATGAACTTATTGAAGTAGCCTACTCCTCTTCATAATTCATGTGCTTATATCTTTCCTAGTGCTATGAGGTGCTGCTTTAGATCATTCAAACCTTGAAGCATATAGGAGGGGGGCAATTATTGCTGCCTGGTAAACCATGACCTTAGTCTTGAATTTGAGACCTTGGTCCTCAAGTACCCTTTTCCTCAGTTGGCTGAATGCTGAGTGGGCACATATGAACATACGAAATAGGAGCAGAAGCAGGCCATGTGGCCCCTCAAGCCTGCTCCGCCATTCAATAACATATTGGCTGATCTGTTTGTGTTTTGTGTTCCACATTCCCAACTACCCTCGATAATTTTTGATTCCCTTTACTAACAAGAACATATCTACCTCTGCCTTAAAACTTTTCAGTGGCCCCACTTCCAGAGAGTTCCAAAATCGCACAACCCTCTGAGAGAAAAAAATTCTCCTCACCTCTGTTCTACAAGGGCAACCCCTCATTTTAAAATGGTGCCCCCTAGTTCTGGACTCAACCACAAAAGGAAAGGTCCTTCTCATGTCCACCTTGTCAAGACCATTCAAGATCCTATATACTTCAATCGAGTTACCCCTCACTCTTTTAAATTCCAGTGGAAACAAGTCCAGCCTGTCCAACCTCTCCTCATAAGACAACCCTCTCATTCTCAATCTAGTAAACCTCCTCTGAACCGCCTCCAACGCATTTACATCCTTCCTTAAATAAAGAGACCAAAAATGCACACAGAATTCTAGATGCGTTCTCACCAATGCCCTGTATAACTGAATCATACATCCTTAATTTTATAACAAAAACAGAATTACCTGGAAAAACTCAGCAGGTCTGGCAGCATCGGCGGAGAAGAAAAGAGTTGACGTTTCGAGTCCTCATGACCCTTCGACAGAACTTGAGTTCGAGTCCAGGAAAGAGCTGAAATATAAGCTGGTTTAAGGTGTGTGTGTGGGGGGCGGAGAGATATATCTCTCCGCCCCCCACACACACACCTTAAACCAGCTTATATTTCAGCTCTTTCCTGGACTCGAACTCAAGTTCTGTCGAAGGGTCATGAGGACTCGAAACGTCAACTCTTTTCTTCTCCGCCGATGCTGCCAGACCTGCTGAGTTTTTCCAGGTAATTCTGTTTTTGTTTTGGATTTCCAGCATCCGCAGTTTTTTTGTTTTTATCCTTAATTTTATGTTCAATTCCTCTCATAATAAAGGATAGCACTCCATTGGCCTTTCTGTTTATATGCTTTACCTGCATACTAACTTTTTGTGGCTCATGCACGAGAACGCCTGGTTCCCTCTGTACCTTGGAATTCTGTAGTCATTCTCCGTAAGTAATTTTCTGCTTTTTTATTCTTCCTGCCAAAGTGAACGGCTTCACATTTTCCCACATTATACTCCATCTGCCAGATTTTTGCCCACTCACTCAACTTTTCTATATCCGTCCACAAATTCCTTATGTCTCCTTCACAACATACTTTCCTACCTATCTTTGTGTCATCTGCAAATTTAGTTATCATGCCTTCATTCCCCTCATCTAAGTCATTGATGTAAATTGTAAAATGTTGAGACCCCTGCAGGACTCCACTTGTCACATCCTGCCAATGAGACAAAGACCCATTGGAGGCAATTAATCTACCTTCATCGAGAAGAGGATTCCAAGATGCAGAAACTGGTTCAAATTTTCCAGTATTTCACCATTGATCTTAATCAACAGGAGAGGTGTTTTGCTGTGGGAGCTGGTTGGAAGAGGACATTAGATTTCCGGATGTTTGCTCATACCCTTCAGAGAAAAAGGTTTAACTCAGAAACTGAGCTCCAGGCCATTGTCAAGTCATTGTCATGCATAGATTCACATTACAGCAAATTGAACAGTTTAATTTGAACATTGTTATGAACCCTGTGGGGAAACTGAAAACCAAGATAATCAAATTTACTGAAGGTCCCTCCAAATGAAGAAATTACCAAAGAGATTCTACTTTTTGTAGCTTTTGCTTTAAAACAATCAGAATCCACATAAATGAAACATTTAACAGACAAATTATGGTCAGTATGAACTATGGAATAGCAGATACAACAAAGACTATCACATGAGGCAAAAGCATTCATATCACTCTCTAACAAATGTGGCACCCCGTGCAATCTCACAGTCTTTTCAACTCAGCCTCTGGAACTTAGGATCTCTCACTGTTCTCACTCAATGGGTTTGGTACACCAGTAACCTGCAATGGTAGCTCCATTCCATCTGTATCTCCCAGATACTGTGATCACCTAGATGGCACATTTCTGCAGAATCTCCTTAGCTTGGTTCACAACAGTCTTAATGGCACAGATTCCCAGAGACTCCTTTATCTGACTCATTTAATAAATCTTATTAAACAGTCTGGTCAGCTTTGGCGAAACTGAAGTACAGCTATAGAATTGTCCAATTAACAATCTCTGCTCTAACCCTGTTTTTAGCTTCCTGTCCTTTTAAATTGTATTACACACACTGCCCCTTGAAAATGTGCCTTCTCTGATCTTCCCTTGATGCAGCACTTCTTTGTCTGCAGTTCTCCTTTGTGTTGGCCACACAGACATCATATCTTAACTTCCTTCCTATTGATACTGCTTCCATATCAAGGGTCGCCATGTCATATGGAGTAATTATTCAAGAAAATTATAATTGATCCCTTTAAAGTTGATGCAAACTCTAAAAGTGCTTTCCAAACATTCTTAAAACCAATCACAGATTTCACAGACCTTTTAAAGAAATTGCAAATTTTCCTTACTGTACTGCTTCCAGGTCCACGGTCATTACAACATCAATTTGTAATATTACTGCAAACACAGTTATAGGAAGTGATGATGTGATGCAGTTAAGTTCCAGCAGAACCTGATAGCACAGGAATTTACCTCACACTATGATACGAGGGAAGCTTGTTAGCTTAAATTTATGGTGCTCCAAGTAATGATTAACATGCAAGTTGCTCTTAAAGCTATCCGGCTACTGAAGAGCTCAAAATGGCTGCAGAGAGGATATGATAACTCTACTCAATGAAGCAAATTTGCAGTTCCTGCTGCAACAAATCCTTGGGATAGGTTAGTCTTTTATAGGCTGGAGGATATCCTCCACTCAACAGCTGCAGCAGAGTGTCCTGAGAGAATGAATGCCTCCTGGTCTGAACCTGGGAAGAGATGAAGGATACATTTGCTGGTTTCAGAAAGTTTGTCAAGAGAAGTGCACTCACAGGTTCCTTAATTGTAATACAGTCTTACAATGCTGCACAACAGCACTTTGCTGCCAGTTTGCTGCCAGAAGCACAGAGGGAAAAACAGCTGGCAATGGTCATTGTATTGCAACATGCTGACACTTCAGGCTGGGAAATATTTATTTCTTTCCACATGCAATAGGCCACAGGAGAAGTAGCAGCAATACAGAGTGCAGAACCAAAATATGGACATAGCTGTGCATTTGGAAAGTACAATGAAGTACAATGAAAGTACATTTGGAAAGTAAACCCCAAAGGTTTCTGATGCCACCTGAGCATCCTCCAGGTCTCACAAAGAAAGATCAGGCACCTGTTACCAGGGCTCCCACTCATCACACAGCCAGAACAGTTTGGGAATCATTCCGTCCTAAAATACATCTCCTCTGACATATCAAAGTTGATCTGTACACAAGGGTTGCTGTGCATGAATGGATGTGCTTGGCTGTCTGTGCTGTAAAGATGCATTCCCCTGAGACAGCCTCTGATCTTCCGCTTGAGCCACCAAAAAATGGATTTGCCAATGCCACACCTAAATTGTGGTACTGCTGCATTAACTAGCATTGGAAAAATATCCAATCATAAAGTCATGATATTGAACGGAGGATAATTAATGTAGTAGAGCAAAAGTAACGGAGTGGCGGGAAAAACCTCTTGCTAAATCAGCACCTGCCCATAGAATTCACTTGAGAAATCCCATTATGTGTGCCCTATTGGTGTTAGAAGGTGGGAGAGGAATGGTACGTGGGCACATATGTTGATTAGTCAGCTGTCTGTATATCAATAATAAAAATAAAAAATGCTGGAAATACTCGGCAAGTCGGGCCAAGTCAGTGGAGAGAGAAACATGTTTAACGTTTCAGGTCTGTGACTTTTCACCTGAACTAGAGAATGTTACAGATGTAACAAATTTTAAGCAAATACGAAGGCAGGGGAAGGTGGGAAGGGGAGGAAAGAACAAGAGGGAAGGACTGCAAAAGGGTAGAAGACAGGTGTGATTTAAATGCCAAACAAGATGATCATGCAAGACAAAAGGGGTGACACTGGGACAAATAAAGAAACAAAGGATGAGTCCAGAGGAGATGTAAATGCCAACAGCAGAATGTAGGGCCGAATTCTTGTTTGGGTGTGAAGGTGCATTTTGTTGTGGGAATGGCCACACTTTGATATTTTTGGAGGAAATCCAAATTCCCTCTGCATTCCCCACCCTGTGCCATTTTCCTCTGATCTTTTTGCAGGGCAGGAATGTCTAGTGTGCAAAACACACACCTGCCACTGCTGAGGTTGGTTTCCATTTTAAATGGGGGTTGAAAATTGTATTTCCTCCTGCGGACCATTTTTATCTGATGGTGCAGGGTTTTGAAAGCCCATTAAAAGCACACCAGGATCCAGATTTTCGGTCCCGGGTCCGGTGTGCAGAAATGGGAGAATTCCAGGCCCTGTGAACCCAATGTTTAAAAACAGCTGCCTGAACTTCCGATTTTTGGTCCCAGGGGTTGGGCTGGAATAGGTGTCAGGGAAGGCGACCTGGAAGAAGTGAAGGGTCAGAAGTGGGCGTATGGATTGGGCGACTCGGGCGCAGCTAGAACTGGGCCTTCAGAAAGGTCCATTTGAGAGGTAGGTCATCAATGGTGAAGCCCCCATGCCTCACAGGAGATATCATTGCCTTGTCAGGTGAGTGTAAAACTGTAAATGTTGTCTATTAGCTGACTCTGGAATGGCTGGCCCATCATGGCCTTTCCCTATGGGGGAATTCTCATTGTTGCTGCCTAATCAAAGTGTATTCGACTGAACCACGGAAAGCATGGAGTGGATTCTCAAGACAGTCATGGAGGTGGCATCGTTTTGCTGCCACTACCTGGTACAGATATTATGAAGTCATGAGCCTGAATTTTGCACTCATTAAGCATGTGCAATTGACGGGCATGGAAGCTGACGTGATATGCGCTTTTGGTCACAATCGCAACTGGGATACGGTTTCATGCTGGCTGGCCAATTAACTGATGATCAGCGTGAAACGGGCACTGAGAATGGCTCAGCGCTGCCAATTGGGGGGGAGGGGTGCAAGAAGAGGGGGAGTGCCAAGACAAGTGGGAGAGCAGGCTGGTGGTTTACAACAAATTCCCTGAAGGCTGACACTGCTATGGAGCTGCCTTAGGGAGCTACAGTATTGTTCGAAAGATATCTGCACACAAAAATGCCACAAGCTATCTCTAATGCATATACAAACAACTGACATCAGTACTAACTTCTCAGCCTTCAAACATCGTCTGGGAATTTTATTCCACCCTTGATCAAGAATGATGCAAAAATGTGAAGACTGTCTGGCCAATTGTTCTGTGCGCTATGCATAAAGGTGCATGGGCCACTAAAAATCCTGGTTGGTTGGGGCTTTAATTGGCTTAATTTGAACTTTAATTGTTGGAGGGAGTGCTTCCATCTGCTGTGCGCACCTGCCGAACGTGATATGGCGCAACAATACTATCACATTGGGATGCCAGCCCGATATTTCCTCACGTGATTTCGCACTAGGTCAGGTCGGCCCCCTGTCTGATCGCAGCATGTAAAATTCTGGCCATGTAGTTAGCTGCCAACGCTAAGTGGGTGGATGAATGATGAACAGTGCAATGCTCATTATTCTATCCTCTTGCCACCCATCTATCAGGATTGCGCTCACATTGTTGACCCTTGACCAGGTTCCTCACAGCTAGACACTGTCATGGCATAACAGTGTGACTGAGAAGGAGGAAACCAGTAGGCCTGCCAGTGGTTGCAGAGCACAGTATGCTACATTGGAGTCATAGCCACAACATACATGGCATCAAGCATGCGTGGAGAGTCATTTTCTTCACCAAAAGTTACCAGTAATCACATGGTGAAAATGTAAAGACATAGAGCAAATGAGAGCTCTGTAACCTGAATGGCTCACAACCCTTTTCAGCTTATGTTTTTATTCACAGAATATCACACAGAGGAGACATGGGGGAACAGATAGGTTCAGCTGCCCCATAATTTTCTAACCAGGACCTTCAGGTTTGGTGGAAGAAGTCCAGAAGAGGAGACCAGTCCTCTACCCAGTTGGCCACTGTAAAGCCCCTGCATCATCCAAGAAGGCTTGGATTCAAATTGTGGCCCTGGTGGTTGCAGCAGGAGACCATCAGCACTTGTGGACTCAGTGCAGGAAAATGTTCAATACTGTGTTCCGGCAAGGTGAGTGACTTGTCTCATCCACGCAGAGTTCCAAGGGAAGGGTCATTCCTGCAGTAAAGGTGCGAGACATGGCACACACCTTAGCTTCAGCATTGAGGCTTGTTTATGTATACAGCTCATGTAGGTGTGCACAATACACATGCAAATAATCACTGTGATGTACAGACCCCCTGAAGAGAAATATCCCTCTTTGCATGTTATATCAGGTTAATGTAAATTCATGTTGTTGTTGCAGAACAAAAGGGTGATAAATGCCTCAGAGATGGCCCAGACTGGGGGTGGGTCAGCCTTGCTCAGACACATCCATCCCATGGAACAGATGGCCATGGAGATTGCCAGGGTGCCAGAACAGCTCTCTGTTGGTGATGGTGAATCTCAAGTTGCAGGTGATAAAGGCGGTATTGAAAACACCCTGGCACATGGTGGTAATGCTTGAGGTTATGTTGTCATTTCGCTGAGCACAATTGGACATTAGCATGAGAGGGGGTGCAAGGATGGAGTTTTGTCATATGGACAGTGTGAGCATGGTTAAGGCAATGGCGTACATCAGAGACTGCTTTCACAATGAGAAGATTTATACCTAAATAACTCCTTTCGTGTCTCACGCAAGCCTCCATTCTGCATCCTAACCTCCCCGGGTCAGATCACAGCTCGGACATCAAGAAGAGGAAGAGATGTCCAAGCGGGCAGTGTCACAGCAGACTAGCCCACACACCACCAACTAGATACAAGCACACTGGAGCAATATAGTGTGTGTAGAGTCAATGGCACAGGGTGAATGTAACAGCACCAGAGTGCAGGAGGAGGTGTTTGAGGCAGAGACATCAGTGTGCAGTCCCCCTGGGAGGAGGGAGGAAAATCACGATGATGATCCAGTGAGCAGGAACGTGGTGCCTCAGGGGTCACTTTTTGGGGCACTGTATTTCTCTAATCAGCAGATATGTGGACATCTGACGGAGTTCCCTGAGACAGTGGGAGCTCTTGGATGGTGAGTGGAAGTGTCCATTGCCATCATGACCTCCACATTGTCCTGGGGGCTCGACTGCATGAACTCTGGCCATTAGAAACTGGCCAATCTCATGGGGAGACCCATGGAGCAGCACTTGAAGTGGATGCAAGAGCAGCAACTCAGCCAGAAAAGGATGCAACCTTCCTCAGTAGCCTGGATTGGTCTGCTCAGAGTTTTTTTTGTTGTTTTTATTCATTCATGGGATGTGGGCTCCGTTGGCCGGGCCATCATTTATTGCCCATCAATAGTTGCCCTTGAGAAGGTGGTAGTGAGCTGCCTTCTTGATCCACTGCAGTCCATGTAGTGTAGGTACACCCACAGTGCTGTTAGGGAGGGAGTTCCAGGATTTTGACCCAGAGACAGTAAAGGAACAGTGATATATTTCCAAGTCAGGATGGTGATTGACTTGGAGGGGAACTTCCAGGTGGCGGTGTTCCCATGTATCTGCTGCCCATGTCCTCCTAGAATCTGAGCACTGACATCCATGGAATACATGAGGAGCTGTGTAACGTGAACAGGACACACTATTGGCAGAGACGATTAAAGGAATGGACGACTGCTGTGCACCAGCAGCCAGCCCCATCATCCCACCTGAAGGCTAACTGAGTACTGTGCAGATCACTGAGGAGGGTGAAGGTACAGAGAATTCCTCAGAGCTCCTCAGCACCCTCACCTTCCTCCACCTCCCCAACCCCTCTACCAGAGCCCTCATCTGCTGCATAAGTGCCAGTGAGCATGGCTACCCATGCAGAGATACAGAGTCTGAAGGAGGTCCCCAACAGGTTCCTTGATTATATTTACTTACATGTATACATGACTGTGTGTGTTTGTACACTAGAGAGCTCCAAAAGAATGGTAAGATTATGAAGGTGGTTCTTACCAGTAATAATGAGAGTGAAATGCTGAGGTCCATCTCGACATGCCATTAACAGGATCAAGGCTGTTGGCTGATTTGTGATGCTTTGAGGGTTTCTTCCTTCTCTGCTGAGTCATGTAAGAATCCAGAGGTCAAAAGCTCAAGCATTGAGATGCTCCTTGTATCTTTCATTGTCAATCCAATCTTGATGTTAAGGGAGGCTCAAGGATCAGTCTCCATAAGGAGATGCTGGGCAGCAGATGCATCACAAGCATGAGGGCTGGGTTTAAGGCATTCGACTGAACTGCACTCGCCTAGGTGTAGGCATCGCAGTTTGGGAGGCCATATATTGTGCAGGTAATGTTGGTTGTCTGCTGCACCCACTACTTTGGCTGCATTTGCATTTCAGGTGTCACAGGATGTGCTTTTTGTGGTAAGCAGCAGTATATGGAAACCAGGAATGCTCATGTGGCGCCCACACTAGAAATTGGACCGTTGGTTGGAATGGATCGCGCAAGATCTTTCAGAGAGCTGTTGTTGAGGGGTTATGGGCTCCTCATATGCGAGATGCCTTATCTGAATGTATGCTACAACATATAATCCTATCAGCATGTATAGAGTTTGAAGTATGATGTTGTGTTACTCTTAGCATTGTGGGTATGGTTTGATTATGGACCAGTTGGTGGCCTGGGCCCTTCCTTTACAGTCACTGGTGTTCATGCGAGGGGAGAGCAGTTGTGAATGATATATAACCATGCTTGCAATATGATGAGACCCCTGGTTATGATGGTGAGGGTTTCAGCCATATGAATGTGACTGAGTCAAACTCATTGATGTTTATTCTCTCCCTTATGGGGAATGAGCTGTTGTTTGGGTAATTGTGGAGCCAATGTACAAGGCTCTTTAGGTGGAAGTATGTCACCAGGGACTGGATGATGGTGATATCAGAAGATCTTATGAGAATCTATTTTGCACAAGGACCTGTCTGGTGATGATCTCCCTCCTGCACTGAGTCAGCCCTAGCTACGTGGCCATGCCTCCCAGCTGCTCTGCTACTGGCAGCTTCCTCATCCTCATCCGTTTCTGAGTCTTCCAAATGGACAAGGGCTCCCTCTTCCTCCTCACCTTCATCCTCCCCAGAGCTAAGAGCCCTGCCCACAGCATCATTGACATCAATTTGTAGGCCCCTCCACTGCGCAATGTTGTGCAGCATGCAACACATCGCTACTATTCTTGATACCCTTGTTGAGTCATATGCAGAGCTTTACCTGAGCCCATCTTTAAAATGCTAATTGCCTGCCCAATGATGCTCCTGGTGATGACATGGCTGCTGTTGTAGTTGTGCCCTGCCTCTGTTTGTGGGCTTCTAAAGGGTGTCATTAGCTAAGTTCTTAAGAAGTCAACCATGGATCTGCTTTAGTGGCTGAAATAGCTGAGGGAGTTGGGAACTCCTTAGTATGAATAAGCTGTGGCAGCTGCCAGGGAACCTTGCACAAACATGAAGGAAGACCTTGTGGTGGTCACAAACCACCTGTACATTGACTGAGTCAAAGGATTTCTGGTTGACAAAAGTGTTGTATGTTGAATTAGGGCTTTAATGGTGACATGGGTGTTAACAATAACACCCTGCACCTGAATGAAGGCTTTCAAATGGACAAAGGCCATGGTTCCCTGCATCTGAGACACTAAATCTATAGAGAAATTAATTAGTTCCCCACACGAGCAAACGAGGCTTTAGTGACTTCACGCAGCTGTGTGCTGCTGACTGGGATATGCCAGTCAGGTTTCCAGATGATCCCTGGAAAGATCATAGAAGTTGAGAGTGACAGTTACCTTCACAGCCACTGGAAGGATATGGGATCGATGGATTTTGGCTCGAGCTGCTGCTGGACCATGTAACACATATCACCACCTCATGGCTTAATCTCAGTCACCTTCGGCACTGGCTGTCTGTCATATTTAGGTATGATGTCCTAGGTTCTTACATCCTTCCCACAGGGTGGTACTTGGTTACCTTGCCTCTCCTCACTCCCCTTCCTAGGGTGCATGCTGCAGCCTCTTCTTCCTAACTTTCTGCCCTCCCTCGGGCCTCCAGCTGCTCATGGTGATTGGCTTCTATGGACTCTACGAGCGAGCGTGCCATGCCCATCTTGTATGTTCCTTCACACAAAGTGTGAATGCATCCTTCTCCAGCACAAAGTTCTTCCTGAAACTTGGGTGCCCCACCCCCATTCCTATTCCTATGAAAATGGGAATTGCCATGTTTGGGGGCAGGGCTTAGGATTTTTGGACAGTTCTGCTATTTTTGCCTCAACGGAGAGGTTCTACATTGTAGCAAAAATCTGGGCCCAGGTTTGAGAACTTGTGAATAAAAGGTAAGTGTAAAATGTTTTGATACCTCCAAATGTCACTATTAGGCACTGTATTATAATGTAGATATATTTTTAATGCAATGGTTCAGCAGTGGGATGATCCTTACATTGACAAACATTGTATAATTTTTCAAATGTGTTATGATTCAGTTAGGGACCAACAACTTTTGTTGTAAAGTAGACAGAATTTGAATTTTCAGGTAGTTACTAAGAGGCCAGAATTTTTCCATTATCAAGCTGGGGGCAGGCCCTGCTCGCCAACGTGAAAATGACGCGGGATGAAGTCGGGGGAACCCCCAACGTCATCCCACCCCATTTAAATATTCAGGAAAGCAGGCGGACAGTGAAATCAGCTGTCCGCCCGCCGACCTGTCAATGGCCAATTGAGGTCATTGACAGGGTAGTTAACCCAATTAAAGGCCCTGCCCGTCCAACCTTAAGGTTGGTGGGCAGGCCAGGAGCCCCAGTGGGCTTCTGAATATAAATGAAACCTCATCCACTGGCGGGATAGGTTTTCTTGTCTGTTTTTAAAAAGTTTAATAAAGTTTTAGTCATATTTATTAACATGTCCCATCTCATGTGACATTGTCACATGAGGGGGGCATTTTAATAATATTTTTATTTTTCTATTTTTGATGTTTATAAAAGTTTCACCGATCTCCCTGAGCCAGCACCTAGTCTCAGAGAGCAGTGCGCTCTTTCACACGCATGCACGAAAGAGCGCACTTTGACAGTTGGGGAATCCCACCCCCCCCCCCGCCCCGCACAGGAAGCGCATAGCGCTTCCCATCGGGCAGACCGCTGGGAGGACCTTAATTGGCGCGCCCAATGAAAATGGCGGCAGGGCCCACTTTGGCGATGGCGATCGGCTGCCCGCCCATCAAGCGCAAAATTCTGCCCAGAGAATAAAGTCACAAGATTCAATGGTTATAAACAAACAGAATGAATTTTATTATTGTCACGTACAGAATGTATTTGCTTTCTTGCTGCCCATAGTCAGGTCAGGATCATCAGGAGATCTGTTTTGAATGGAAACTGGTGTCATTTGTTACCCTTGGAATGTGTATTCCATTTAAATAACTCAGCAGAAAGTTTTCACAAGTTTAGAAATAAAGGTTTTTTATTCTAATACACAAAGCCCTAATTAACGCAACGTCACATACTCAGTCTCATACAAGCACACACACACATTAGATATTGATAAAGATAGTGCACTTTGACAGTTTAAAGTTAATACAGTCTCTGTTTTATGATTTCCAGTCTCCCGCATGGCAGACTTCAGGTTCCTTGAATGGATACGATGATTTAAAGTTAAAGTGAGAGTTTTGAAACAAGAAAGGTTCACAGCAAGTTGCTTGTAGCCGAGTATTTAGGAGATTGGTCTCAGGTGAACTTTGAAATTGGAACGGGGAAATGCTTTGGCTGCTTGATTACTTGCAGTTAGTTTAAGAGCCTGCTCCTCAGATTGGCTGATGACTGATGGTTCATAAAAGGCAAAGATGGCACGGCGTTTCTCTGAAGCTGTTGTCTCATTGGGGTTCTTCTGCAGCCGTCCTCGCTCTCTTCTGGGTCTTGGGATAATAAAGGATCTCAGTATCCGAGGCCAGCTTCAGTCACATGGTCAATGGCCATTGTCCACTCAGAATAGCTAAAGTTAAAAGGCCATTGATACACAATAGGAGATAGCTGGTGGTATTTCACACTTAACTTGTGAATAACTGGTTTCATCAACTTTCTTTTATTGAATTGCAAACTTGGTCACATAGGCTGGAATTTTCCACTCCCATTGGCGGCGGATGGCATGGCAGACTGAGTGTTAGAATTTGGCTGGATGGGCAGAAATCAGTTTTGTGCAGAAATTGGGGCTTACCTTTAGGGCCGTGCTCAGATCATGGACATCTGAGGAGAAGACAATGCTAGAAACCTACAGCAACTGGACCCTGGAGGAACATATGTGTCACATGCTGAGTGGATTCTCGTGCACATGGCTCTGCTGCAAAGAAGCTATCAGAGGGTGGGAGGTCTCCATGCAGCAGCTTTGACTTCACTGAGGCTTTGGGATTTCGCAGACTATGCCATGGGCTCACACCATTTCCATGGTCTCTGCTGATGCTTTGGACCTGCTTCGGAACTTCACAGACTTTGCCATGGACTGGTATGGATGATCGCGCGAAGTGGGGTGGGGCTGGGTGAGGCAAGAGGAAGGTCTAGGTGTGAGTGGGAGAGGAGGGGAAAGGTGATGTTGGTGGAGGGGGGGAGAAGGTGTAAAGGAGGGGTGAGGTTGGAATGAGGGGACAAATGTGTCAGAGAGGTGAGGTTGGAAGGGGGAGTGAAGGTGTTGGGAGTGCTGTTGGGAGGGGGAGGAGGGAGTATGCAGGGGAGAATGATGTAAGTGGCAGGTGGGTGTAAGGTGGAAGGAAGGTGCAAGGGAGAGAGATCGGAGGGCAGAAGGAGGGAATTCAGAGGGGGAAATGTGTTCAGGGGGTGGAGGAGGAAGTTGGGAGGGGGGAATGTGTCTGGGGAAGAGGAGAGTTTGGGGTACAGGGGAAGAAGAGATTATGGGGTGGAGGAAGGATGGTGGGGAGTGGAATGTCCAGGTGAACGTGCAAGGGAGGGGCCTGTGGAGTCAATGATTGCCTCCTGAGGACCCAACCGAGGGTGAGCGTGATAGGATGGAAAAGAGAGTGTGAGAGTGGGCAGGGGGAGCCACTAGGTTGGGAGGGTGACAGTGCTTCGGTACTGGTAGGGGGCGTGGTGAGGGTAGTTGGTGGGGACACGGAGGCAAACACAGATCCCGGGTGTGGGAAGGAGGAGGTCAGGGAGGTCATTGTGGATGGGGGTGGGATTTCCAGGAAGGTAAGGAATGTACATGTTCACCTGGACATCCTGGAATGACAAGGGTTCAGGCTGTAGGGTAATGCTGGGGAGTTTGAAATTGATGCCAGGAGGTGGACCATGAGAGGGGAAAGGGCATGAGTGACTGTGGGAGGGGAGCGGATGGGGGAGTTAATCAAAAACTTAACAACTACCATGCTGTGCAAATTGAAATTGAGTGGAGCCTCATGTTGGATGGGCACAGGTGCTGCATTGGATTGCAATCAAAGGGTGGGCAGATATGCAGGTCAGCTCAGAAAGACAACTGAAAGTGAACCCCAGCAGGCAGCATTGAAAATCCTCAGGACATTGAGATGGGTGTGATGAAGGAAGGCTCCACGTGCATGGGAGAACAGCTGCATGAAACTCCAAAAGGCCCTGTTTCCACCCCCCCTCCCACCCCCTACAAACACACACACACACACACACACACTCATGCTTCTCCCTCTAGGATACTCGTGGTCTGGCTGTGTGCAGTTGAACTGCTGGTGGGGCGGAGCAGGGGGAGGACTCGCAAAGCCTGTAAATGAAGCTGAAAGGCAACATTACACATTATTCATGAAAGTGAATATATTTCCAGATCATAAAGTGACATAATATATTCACCAGTGAAACCACTTATGATCAGAATTTCTTAACTTTTCTAGGCCTACCACTTCTTCTAGGTGCCCTTACATCTGCAGTAGGGGTGGAGACAGCCTGTGCAATAGTTGGCCCTGTTGCCTCTGTTGACCTCGGCCTGTGTACTCTGGAGAGGCGAGGCCTTGCAGCCCCTGGCTTGCTTTGGCTGTCCTCCTGTGGACGAGCTGCTCCCTCTGTGGTGACAGAGGATGAGGTTGAGGGGGTCACAGGCAAAGGGGACTCGGAGGGAGCGGACAGCCTCTGAGATTCCTGAGTGGATGACCCTGGGGCGTCCAGCTGCTGCTCTTCCTCCCTTTGGTTGCCCGAGGGTCCCGGCCTGACTCCTTGAGGGGGAGGAGCACCTGGAGGGACATCGACGTGCCTCGTTTCCCTCTCACTGTGCCACCGCAGGAACTCACCCATGGCTATGGTGATGAAGTGCAGGTCTGGATGCATCTCTGCATTCTGCTGACCAGGGTTTCCATGGCGCCACCATCCTTCACCTGGAGTCCTCTATGTGCCCACATGTAGGTACCACTTCATTAGAGAGCAGGCAGACTCCTCTGACTCGGGAATCATTCTGTTGAGGGCTTCCAAAAGCTCTGAGTGATGTTCCCCTGCCTTCTGCTGATTCCCCACGATGAGTTAGAAGGTGAAATCCAAGAGGCTGAATCTGCCTCCACCTGCTGTGGATACATGTCCATGTGGTGACCACCAGATTGTGAACCCAAGCCTGCTCTAGATCTAGGTCCCACAGAGGATTGTGTCTCTGTGCCGGTGCAGGATGTGGGTAAGCTCTGTGATGGGTCTTCCAGGCTGCTCATTTCCAGCTCTTCAATGGAGGAGGTGTCCGCTTGGCTGGAGGTGAGGACATGGATGGAGCTGCGGGACTGATGGCTGAGGGGGTCGGTCGCTTGGCAGAGCTCTCTGTGAACCAAAGTAGAGATGATTAGTGCATGGCAGCAGAGTCAAAAACAGGAGAAAAAGCACTCACAGCTGCATTGAGAGAGGGATGATGTGGTGCAGGATTGTCCCATGGGTGTTCACTGCCAACCTCATCATCACCGCAGGCACAGACAATGTGCTCACCAGCCAGCATGATGGCACACTCCTCAAAGTGAATGAGTGGCCTAATGTCAGCCATTCCACCAACAGTCTGGGATCTCTCCCTCCTGATGTGAGCCAGCTTCTCCTGCATGAAAACAGATGGAGAGAGTGTGATCAGGACACATGCCACAACCGAGGATAAGGATGCATGGAATGTTTGTGTGGTCAGCGTAATCATGGGCGGGATGAGGATACAAGCTCCAGAGGATATGAGCCTGATGGAGATGTGAGGGTGTGTGTGAAAGTTAATGGTGTTGTCCCTTGAGGTGTGAGATTCCTGTGGATGTGTGATGTGTTTGGGAGTGTGTTCAGAGTGATAAGCTGGTTGACTTACCCTGGCAGAATGGATGAGAGCATTCATCTTCTTCCTGTATTGGATGGCAGACCTTCTCTGTGCTCTGTTGGCGCTGACAACCACTGCCACTGCCTCCCAGGTTGGACTGGTGATGCAGGTGTACCTCTTGCGGCTAGAGTGAAGGTAGAGGAGTTCGCGGCCGAAGGGTAGAATGATATTTCTCACAACTGCACTTAGTGCAAACCTAAGATGATTCTGTCTATAGAGTCTAGGAGTCCATTGGCCCTATGTTTTGAGTAAGCTTCGAATGATGGCAAGTGTGAAACCCACAAATAACATTCATCTTGGTATGTCCAATGCAGGGGGAGAATCTCCTTATCGACATTCAATTCAGGACTTTTTGGAAGCTTGATGGCCTGTGTTGAATAAGCAAAGGTCACCTGACCCCTTGGCAGCCATCTTAACAATTCATCGCTGTTCATTTTAAACAAATAAAAGACAGTTTCAGAAGCTTCCTTATGAGCTCCATCCATGTATAAAATTAAGAATATCACTTGCCTTTATGGGGCATGACGTACATACAAGAGTCAACAAAGCAAACAGTCAATATTATCTGTCTTATGCTCTAACATCCAGAATTAACATGAAGTAAACATGATTTAAGAGGAAATCAGTGGTCAAGCACACCACAAACTACACATCAAATAGTAGAACACCCAGCACAGATTCCATGAATTCCTCAGCAACCCACCCAGACATCAGTGATCACTGTGAGTCACAAATATCCTTTACACTCTCTCTTCTTCATGAGGGACTTCAGCTCCTCTCTTCTGAGGATATAGCTTCTGATTTCCCTCAACAGCTGCTCTAACTCAGATGGCCCCAACATCTGTTTTTCTCCCAGTTGCTTAACCCCTTCTCCCAAGACTGCATGCCATTAGATTCACAAGGCTGCACCCCACATCTAATTATTAGCACAGTCTCAGCTCTCTAGCTACTCTGAGCAGAACACCACTGCTCTGGGCTTCTTTGAGCCCCAACTCTCAGTTTTACTGAGCAACTACTGCTCCTGTGCTTCCCAGCTACATCAAGGTGCCCAGAGTTTCCCTGAGCCCTGGCCTGCTCGCTAGCGTGCGGCTGCACAGAGATAGCGAACTTCTGCTGCTTCTTCACTTCTGGACTAAAAACTTGTCATATGAGCTTTCTTTTTGCATCCAAGAAGCTGGTCACATGGTTGGGTATTCACACCCCAACACCATGTAGGTGCACTGCCCGATCTGTCTCCCCTCAGATTGTAGTTCTTGCATTAAGCACATCTCACATGGCAGTCAGGGCACAATCCAGTGGCTAAACAAGAACCACTTTGTTTTCTGGTAGCTGAACAAACTCCTTCAATTGCTCCATTGAAGCTGGCTGACAAAGAGAAACTGGAAACCAAGCATGTGCGGCCTGTCTCCCGGGGGGAATGTGAGTGGCATGTGAGGAATAGAGATTTTATTGGGTGGCATGGGGAATCGGAGATGCCATGGGATGGCATTGGGGTGGGTGGGAGGATGAGGGGGGTGAGGGGTGAGGATTAGGGGCCTTTACACAATGTTGGGAGCAGCACTGCTGTGTGGAAGAACCGAGGTGGACCTTCTAACTGGCCCAAATCCACATCCACTCTCCTCATTTTTTTATTAATTCATGGGCTGTGGGTGTCGTTGGCTAGGCCAGCAATTATTGCCTACCCCTAACTGCCCTTATGAAGGTGGCTGTTGTCTTCTTGAACTGTGCTGTTAGGGAGGGAGTTCCAGGATTTTGACCCAGCGACAGTGAAGGAACGGCAATATATTTCCAAGTCAGGATGTTGAGTGGCTTGGAGGGGTACTTTCAGGATGTGGTGTTCCCATGTACCTGCTGCTCTTCTCCTTCTAGATGGTAGTGGTGATGGGTTTGGAAGGTGCTGTCTAAGGAGCTTTGGTGGGTTATTGCAGTGCATCTTGTAGATAGTAGACATTGCTGCCACTGTGCATTGGTGGTGGAGGGAGTGAATGTTTGTGGATGAGGTGCCAATCAAGTGGGCTGCTTTGTCCTGGATGGCGTCCAGCTTCTTCAGCGTTGTAGGAGCTGCACTCATTCAGGCAAGTGAGGAGTATTCCATCACACTGCTGACTTGTGCCTTGTAGATGGTGAACAGGTTTTGGGGAGCCAGGAGCTGAATTACTCGTTGCAGGATTCCTAGCCTCTGTCCTGCTCTTGTAGCAACAGTATTAATATGGCTGGTCATATGGCATACCATCATGGCTTGCAAAATGCACTACAAACCCGGCCCATGTGAAAAGAAAGTAATCCCTCATAAAGTTACACAATGATCGGGTGTGCTTTTTGTGAGCTATGCTTGTGCGCAAGTTGGGTTATCCTGAGGCTAGACAAAATTTCAGCCCCTGGTGTCCGAAAAAATGGGAGCAGTGATTATGATCTGAATTGTTGGATTCAGTTTTGAGTCCTGAAGGCTGAAAATGCCAATTCAAAAACCTCCAGAATAATTAAAAGATTAGGCATTTCACGAAGCATTGAAAAATTCAAACAAAGGAAAATGTCGATAAAAACCCATTAGGTCAATATTAGGCTGAAGAAATAAGACAAAAGGCACAAGAGTTGCTTCAAAGTTTCCCAAAGGATCCAAAAAATCAGGAAAATTAGTGTGGAAATGGGTTGAGAATTGTTCACCAACTCTTTATACTAGCCTTTCAAATTTCTTTCTTTACATAGCTCATTGCCTAGCAACTCTAAATGCCCATTTATTACATATGTGCACAAATGATTGGGTGTGCTACATTGTGGAAACATTGGGAAATTGGATGAGTGCCTTAATTTTAACATCATCATAAAATTACCAACTGTTTCAAGCGGAAGCTTAAGGAATGCCAGAAAGGAGCATGATGTAGAAAGTGGACAGAGGCTCAACATTTCAAGGGCCTGTCAGATTTTCTACAATGTTATTTTCCATTTTGGCGTGTAACAGCGATCAAAGCAATGAAGTGTCCCCACATCTCATGAAATAACTTGCACAATTACTTTACCTTTTCGCCTTACCTTTCAATTTGACTAATTGACTGGTTTTCTTCTTATTTTTGAATAACTGATTTACCAGTTGACTGGACTAAATACTAATCTATTTCCTAATTTCCTTACAGCACCGTAGTATAAATCACAATATACAAGCTTCACTTTTCTACTTGAGGTAATGATTTTGCTTCAACTTTTTTCCATCTGAAGACTTTCTTTACAGATTGATTAATGTTTTTCCCTTTTCAAATGACTGCCAATTTATTTGCTACTTAAGTTGATAATTTATTTTAACAGACACACTAATTAACCTCATAATTATTAATATTGATGTTTCAGTTAGTATTGCTACGGTCCAGAAAATGATTTCTTCCACTAGGTAAGGATGGTTATATTAAATTATCATAAGTGAAAGCATCTTAAAATATGAATGATCTACCCTAAATCAATTTGCTGTATAAATTGAAAAATCAGAAAACTATTCTTCCAGTTCTCCTCTGTACATTTTTATGATCTCTAAATCCCAAGGCAACACAGGGGAAGAAAGAGAGAGAGACTGGAAAATACAATGGACTTCACAAAAATGTGATTTAGGCCGAATTGTAGATCTCCTTCATTGGTCTAAGCAATGGACTCATTGCTCCAGAATACTTGGATTATATTCCACATTAAACCTGGACTCATTTGTAATCAGCTGGTGTTCCGGGATTTCACAGGTGATGGCATCAATCCGACTGTTTCCTTTCATCTTTCAGGGGATGTGAGCATTTGTTGTCTGCATCCATCTGTAATTGTAAGGAAAAAATAATAATGTGTGCATATGTAATGCCTAAAGTGTTATTATGCCTGTTTTTGTCCCTTGGGAATTCTTCTTCCAAATCTAGGAATGAGTTTGGAAACCCAAAGAAATTTTTATCCTGCCACTTTACTCAGAACAAGTGAAATAATAGCTGGAAGCAAGGCTACTATAGAAAAAGAGGTTGTAACTAAAGTCTTGCAATGCAAAAAAACAGTCATTAACAGCAACAAATTGTAATGCATCAAAAGAAAAATGCAGGAAAATTTTGACAATATGCTAAACAAAGTTGAAACTGAGAGTCTAGTCACATCTTTTAAGAAGCCAATTCTTAAATGTCAGGTCACTGAAACACACCTCTCTCGTATATATGTGTATATGTGTTGCGGAAGGAAGACCTCAAACTGTGAAATTAGGTATGGTGATGAACCCTATTCTCAATACCAACATGCTTACAAAAAATCCTTGTCTTTTAGGGAGGAAAATTGGGAATGCTGCAAATCAGCACTTAGTTCTAGATTCAGCAATTTGAGCTCCCCGCCCCCTTGGAAAGTATGATCCTGTAATATAAGTGTACATATAATTCTACGTTCAAAATTATATTGTTCATTTAGCGAGTCTTCATTTTTTTTCCTGATAATTTCTCCATACACAGAACTGGCATGTCTACACAGAAATGCCCGACTGTTATTATTTTAAACAAAAAGTAATTAGGCTCAAAGGGCAGAATCTTGCTAACTTGGTCCCTGCCTGGACCATTTTTGGGTTTGAACCCAATTTTCTAGTGGGCTTTCCCGAGGAAACATCATTACTATCCTGCCTCTCCGCTGCCTGACCAATTAAGGAGAGCAGGCGCGATGATGCATTAATTCCGTCAAAGGAGGAATTTCTAATTAAAGGGATCACGGCATGGTTTAGAATGGTTCACCAGTGCTTGAATGTTTGAGGCTGCAGCAAGCACAAGAATGAAGAGGAGACTCAAGAAGGCTGTTTCCCCAGTCTCTCACTCTTACTTGAAAGTCCTGTCAAGGGATCTGAGGGGCTGCAGAGACGTGAGCTCTCTTAAGGATGGGAGGAAGAGAGCAACCTCTCCAATCAAGCAGGCATAAATGTAAGTGGCCAAGGAAGTCAGCAGCAGAAGTGTGCTCCCTAAAATCTGAAGTTAGCAAGAGAATCCAGAGCCTCAGGAGGGAAGGACAGGTAAATGGTGTAACAATTTCAGGTGCTAAGCCCTACATTTTGACTTACCCAGCATTTTCCTGCACAGCACTCCTCAGGTTAATACAGCTTGCATCTCCACTCATTCCACTCTCTGCAGATGCCTCAAATTCCCATCTGAGTAGCCAACACACCCACTCGCCCTCGGCCTTTTGCCACCTCACACCCATGTCTCAATTACCTTCTACAATCGGTGTCCTTCTCCCTTCTCCACAGAAACCATTACATGCACTCATACCTCTCTACTTCCTCCTCTTGCAAGAGAAGACAGAAAGCTATTTGGTGAGAGGCAGAAGCCTGGTGGAGGGAGGGGTGGAGTTTACCCTCTTGTGACTGCCCCTTTGCTGACCACCGGCAACGCATAACCACCTGCTCCACTGGGAAGGAGGTCTTGTTCCAGGAGGCTGCAGTGGTCAGCCGTAATCTGCTGTGAGAGTCTGAGTCTCCTGAGGAATTGGTGCTCAGACAAATTGAGGGAACTGATTGTCCACCTGTTGATCCTGTGTTAGGGTCTCACTTCCTTCCACTTAAATCTCAGTATCCACCCCATCTGTCCTTTAGAGGAGCATGTAGCTGAGGAGAAGGCAGCTGGTGTTGCTCCTGCTCCTGCTGCTGACAGAGCTGATGGCTGTGATGATTCTTCTGCTCCTGCCCCTCAGCAGAATTGGAAGGTAGAGCTATATAAGCTGCTCCCATGCTGCTTTTGAAGGCATGCAACAGGAAAGTGTAACTGAAGGTGAGCAAAATGCTAGACATGGGAAGTGCCTTCTAAGAAGTTGGCAATCACTCATCAAATACTGAAAGCACTCTCTGGGAGACGAAGTGCTTTGAAAGCTAGCCATGGTTGGAGCTCATCGGTGAAACTGATCAAAGCCATCGCAGCTTGTCAGTTTCACTGAAGAAGCTCTTTGTGCTGTGCACTTGCCTCAGTGTCTCTGGTAAGGTGCAGACATAGCGTGGGAAAGAAAGAATCCTGGTTAAAAAGGCTCCTAATTGCCATTTTAATTGGCTCAATTGCTTTCCCGCTAAACCCATGGTGGTTCCTCACAAAAACACAAAATTCACCCCAGGAAAAGCCTGAAGAGGACAGGGTGACATCAGGATCCTGACCTGTTGCCAATTTCAGGGACTTTACCACCCTGTACACACCAGAAGCAGACTCTACTTAGAAACATAGACATGTAGAAAATAGGAGCAGGAGAAGGCCTTTCAGCCTTGCCTTCAAACCTGCTCCACCATTCATTATGATCATGGCTGATCCTCTGTCTCAACGCAATAATCCTGTGATCTCCCCACGCCCCTGGACGTCTTTCGAATCTATAAATCTATTTCCTCCTTAAATATATTCAGTGACTTGGCATCCATAGTCTTCTGTCATTGGGAATTCCACAGGTTCACCAGCCTCTGAGTGAAGAAGTTTCTCTTCATCTCAGTCCTAAATGGCCTACCCTGTATCCTGAAGTTGTGCCCCTTGTTCTGGATCCCCCAGCCAGAGGAAATATCATCCCAGCATCCAATCTGTCCAGCCCTGTCAGAATTCTATATGTTTCAATGAGATCCCCTCTCATTCTTCTAAACTCCAGTGAATACAGGCCTAGTTAACCCAACCTCTCCTCATACGACAATCCTGCCATCCCAGGAATCTGCCTGGTGAGCATTTACTATACTCCCTCTATGGCAAGTATATCCTTTCTTCGATAAGGAGACCAAAGCTGCACACAATACCTCAGATGTGGTCTCACCAAGGCCCTTACAACTGCCATAAGACATCCTTGCTCCGATACTCAAATCTCGTCACAATGCAGGCCAACATACCATTTGCCTTCCTAACTGCTTGCTGCACCTGCATGCTTGCTTTCAATGACTGGACAAGGACACCAATGTCTCTTTGTACATCAACATTTCCCAATCTATCACCATTTAAATAATACCCTGCCATTCTGTTTTTCCTACAGAAGTGGATAACTTCACACTTATCCACATTATATTGCTTCTGCCATGTGTTTGCCCACTCAATCAACTTGTCTAAATCATCTTGAAGCCTCTTTATATTCTCCTCACCATTCACATTCCCATCTAGTTTTGTGTCATCAGCAAACTTGGAAATATTATATTTGGTTCTCTCATCTAAACCATTGATATATATTGAAAAGCTGGGGCACAAGCACTGATCCCTGCAACACCCCACTAGTCACCGCCTGCCACTCCGAAAAAGACCTATTTATTCATACTGCCTGTGACCATCAATTCTCACTCCATGCCAATATGTTACTCTCAATCCCATGTGCTTTAATTTTGTGCACTAACCTCTTAAGTGGGACCTTATCAAAAGCTTTCTGAAATCCAAATACACCACATGCGCTGGTTCTCACTTATCTATTCTACTAGCTACATCTCCAAAAACTCCAGCAGGTTTGTCAAACATGATTTCCCTTTCATAAATCCATGATTACTTTGTTTAATCCCATTGATATTTTCTACTTGGCTGGGGAAATTCTGCTGAAATGTGAGATTTTAAAGAAGTACATAATTGTTGGTAATATTACCAGATGAAAGTTTAACATGTTAACCTGACAGTCCTCTGTTCCCTAGTTTATAGAGATGTAAATGTGTTTTAAACAATGCACTGCATCTACTGATGTGACATTGGTATCACTTGTGGATTATGTGTGAGCACTGCCTACTCACAAGACCTTCAGAAATGTACAATACAGGCCCCTGCTTACTGCCCTTCAATTGCAACCTGTATGACGTTGAAGGCATGTGAGATGACTCTGGGCGACCTCACAGCTGACCATGCATGGCAGATTGACGCAGGGATAGCTGGAGTTATATGGTTAATCTTGAGCTGCTGCGATGCAGAAACAGCTTTATTGTGATGCAAAATAGGCAGTGTTGCCACATCATAAAAATGAGTAAGAAATAACGCAAAATGTTGGGCAGAATTTTGCCCTTGGTGGACGTGCGGGCCCCAACGGCTCGGCGGTGGGTGGACAGCCGACCCCCGCCACTGAAATGGGGCCCGCCGCCATTTTGAGTGGGCAGGCCAATTAAGGCCCACCCAATGGCCTTCCCGACAGGAAGTGCTATGCACTTCCTGTGTGTGGGGGGTGGATGGAATCCCCAACTGTCAAAGTGAGTATGCGCGCAAAAGTGTGCACTGTTCCCTGAGATTAAGTGGTGTGTCAGGGAGATTAGTGACAGTGCACAAAACTTAAAAAAATTAGAAAAATAAAAATATTATTAACATGTCCCCCTCATGTGACAATGGTCACACGAGATGGGACATGTTAATAAATATCACATTACATTTATTAAAGTTTTTAAAAAGGAACATGAAACTTCATCCCGCCTGTGGATGAGGTTTCATGCTTTAACAGAAGTCCGCTGGGTCTCCTGGCCTACCCGCCAGCCTTAAGGTTGGATGGGCAGGGTCTTTAATTATCTTAATTATTCTGTCAATGGCCTCTATTGGCCAATGACAGGTCGGCCGGCGGACAGCTGATTTCGCTGTCTGCCTGCCTTCCTGAAAATTTAAAGGGACCGGGATAACGTCAGGAGTTCCTCCCAATGTTATCCCACGTTATTTTCCCATCGACGAGCAGGCCCCACCCCCAAATCGCCGACAGGAAATTTCTGGCCAAGTTTCCAGCTGTAAAATGATTAAGGTCCATTGTCACAAAGGCCTTCTTTTATTATTAATTAATGGGAATGGATATTCTCAGTTTCCCAGAATAAAGAAGAGAATCGTTGGTTCTGTGAATTAAATAAATTGGTCTCCATTGACAGGTTGCTAGTATATTTCATGATACAATTTATTTGGGCATAGTTTTAAGTTTTTGATCTTCTTCTTACTTAAGCATTTAGTAAGTAGATTTATTGTTTCTGTTTTAAAATGTTGAGCCTTTTCATTGGTTTTAATGGATGCAACTAAAAATGGCAGGTGCACAATTATGTTGTACTTGACTTTGTGTACTACACAACCACTAAGGCCAAGATTGGCTAATCACAACAGAACTGTCTCACTGCTCTTTTCACACTTCTTAAGTAGTTAAATAGCCATTTAAAAGTATGAACTGACGGGTTGCTGTAATCCCAACCTGGGAGACTGTGTTGGCCTTCTTCACCACTTTTTTCCATGTAGCTTGTGCTGCTGCCTTTGCAAAGGGTGTCTGCCTCCTTTGCTGCGCTTCCCACAGTGAGGCCTCCAGGGCTTTATTAGTAAAAGTGATAAAGCTTCCAAAATAATGCTGCTTCAGAATAAAAATCTAAATTGCTATCCTTATTGAAACATGATTCTTTTAAATTTTGCTGGCTGACCAAACTTTGCAATTGGCAGCAGGTTCTGTTACTTGCACAAATTTCCCACGCAGAGTCAGCTTAGTCAAATGGGCTTCATGACATTTTCACATGAGGGGGACATGTTAATGAATTTTTTATTGTTCTATTTTTTATATTTGCCAGCCTTTCAGCGATCTCCCTGAGGCAGCACTTAGCCTCAGGGAGATGTGCGCTCTTTCACGCGTATGCGCGGAAGAGTGCAATCTGACAGTTGGGGAAATCCCTCCCCCCTGCACAGGAAGCACAAAGTGCTTCCCATTGGGCAGCCTGCTGGGCAGGCCCTAATTGACCCGCCCACTTAAAATGCCGGTGGGGCCTGTTTCAGTGATGGCGATTGGCTGCCTGCCTGCCGCTGAGCTGGTGGGGCCTGCCCGCCCATCAAGCGCAAAATTCTGCCCCATGAGTGTGAAGGATGCTAGTAGACCATCAGATACACATTCGGGTTCTGCATGGTCTCCCCCATAATGTTCAGGACATGGGGGGCATAGCGGGGGAATCTACTGTCTTGCTCTACACCAACATCTTGAAAGGGCTCAACTTTTACCCAAGAACCTTCAAAGGTTTCTCTCTCACACTGATTCCAGACATATTTAGGAGGAGATGGTGGCATAGTGGTAATGTCACTGGATTAGATGACCAGGCTAATGCTCTGGGGACACAGGTCCAAACCCCACCATGGCAGCTGGTGGAATTTAAGTTTAATTAAAGATCAAAGTCTATGGCCCTGACAAGGCTTGTGCTCCAGAACTTGCCACACTTGTAGTCAAGCTGTTCTAATACAGCTACAACACTGGCATCTATCTGGCAATGTGGAAAATTGCCCAAGTATATCCTGTACACAAAAATCAGGACAAATTCAAACAGCAATTACTGCCCCATCAGCCTACTTGCCATCATCTGTAAAGTAATGGAAGGGGTCATTCACAGTGCTTTCAAGTGGTACTTGCTTAGCAATAACTTGCTCGTTGATGCTCAGTTTGGGTTTTGCCAGGGTCCCTCAGATCCTCACCTCATTACAGCCTTGGTTCAAATGTGGACAAAAGAGCTGAACTCCAGAGATGAGGTGACAGTCACTACTCTTGACATCAAGGCAACATTTGACCGAGTGTGGCACCAAGGAGCCCTAACAAAACTGGAGTCAATGGGAATCAGAGGGAAAACTTTAGACTGGTTGGAGTCATACTTAGCACAGAGGAAGATGGTTGTCATTGTTGGATGTCAATCACCTCAGTTCCAGGACATCACTGCAGGATTCCTCAGGGTAGTGTCCTAGGCCTAACCATCTTCAGCTGCTTCATCAATGACCTTCCTTCCAACATAAGGTCAGAAGTTGGCATATTTGCTGATTATTGCACAATGTTCAGCACAATTTGCGGCTCCTCAGATAATAAAGCAGTTCATGTCTAAATGCAGCAAGACCTAGACAGTATCCAGGCTTGGGGTGACAAGTGGCAGGTAACATTCATGCCACACATGCACCAGACAGTGACCATCTCCAACAAGAGAGAATCTAACCATCAGTCCTTGATATTCAATGACATTACCATTGCTGACTCCCTCATTATCAACATCCTGGGGTTTACCATTGACCAAAAACTGAACTGGACTAGCCACATAAATACTGTAGCTGCAAGAGCAGGTCAGAGGCTGGGAATCATGCAATGAATAACTCACCTCTTGACTTCCCAAAGCCTGGCCACCATCTACAAGGCACAGGTCAGGAGCGTGACGGAATACTCTCCACTTGCCTGGATGAATGCGGCTCCAACAACACTCAAGGAACTTGATACTATCCAAGGCAAAGCTGCCTTATTGATTGGCACCACATCCACAGACAGTCACTCCCTCCACCACTGACGCACAGTAGCAGCAGTGTGTATAGTCTACAAAATGCACAGCAGAAACTCACCAAATCTCCTTAGACAGCTTCTTCCCAATGCACGGCCATTATCATCTAGAAGGACAAGGGCAGCAGATACATGGAACACCATCACCTAGAAGTTCCCCTCTAAGTCACTCACCATCCTGACTTGGAAATATAACACCATTCCTTCACTGTCACTGGGTCAAAATCCTGTAACTGCCCCCCATAATAGCACTGTGGGTGTATCAACATTTCAGGAACTGCAGTGGTTCAAGAAATCAACTCACCACCACCTACTCAAGGGTGATTAGGGAAGGACAATAAATGGTGGTCTAACCAGTGAAGCCTACATCCCGTAAATGAATAAAAAATATATAAATCAATCTTCTATATAGAGCCTGTCTTAGTAATGGTGACCATGACACTATCATCGATTTTTATAAAAACTCATCTGGTTCACTAATGTCCTTTTGGGGAAGGAAATCTGCCACCCTGCCTGGTCTGGCCTGCACGCAACTCCATATCCACAGCAATGATTAGATCACCCTCAACCTTCCAAGCCCAGTGGAATGAAAATGAAGTTTATACAACCACTCTTCATGATTTTACCTTTTAAACCCTAGTATTATTCTGGTGAATCTGTCCTGTATCCACTCAAATGTCAATAGAAATTTAATGAGATGAGATGCCCAAATTTGAACACTGATGCAGAGGGAATCTGATGAAGGCTATGTATAACTGAATCATTACTTTTTTTAAATACAAGCCCTTTTAGATAGGGACCAATTAAACATTAGCCTTTTTGATAACTTTTTGTATCTGTGCACAATTCTTTTTTCCGTCATCCAAGGCATGGTGAATAGCTGTCGCCCCAGTACAGATATTTGGGAGCACTAATTGTAACATTTCATCAATCAGATAAATTTATTCTGTCTCTTATCTTCCGAAGAATTAGCAACCCATGCCACAAGATTACCTTGAATACTGTGCATTTTTATTTTTGTGCAGAACTTTATCGAATGCCTTCTGAAAGTCAATATAGATAACTGCTCCTGTCCTGCTGGGAGATTATTCCACACCCTGTGGCACTTCACCCTCTGGTACTTCACCTCAATGAACATATTTCATGCATAAGCTCAGATAGTGAAGTGCAGAGAGCTCTTCCATTCCAGAGGCATCAGAGTTAAGCTTAATCTTGCCCTTACCTGATTTTTCACCTGGCAGGATTCACTCTGTCAAGCGAAAGCTTGTCAATGTAGAGGCAGGGAAGCTTAGTGATTCTTCAGTGGAAACACTGCTGTAGCACCTGAGGATCCAGCAAGGGATCTTAAAATGGAAGAAAATTACAGGAGCTATTCCATTGAAGGACAAGGCTCAGACTGGTGCTTTCAGCAGGTAAGTGCCCGTGGATGACTGGAACAAGAGATGACCACTGCAAGGCCCCTCCTTTCACAGATGCACATCAGGCCGTTACTACTGCTTCCCAGGACCAACTGCCACCTTCGCCTCATCAGCCTCAAGATGTGGCAGTGAAGCAGATAAATGCAAAGAAAATCTGCTGAGGACCTGGCCCTCCCTGCCCTCCCCCCACATCACTGCTTTTTGCATACTACAGGCAGGCAAGGAGTGGACAGCAGCACTCCTGGTTGGGGTGGAGAAGGAAATCTTGATAGGGCTCGTGAAACAATGACTCTGCATTCCACCTTCATGCCACTTCCATTGCAATAGCACCTGAAATTGGGTGAGATTGTAGAGAGTTACCTCTTCCTTTGCAATCTATGTTAACACATTACTGTACAAATGTGATCAAAGAACCATATTAGTAACTATTTCATTAATTTTAAATGGAGAAAATTGTTTAAACGGCTGCAATTCTTTAACAGCATTGTGTAGATATTGGTGGTCTAGCTGATGTGTTGCTCTTTCTGTGTCACATGATATACTAAATTTAAAAAAATCAGTAGAATTGGTGAAGTTCTTTCATAGACCCACAGCAATTTGATGAACATTTCCTGCAAACAAAATCTTTTTTGTAACTGCTGTGTGATCTCCCTTTGATCACTGTGACCTGTGTCTTATATATGAAAACCAAGCTCACATCAATCAGCTTGCTCCATGTTGGTTCCGCAATTTCACTGATACAGCAGTGCTTCACAATGTATCACAAAGCTTTTGAAAACCAAAATAAAATAAATGAAAGCACCTGTGTGGCCCATAACAGTGAAAATACAGTCATATTTATATATCTTAGTACAGCGTTGAGATTATTCTTTTATTTTACTCCCTTAAGTTAAAATTTTAATGGCACAGATAGCACAAGATACAGAAAGGAGATTATTTTATTAATTTTGCAGGTCTGCAGAATTTTATAATCACTTACGAAACCAAATTGTAAATCAATTGCAACTTCGTGACTTACCTTCCAAAAGTAAATCATGGACCATGGAATAACCAGGTTGTGACAAACTTCTATATACTGCTGAATGCTGATTCATGTGTGTGACTTAGATATCATTGAGGATCAGGAAACAATTTGGGCTCTAGCTCATAGTAACCACAATACAATATTATTCACTCTGACTTCCGAAACAGCACAGGTATGCTATCAGTCACCACACTGGCTCCTTATCTAAAAGTGTTTTTAAATTTTTCATGCTTGTATTCAAGTGCCTCTATGGCTTTACCCACCACCCCCACACCCCCAAAATTCCTGAAACTCCCAACCCTACGACCCTCTGAGATAAAAACAAAATACAGTGGATGTTGGAAATCTGAAATAAAAACAGAAAATGCTGGGAAAACTCTGTGGAGAGAAAAACAGAGTCAACATTTCAAGTCTGTATGACTCTTCTTCAGACCTTCTGAGATCTCTGGTCTATTCTAATTCTAGCCTCTTGAACATCTCCGATTTTAATTCCTCCACCACTGCAGCTCATGCTTTCAGCTGCCTAGGCCCTAAACTCTGGAATTCCTGCCCGGTATCTCTCCAACTCTCAACTTCTCTCTCCTCCTTTCAAGATGTTCCTCATTTCTTTCCCTAATACCCCCTTATGTAGCTCAGTGTGAAGCAATTTGGGAAATGTTACTACATTAGAGATATTATATAAATGTATGTTTGAGTTGTACTATTACTTATTATTGGACTTCTAGTGGCCATCCAGGAGTTCAAAGTAGTTTAGTCACCCTGAACTACACATTTGGGTGCCAAATTTCACATTACACTATGGAGCTTTCTGGATCACTTCTGGCTTTAGTGCAATGTTGTGACAATTAAGCAAACACAATTAAACAAACTCTCAGCAGTGCCTCAAGGGTCTAGATGGCGATGAGCAGAAGTGTTAACAGTATGGCCAATACAGTAGACATGACTTCAGGATGACTTCTGGGAATTTGAACTCAACAGCTTTGACAACATAACCATAGTGAAATTTGACACTTGATGCTCAAATGTGTGGCTTGAAGTGACTAAGAATGACCTATAACTACTTGTTTTCGAGTTTCTCCATGACTTCACCACTCTTTATTTCTGTAACTACCTACAGCCCTACAAGATAGCTATGCTCCTTCAATTTTGTCCTGTTGCGCATCCTCAATTTTAATCGTCCACCATTGATGGTCATGTCTTCAGCTGCTGATGCCCCAAGTTGTGGGGGAATTTCCTTTCTAAATGTCTTCACCTTACTACTTCTCCTTCCTCCTTCAAGATGCTCCTTAAAACCTTCCTCTTTGATCAATCCTTTGGTCATGCCTTGATTCCTCCTTATGTGGCTCAGTGTCAAATTTGTTTCACAACACTCCTGTGAAATGCCAATGTTTTTCTTTGTTAAAAGCAATTCATAGTTTTAAGCTCTTGTTGCTGTTAATGGTGTTAAAACTGAAACGCTGAGGAATGAATAAACAATCCTGAGTTTTTCAATCATAAAAAGAAACATCTCAGAGAGAATGATATCTATAATATGCTTGGCCAGAAAATAAAACCAAATTTTTTTTTGTTCAGGTGCACAATGACAATAGGCCTAAAGAGCACAGGTTCAAGATTATGGCTGTATTTAGGACACATGAAGGAACTAGTTCTTTACAACAACAACTGGATTTAAAAAAACATATTAATTCATGGGATGTGGGCTTTGCTGGCTGGGCCAACATTTATCTATACAGTACCTTTAGTGTAATAAAACATCCCAAGGCCTTTCACAAGAACATTATGGCCTGGATTTTCACTGAGTTAGGTTGACTCAGGAGCACTTTAATGATAGTGGACCGGTCCGGATTCTGGGATTCCCTACCCCATTTTCAGGCTGTGAGATTTTCAGAAGTGCCTTTAAAGGGTGCATGCTATTTCCTGCCAGAAGCCCACATCCAGCACCCCTGACCTGGCCAGCTCCATTGCGGAGATAGGCATCTCCTACTCCTCGACAATTTTCATGGAGCTGGGCCAGGCTTTTAAAGAGCCGTGGTTCATGACCCTTTAGAGGAGTCATGAAGCCCAGTCTGCATGGGGAGCTCTTTTAAAAGATAAGCTCAAAAGGCCTCTCTCTTGCTCCCTATGTCTAGTTATGCCCCCACACTCACCTCCTATGTTCCCTCATGACCAATATGTCAAGGTATGCCCTTCAACACACCCCGTGTGTCCCCTCATGCTCCCTATGCCAGGCTCTGCCCTTGTACTTACTCCCCCATGACCCCTCATGCCCCCTATGCCAAGCTCTGCCCTTCCACCCACCCCTATGTTCCCTCATGCTCCCAGTGCCAAGCTCTGGTACTCCCATCCCCATTGACTGACTGTACACCTTCTTGAACCAAAGAACACGACAGGATAAAGTATTATGTTTAAAAAAAGCTTTGCAAAAATGTAATCCATTGATAAATTTCTTCTATGAAAAATGCCTGGATAGTGAGCTAACAAAAGTGTCAATCATCCAGGCCCTTTGAAATTTCAAAAACCACAGCCCACTAACACTTGAAACCACTTAACTTATGTCAAAAGACTTTGTGAAATTGATCGCAGAGATCAGAGTGCCTCAGCTGTCAATCAAACAACATTTCCTCTGGGGAGCAGATGTTCTGTTATTCCAATATTTGTCTGGGCTTGGCTGTATGTGCCTCCAAACTTCTTCTCAGGTTGGCTGGTCCAACTCCAGCTCACATCCGGCCTCTAGCAATTAAGATCCTACATTAGTGGGCGCTTTATCCTGAGCTGGGTGCGCTGAGCTGAGAATTTTCCTTACTCCCCCTATACATCTCAAGGATGAAAATCCAAGCGTATAAAGCACAAATTGACATTGACCCACATGAGGAGATATGAAGGTAACTGGTCAAAAGCTTGGTCAAAGGGACAGGTTTTAAAGAGTGTGCTAAAGGAGGAAAGAGAAGCATGGAGGCAGGGAGGGAATTCCAGAGGTTAGGGGCTATGCAACTGAAGACAAGGCCATTAATGGTGCAGCAATTAAAATTGGGAATGCTCAAGGGGCCAGAATGTGGGGAGCACAAAAACAGATGTCTCAGAGGGTTAAGGGGCTGGAGCAGGTTACTAGGATAGGGAATGGTGAGACCATGAAGGAATTTGAAGGCAAGGAAAAAAGTTTTAAAATTGAGGCATTGTTTAACCAGGAGCTCAAGTAGGCTAATGAGGACAGAGGTAGTGGGTGAATGGATTGTGGTGCAACAAAGGACATAGGCAGCTGAGCTTTGGACGATCTTGAGTTTATGGATAGAATGTGGAAGGCCAACCAGGAGTACATTGGAATTGTCAAGTCTAGAGGTAACAAAAGCATGAATGAGCTGAGGCAGGGGTGGAATGAGGTGATGATAATAATGTGAAAATATTTGGTCTTAGTGAGAGAAGGATCATGAGGTTGGAAGCTCATTTTGCAGCATGACAACAAGGTTGTGAACAGGATGGCTCAGCATTAGACTGTTGCCAGGGGGACGGGTAGAGTCAGTAATTGGGCAAAGAGTTTGTAGTAAGGACTGAAGACAGTAGGTGGAATTTTATGACCCTGTTGCGGTGGGCATAGGGCCATAACATGTGGCAAACCATTTAAAAGTCCATTGATTTTGGTGGGACCAGAAAATCCCACTGGCAGGAGGTGCCGTAAAATTCCACTCAACTACTTCATTTTTCTCCTTCTTTTTCTCCTTCTTCTACTCCTTCATCATCATCAAGTGGCTTCTCCCATTTTTCTTGGGGTCGCCAACTGCTGGTTCATCACCCTTCTCCACCTCATCCCATCAGTCACCTATCCCTTTTGTAAACCTGGTGTGTTTAACTCTCTTGTCACCATATCTGTCCACCTGGTCTTAAGGTCTTCCTCTCCTCCTTCTTCCTGGCAGCCCCAACTTCATCACTAACCTCACCACATTTGCTCTCTCTCTTTCTCCATAACAGATGTCCATACCATTTCAATCTCTTCTTGGCTACTTTCTTTGACAGTACCACAATCTTTCCTGATCCCCTGATGTGCTGGTTCCTGATTTTGTCCTTTCTTGTTACTCCACACATCCTTCTCAGCATCTGCCTCTGATTAGCATCCAGTGATTGTTCCTCTCTTTTTGATGTTGCCTGAGTTTGTACACTATATAACAAGGCTGCTCTCACAACTCTCTTGTAGATTCTTCCCTTCAGTTTCAGCGATACTTTTCTACCTTATAAAACTTCACTTCACTTCTTTCAATTACTCCAACCAGAGTTAATCCATTGCTTAATTTCCATTTCTATACTTCTATTACCTCTGATCCCAGGTGCTTGAAACTACTCACTTTCTCCAAGGCTTCACCCCTAATCTTTGCACCTTCACTCTGATCCTCTTCCCTAGGCTCAAGCTGACAGCTCATAAACTGTGTTTTTTGTCTACTGATCTTCGTATCCCTCTTTCCAGTGTCTTTCTCCAGTTCTCCAGATATTCAATCATGCCCTTATTATCCCCACCACATAGCTAAATGTCATTTGCTAACATCATGGACCATGGCACTTCCTGTCTCACATGCTCAGTTAGAACATGCATGACAATCAAGAAGTGAAAGTGGGAGAGGTTCAGTGCTGATTCTTGGTGTAATTCAATTTTGGCTTCAAAACTCTCACTCTCCCCCACACTGCTGCTTATTCTTGTCTGACAGTCCTTGTACATGACCTATAATAGTTGTATGCATTTCTCAGTGTCCACATGAATCCCAGCACATCTCTGAGTTCCTCCCTAGGCATCCGGTCATAAGCCTTCTCTAGATCAATGAATACAATTGTTATGCTCATTAGCCTTCCCAATATTTCTCCATCACATGCTTCTTCTGGGTATGAATCTGCACTGACATTCCTGAATTTCCACTATTTTTCTTTGACCATGATTCTCTCCCATATCTTGAAATTATATGGTAGAAGTTTAATTCCTCATTTTAGCTAACTTGAATGTCTCCCTTCCCTTTGAACGTTGATACAAAAATGCTTTGCCTCCATGCTCTTTGTATTTTCTCTATTGTCATAACACAACTGAATAGCTTGTTAAGGGCCTGGACCCCATATTCACCTAGGCAGGTCCCTACTTCTGCTGGTATCTCACCTAGTCCTACCAGTTTGCCATTTTTCATTCCTTTCATTGCTGTTCAGATTTCTTCCACATTGATTCTAGCTGTCAATCCTTGGTTTGCAGCAACCTCTTCTGTCTTTGATCGCAGGCTTTCTTCAGTCATAAGTCAGTAAAAGTATTGGCCCAACCTCTCTTTGATTTCACCCTCTTTCACTGAGGTTACTCCATCTGCAACTTTGGTTGTGTGTATATTCCCACGCCTTATGTTAACCTATCTCCAGCTGCTGCTGTTGTGAAGATACCTTTTTGCCCTGCTTTGGTATCTGGACTTTCATATATTTCTTCCATTGCCAGGGTCTTTAGCTAGCAATCCCTTTCTATGCTTCCTTTTTACCTTTTTGTACTGTTCTTTATTTTCTTTGAGCTCTGACTGTTTCCATTTCCCCTGCGGTTCCTTCTTTTCTTTCACGGCACTTTCTGTGTTTTCATTCCAACACCAAGTGCCTTTTCCTTCCTTTCTCCTCCCTAATGATCTTTCACACACTTATTCATCAGCTTTCCTAATCAAGTCTGTCACCAAGTTTCATCAGACTTCCATGGTGTCTGTCATAGCTTCTTTTATTTCCCTTAGCGTTTCTCCATCTGCTGTCTGAATTTCCCCTTCAGTTGTGAATCTTTGAGCTTCCACCATTTGTCTACCTCTTGGCTGCTGCCATTTTTTTTTCAGTTTTCACAAAAAATAGCTGGAGGAAATTTCTGCTCATCCAGTACTGGATGTTGGACTAGCTATCTGATACTTTAGAGATAGTGGAGGAGGTGAGAAAGGTGCTGGTGAATTAGAGCTGGATGTAGCCAACATATCTGTGAAAACTGATGCTGTGTTTTTGGATGTCACCAAAGAGCCAGCAGGCAGATCAGAAATAGGAGGGCCAAGGATAGATTCTTGGGGAATCTGAGAAGTAATGGTGTGGGAGCAGGAAGAGAAGCAATTTCAAATGATTCTCTGGTTATGATTAGATACATAAGAATGGAATCAAAGCACGGTTTCATTCATCTTTATGACAGTGGAGAGGCATTGGAGGAGGATGGAGTCAATGGGGTCAATTGAGTCAAAGGCTGCAGACAGGTTGAGGTGGACAAGTTTGTGATTTTGATAAGAGCTGTTTACAAAGAAAATGTTAGAATGGATTGCTAGGAAAAATGGTAAAAGCCAGGATACAGAATGCGTTTGAAAAACCAATTGTGCTAGAGTGGGAAGAAAGAAAGACTGCCATTCGAAAAGGATGAAATCAAATGAACAAAATGTTAATTCAAATTTGTTGTGATTACATAACTATTCTGTGTTTGAAAGGCTTGTAGGTTATTGCTATATCCAGTTTGATTTGAATAATGTATTTATTGTTATCATACTACACAGAATAGAGAGGTAGTACTGAAAAAATTCCTAACTGGACAATGTCTTCTTATGAGAGGCCTCTGTGCAGTATTGTACAATTATAGGATCAGAATGGGTGCATGGGTAAACTCTCCATTCCACAATATCAAGGGCCGCATTTTCAGGAAGGTGACAGGAAGCAGGAGTCAGAAAGGTTTCTGTCTCTATTAAAGAGGCCCCCACCCACCATATTTTTGTTTCAGGGGGACAGGGGTGGGATGTAGTCTGACCCGCTGCCTCTGGATGCAGGACCAAGGCAGCAACAGAAGTGGGTGGCTGGTGAGATGGGTATGCTAGAAGGTCTGCCTCTATTTATTAGAATATTAATGAAATTGTAATCATGACTGTTAGGCCCTGAAACCCTCATCCTTCTGTATTAATAAAGAAGGAAAACATCTGTTTTTTCTAGATGGCTTCATTATGAATGCTTGGCTGAGCTCCAATGTTTAATGCTTTCAGCCCTGTAGGCAATCTTGACACAGCTTGCAGGGGAGTGATAGTATTGTTTGATTGACATCTTCATTACCTTTTAATAACCTAATATTTCTTTGTGGAGTTTTTTTTTCAATGCATGCATGTTTCTATACAAAGATTAAGAGGTGTAAAGTAAATAACAACTTTTTGTCATTGATACTATAAATGAGTGTGATTGACAGTTTGAGAAGGTGAGCAAGGCAATGTATTTCAAAGGAAATACTGAATTTATTCTGGTTTCCAATATAGGACTAAGGTTCCCCCATGGTTCATGGCTCCCCTGAGGTGCCTTAAACCATGCCTGGTAACAGAATGGGTGAGGTGGGTGTTTGAAATTCCCATGCCCCACATTGAAGCCAGCAAGGCCAGGGGTGCTGCGTGCAGGCCTTGCTACTTTATCCCATGCCAGCAAAAATTGTCAGAAATGGGAATGGCCATGGGAATCCCAGATTGAGTCCCACTACCATTTTCAAAGGCTTTCCAACTTGGCTGAGCTCCATGAAAATCTGGGCTCAAGACTTACACGGCAAAAATAAGCACCTGGAGATCTGCCTGTAACTGTTCCCCAACAGCAGTCTGAATCTTGGTAACAGAAGTAAATATTAATTTTGCTCACATTTTGTATTAACATCTATCCACTTGTCTTTTCAGATTTCTTCTTTGTCTTTTATTTGAACATGCTTTCAATTAACTGTTATTTTAGAATATCTTAGAATTTCTACCAATTCACGCAGCTGCCCTCCAGACACTGCTTGGTCAATCCTCTTACAATGCCCTGATCAGCCTTTATCCTTTCATCACAGACAGCATTAGCTTTTTGTTCTTACTTAAAAATAGTATTTTAGTCACGTGTGCTTAATTAGAAGCTTAACAACATGAAGAAGCTGTTTTGTTATTACACAAACACTGCATTCACTTGAATGTAAGTATTCATCATTTAAATCACCATGATGTATAATAAACTCAATTGGTTTCAACTAAAATTATTTCTGAATGATTACATGGAAATACTTCTGAGGTGTTTTGTCAATGATCGAAAAAAATTACAGGAATAGAGAAATACTATCATGCTTCACTATCACTGTATTTTCTAAGCCAGACGGTTTGATTTCTTAATTCCACTTACTGGGTTCTATCTTTAGCTATTTGTCCTGTCGGTTCACCTAATGGAAATGCTACTGTGTCAAACATCAGTGAAGGCAATTCTAATGACTCACTGAGTGACTTGGTTGTTCATGTGGTGCTGAATTATATGGATTGGGAAAATTCTGAGTTTGTTCCCTGGTATGTTATAAGTTTGGGGCAGTGGTTGGAAATCATAATTAGTTTTAAAAATCTCCTGGGTTAGAACAGGTGATAAAAATCAGTGACAGTTGGCATGAAAATACAGCCCTCAGTCTCCAATATGCCATGCAGGAAACGCATGCACATTTGTTGGGGAAGATGTGCCACTCACCAAATCGGATAAGGTAGATGTGCTCATGGCTTGAACGCACATTGGAAATATTTTTACTGCAGAATAACTTATTTAAATTAGGCTTCTGCACATGTTGCAGGACAGTTTTCTGATTTCGATATGTCCCAGTGCTTCACTTGTCATCTGTTGAATTTGCACAGCACAACATGACACTAACACGTGGAGTGAAGGGGCAAAGGAATGTTCCTCCAGACTCCACTTTTAAAGAATGAGGGCAGCTGCTAACTAAAACTACGACTTGCCCATAGTTTTCCAATCTTCCTTAGACTCAAATGTGATGGCAGTGGACTGGAGAAATGCAAATGTTGCACTCTCGTTCAAAAAAGGGTGTACAGATAAGCCCAGCAGCTACAGGCCAGTTAATTTAACCTTGGTGGTAGGAAAGCTTCTAGAAGTGATAATTTTGGATAAAATTAATGGCCATTTGGGCAAATGCGGATTAATTAAGGAAAGCCAGCAGAGATTTGTTAAGGGAAAATCATGTTTAACTGACTTACTTGAGTTTTTTGATGAGGTAACAGGGAGTGTTGATGAAGATAGAGACAATATAAATTGAAGTGCTCATTTCTAAAGTGGGTGCCAGAAGCAGAAGCACCTTCATAGGTCATTGAAGGTGGCAGGACAAGTTGAGAGAATGGCTACTAAAGAAAAAGCATTCTGGGCTTCATTGGTAGGGCTGTAGAATACAAAAGCAAGGAAGTTATGTTAAACCTATATAACACATTGGTTCAGCCTCAACCAGAGTAATGTGTTCAGTTCTGGGCATCATACTTTGGAAAGGATGTGAAGCATTAGAAAGGGTGCAAAAAAGATTCACACGAATGGTTCCAGGGATGATGGACTTCAGTTGCGTAGAAAGACTGGAGAAGTTGGGACTGTTCTCCTTGGAGAAGAGAAGGTTGAGAAGAGATTTGATAGGGATATTCAAAATCATGAGGGGCCTGGACAGAGTAGATAGTGAGAAACTGTTCCCATTGGTGGAAGAATCGAGAGCTAGAGGACACCAATTTAATTGTATGTGGCTAAAGAAGCAATGGTGACATGAAGAAAAACTTTTTTACACAGCAAGTGTTTGTAGGATCTGGAATGCACAGCTTGAGAGTGTTTCTCTCTGCTCAGATGCTGCCAGACCTACAATTATTGCATCACTTTCTGTTTGTATTTCTTGTTTCCTAAACCTTTGATTGAAAAATGGAAAAAAGTTTATTTTGCAGCCAATTACCAAAGTAGAAGGGATTCAAGTGCAGTTGTTTTGCTTTCAAAATCAATTATTTCAAAGTATAATTAATAGTAATAATGTATTGTATCAAGCAGGCAAACAATTGACAAGTGCAAATCAATCAGACTTGAGTATACAAAAGACTGAGCTTGCCTCAGTTTTCTGCGACAGGGTTCATTTTTGCTTGTATTTTTGATGTAAATATACAAGAAGATTCTCATCGACATGCCACAAGAGCAGGCCTATTTTATACAGCTGTAAAAAATATTAAAAGCAAGCCCTCAAACAGACTTCCATATCTTCACAACTCAGGCTCTTGAAGCTGTAAAGTCTCTTGCCTTGCTATTGCTATTGCAAGTGGCATTAAAATAAATGTTATTTTTGGAATTTTGGTTAGTCCTTGCTGCCTTTTTTTAAGCTTTCATGTGTCTTTAAAGCTATTTTGTAATTTTCTTCTAATTTTCTCTTTTGTTTATCATTGCCATAAGATGTAGGAGCAGAAATAGGCCATTTGGCCCATCGAGTCTGCTCCACCATTCAATGAGAATCATGGCTGATCTGATAATCCTCAACTCCACTTTCCTGCCTTTTCTCCATAATCCTTGATTCCCTTACTGATTAAAAACGTGTCTATCTTAGCCTTGAATATACTTAATGGCACTGCCTCTACAGCCCTCTGTGGTAAAAAAAATTCCATAGATTCACTACCCTCTGTGGGAAGAAATTCCTCCCCATCTCTGTATTAAATGGGTGCCCCCTTACTCTGAGATTATGCCCTCTGGTCCTAAACTCTCCCACAAGGGGAAACAACCTGTCAAGCCCCCAAAGATTCTTATATGCTTCGATAAAGTCGCCTCTCATTCTTCTAAGCTCCAAAGAGTACAGGCCCAACCTACTCACGGTCTCCTCATAAGAAAATCCCTCCATATCCAGGATCAACCTAGTGAACCTTCTCTGGACTGCCTCCAATGCCACTATATTTCCTTAGATAAGGGGACCACAATTGTTCACAGTATTCTAGGTGCGGTCTAACTAGTGCCTTATCTAGTTTTAGCAAGACTTCCCTAGTTATGTACTCCATTCCCTTTGAAATAAAGGCCAACATTACCTATCTTTTAAGGGAGTAGCCTGCTGACCAAACAGCACCATTGCAAAAGATAGGACTTCTTTTTGAGAAGTCCTTTTGGGGAACGAGGAAGAGTTCCATAAGCATGAACAGCAACCCGTACCTGCACTGAAGGGGAGACTAAAAGACTGCTCCCACTTAAAGCAGGTATCAGGACATAAGCTAAAAGCAAAAAACTATGGATGCTAGAAATCCAAAACAAAAACAAAAATCCCTGGAAAAACTCAGCAGGTCTGGCAGTATCTGTGGATAGGAGCACAGTTAATGTTTCAAGTCCATATGACCTTTCAACAGAACTAAGTAAAAATAGAAGAGACGTGAAATATAAGCTGGTTTAAGGGTAGGTGGGGGGAGGGGGGGGGTAGGGACAAGAAGAGCTGGATAGAGGGCCAGTGATAGGTGGGGATAACCAAAAGATATCACAGACAAAAGGACAAAGAGGTGTTGAAGGTGGTGATATTATCAAAAGGAATGTGCTAATTAAGAGTAGAAAGCAGGACATGCAAGGTACAGATAGCCCTAATGGGGGGTGGGGTGGGGGGAAGGGATTGAAATGGGCTAAAAGGTTTTTCCATCCATTTTTTTATTTCTACCTTTTAGCCTATTTCAATCCCTTACCCCCACCCCACCCCCCACTAGGGCTATCTGTAGCTTGCATGTCCTGCTTTCTGCCCTTAATTAGCACATTCCTTTAGATAATACCACCTTCAACACCTCTTTGTCCTTTTGTCTGTGACATCTTTTGGTTATCTCCACCTATCACTGGCCCTCTATCCAGCTCTTCTTGTCCCACCCACCCTCCTTAAACCAGCTTATATTTCACCTCTCTTCTATTTTTACTTAGTTCTGTTGAAGAGTCATTTGGACTCGAAATGTTAACTGTGCTCCTATCCGCAGATGCTGCCAGACCTGCTGAGTTTTTCCAGATATTTTTGTTTTTGTTCAGGTATCAGGACAACTGTATAGTTACTTCCAAAGCTTTCTGTCTTCACAACATCTGTTTTACCTCAAAACCGCATCCAAGGCAGATATGGCTTTACAGATATCAGTTAAAGGCTTGAACTTCTATGATCTTTGAAGCTGCCTTGGGTGGCATCTGCCAGTTTTTAGGCTATTGATGTATTGTTTACTAAGCTGGTGTTTATGCTGCAATTGAGCATCCTCCCATCTTTTCTCATTTAAATCCACCATCGTAACCATTCATTCCCTTCTCCGTCAAATGCTTGTCTAGTTTCCCTCATACTATTCCCTTCAACCTGTGGTAGCAAATTCCACATTCTCATTATCCTTTAGGTAAAGCAGTTTCTTCTGAATTCCCTGATGAATTTTGTGGTGACTATCTTATGTTGATAACCTCTAGTTATGTTCTTCACCACAAGAGGAAACATTCTTCTTGTATCCACTCTATCAAAACCTTTCATAATTTAAAGACCTCTATTAAGGACTAAGGAACATTCCTACTCCTGGGTGCACCAAAAATAAATTGCAAGCTTTTTGGACTGTTTTTTGAGCAGACTCCAGTGGTCTCTTTAAGGACCAAGCATCATCTGGTACTAATTGATCAGAGTGTGCACCATGTGTTCTCCAATTATTTGTATCAGGGCCCTGCAATCGGCACAGGACCACTGTCAGCTTTTACTCTGACCCAACATGCAACAAATTCACATCAATTGACAGCAGAATGGTAGAAATATTAAATAATTACTTTATTTATATAAGTAACAGCCAACAGAGTCCATGGTCAAGGGCCTCCAATCATGGCCCGAAGAAACCTCTGAGGAGAGATCTGGAGGTGCCCTCTATGAAGACCCATCACAGCGCTTACCCACACCCTTCACCAGTGCAGAGACACACACCTCAGTGGGACCTAGCTTTACAGTATCTCAGGATCTAGTGACCTCATCGCACTGTCTGATTTGCAGCACGTGGCAGCAGGGACTTCTCAAGTCCTCAGCACTCGGAGGGCTGCTGGAGGCCAGAAATTTACTCAGTGTGATGACCCTCTAGACTTGAACATGTCACAGTTGCTGGAGCTGCAAAGGCAAGCTCAGGAACATCAGGAAGGGATGTCTGCTGCACTCCTTGGATTGCAAAGCACGATGGAGGAGACCATTTGCCTTCAGCCTGAGGTGACAGCGCTGGCATGCCAACTCACTGAGGTCAACACTGGCAGGATGCCAGCCGCCAAGACCTTGGTCCAGGACGTTGCTCCTGCACTGCTGCGCAGGCAGAACTCCATCGCTGCCGTCATAGTTGGCGTACAACTGTGTCTATGTGAGAGGGGTGTGGGACAGCTCTATCTCACTCCAGCTACCCCTTATCCTCAGCAGGTGTACCCCCTGGGCCATCCATTCAGGTGCATCTGGGAGTGTCTGGCCCATCCGAATCCCCTCTTCCTGAGATCTCAGCAGCACCAGCTCCACAGGCCGAGGAGGGTGCCACTGCCACACAGCAGGACCCTGGAAGCAGGCCAGAGCCCTACCAATCTTGGCACTCCAGGGGATGCCCACCAAAGTCATCATAGACAGGGCATTGCAGTCAGCAAGCTGCCTCAACCTCCACTGTGGATGTCCGGGGAGTACCAAGACATAGCAGCAGGGTTGCGAAAGTTAAGAAGATGTACTTTCACAGTCTGGGCATGGGTGTTAATCACTTGTACATACTGTTCACTATTGCCAATAAACTCCCAAGGATGTCTCCCTACCTATGGCTCAATTTTCTAATGAGCAGTGTTCTTGTCACTCAGATGTGAAACCTTTCTGCACAAGATAAAGGCAGGTGCCTCAGTCCAGGGCCTCTTCCCTGTGCTCTGTGCAGCCTTCAGACCAAAGTGATGTCCAGCCTCTCATTTCCTGGACACATTACTGAAACCTGCACCTTGATGGTGCTTGTCAATGCTGCTGGAATGTCGTTGGCAGGTGTCACAGAGTTCTATCACTCTCTCTGTGCGCTCTCAACATCTTTAAGGATCCAACTCTTCAGCACCTGTGACCAGTGATGCTGTGGTCCTGAAGGGCTCAGGTGCTGAAGGCTGACAAAGGATCAGGTGTATTTAAAGTTTCATGCTGTGTCTCTATGATATGACTCTGATCACAGAGCACAAGTGAGTGACCCGGGCAGACTGTGGTCAAACATTCATAGATGCAATCTGAGGATCTATGGGGTCACCTCATTGCTTGTCATCATCACCCTCCACAAATCTAGCAGCAATGAGGGCCCCCCAAGAGTGCCTGCCTCATCTGGCCAGTGCAGGGGCCTTAGCCCCATCCTCTTTGCCTTCAAGGACCTCCCCCCATCCCCGTTGGTGGGAAGAGGAGATGTCCAGCTCCTCCATCTCCTCCTCAGCCAGCTCCTCTCCTCATTGCAATGCCAGGTTGTAAAGGGCTCAGCAGACGATGAGGATGTGTGATACCTTCTGTAGGCTGTATGGCAGGGCTCCACCAGACCCGGTCCAGGCATCAGAACCTCATCTTCAGCATCCCGATGGTTTGCTCCAACATTTATGAGTTGCAGCATGAGCCTCTTTGCACCTTTGCCCTGCTGCAGCCTGAGGTCACTGCACGGGTGTCATCAATCAGGGCCTCTGCAAGTAGCCCTTGTCCCCGAGGATCCATCACTGCCGCTTCTGTAGATCATGGAAGGCTGGAGGGATCTGTGACCAACTGAGGATGTAAGAATCATGCACATTCCCTGGAAACCAAGCACAGACCTGCTTATGGTGGGAATGGGATCCCTTGAGGTTGACATAGTCGACTGTATGTCGCAATAGAGATCAGAGTGCCATGTGAGTGCAGTCAATGGCATCCTGAACCTGTGGGAAACCTGAGATCTGGGCAAACACAATTGGTCTTGTATCCTGGCTGTCCGATTCACGGGCGAAATGCTCAAAGTTGTGTGCCCTCACGAAGATGGCATCCATACCTCATGGATGTATTTGCGAGTGGAGGCTTGTGAGATCCCACAGAGGTCACCTGTGGGGCCCTGAAAGGAGTGACTGGCATAGAAACTGAGCACCGCTGTCACTTTCACAGCCACTGGCAGTGGATGCCCCCATGTCCCCGTGGTGCCAAATCCAGCAGCAGCTAGCAGATGTGACCAGCAAGTTCCTAGATATGTACAGTCTTCGGCGACACTGATTCTCGGTTATCTTCAGGAATGAAAGGCGGTGTCTATAGACCCTGGGTGTCACTAGGTGCTGTCCAGTGATGGCTCGCTGTGGCTCTTCGGTAGTGTGTATGGGAGCCCCAGCCGCCCCTCCTTCCTGAGGTTGCTGCTCCTACCTCTGCACAGCCAAGAGCCGCATTCGCTCTCTTCTTAGTCATCTTCTCTCTCTATAAGCCACGATGCATTCAGCTAGTTCACCAGGCTCCATGATCCTGATGTATTCCTCCTGCAGGATGAAAGAGAGAGACACGTGGGTTAGCATGGGTGTACTAAGAACCTGCCTTGGTTAAGTCTGAAGGCCCCTTAACTCATCCCAGAGAGTGATGGCCACCACTTGGATGGCCAGAAACTAGTGCGCTGCAAGGCACTGAAACCCCACCTACCTCCGCCCCACTCCACCTGGCTGATTGGAGGCAGTTTTGCCCATTGGACCACATGCTGTGCTTTCAGCTCAGGCGCAGACATTCTCCTAACCCGTGCTGCAAGGCTGTACTGTTGGATTGAACCATGGGGGAGACTGGTCCGAACTGGGATGATGACATTGAGCGACTATGAGTGCCTCCACCAGTGACTGCTCCACAGCCAGCTTTAGCAAGGAAATTGTACAAAATGCCCAGTCAACCAATTATTCTGCAGTCCACTGAAATGCTCATTACTTTGCAATCTGCGCCCAAGGGGTGAAAAGTTCTAGAGCAGTTGGTGGCACTTTGATGCCTCTGTGTTGCTTGAAGCTACAGGCCCGACTCCAATCGTGTCAATGTGGCTGCGCCTGAAATGTCTGAGCTGCAGAGGAATGGTCACTTTACACAAGGCTTGCCTCGCCTAAGCATCCACTAGCCCGCCCTCACGCCGCATATGTTTGTGCACAACCTTCAACTACAGGGCAGGCCTTGCAACCGCCACCCAACGTGCCTCAACTTTGAAGTTCAACAGGTGACCCAGTTGAACTCTCCTCAATGTTACTATGTACTCACATTTGTGTTCGCCTCAAAGTCCCTGCCAAGTGCAGCCTTGTATATGTTGTTTTGAAACATGTCGACATGAGTGGATGATCCAGCTGTTGGGGGTGGGGTGTGGGGAGATGATATCGGCAGGCTGGGCTTATAATGGTATGCAGATATGTTACAATGAGGTTTCTGACGTCCGATGGTGGGAAATGTGGCCCCCGGAGCAGGCAATCAGAAACTGGTTTCATGACATTGTGAAACCAATTTTTGGCCTTCTCTCTATATTGTTCGCTTATGCCACCGACCACACCTGACGTCAACAGGCACAGATGGTTCCGCCCCATGACACTAGCATCATCTAACATCACCTAAAAACCCATCTGCCTTGCTAATTTCCTTTAGGGAAGGAAATCTGCTGTCTTTACCTGATCTGGCTTTCATGTGACTCCAGACACACAGCAGTGTGGTTGACTTGTAACTGCCCTTTGAAATGGCCTAGCAAGTTATTCAGTAGTCGAGGGAAATTAAGGGTGTGCAACAAATGCTGGCCTTGCCAGTGACACCCAAATCTCATGAAAAAAAAGTATAATTTCAAAATCTGAATATAACAATAAATTGGGTTGTGTAGTTAATGTAGAGGTGACAAAACATTGGAAGGCATTAATGAACTTGCAGAATTGGCATGTAATTGGCAAAAGAACTTCAACATAGTTAAGAGTGAGATGATACATTTTGGTAGGAAGAACAAGGAGATCACATATTCTTTGAAAAATAGGTATCTAAATAGAGGAAAAGAGAGGCCTTGATAGGATGGACGCACATATCACTATAAGTAGTGATGTATGTCAGTACAGCCATTAAAATAAAGCAAACAAAACATTAAAGCTCTTTTCCAAAGGGATAGGATTGAAAAGCAAAGAGGTTGTGTTAAACTGAATAAAACCTTGATTAGATTGCATTCCAAGTGCTGTGAACACTTCTGGTTTCCATATTATAAAAATGGTATAGAGTCACTGGAGAAGTTGCAAGAAAAGATTTACTGGACTGACACTAGAACTTGGAGGTTATACCTATCAGGTAAGGTTGAACAGGCTGGGTCTCATTTCTCCTGCCAAGCAAAGACTGAGGGATGACCTGATGGAGGTCTTTATAAATATGAAAGGTTTTGGATAGGGTAGATGTGGAGCAGATGCTTCCACTTGTGGACAAGACCAGAATTAGGACCCATCAGTATAAGATAGTAACTAATAAATCCAACAGAGAATTCAGCAAAAATTCTTTACCAGGGAGTTGTTGGAACTTGCTACCAGAGACAGTAGCTGAGGTGAGTAGCATAGATGCATTTAAGGGGATAAATGTACAAAGGAGAAAAGAATAGAAAAAAATGCTGATGATGTTAGGTGATGAAATTTGGAAGTAGCCGTGTGTGAAGCATAAACATCGGCAGATACCTGTTGGGCTAAGTAGCATCTTTTCTGCGCAGGAAGTACCTAATCTCATTTTGTAATGTACCTCACATCAATTTCTGCTCAGATTCACTTTTCCATTTAAAGGCCCGACTACTTTGTGACATATCTGAGTGAAATTACCAATTCAGTGCCGCTTAAAACCAAGTGCAGTTTTTGTCCTGAAATCTGTAGACTAGGTTAAGGCTGTCTGAACTCATTCCACAGCTCACTTTACAGCCAACATATAGGGAAGACTTCCATCCCATCATTCAGAGATAAGCTTGGCCTGGTTTTGGTTTTGACCCAAGTCCTTGACATGAATGGTCAGCACCGAAATCACTGCATTATCCAGTTCCCTTGGAGATGTCTATGAATCAGGGGCAATATCAGCATTTAATTGGGTAATTTGTATTAATTGTCCAAATTCTTTATTCATTCTAATTGGGAACATAAATTGGTTTTTATTTCAAATGGTGAACCCATGAGGAGACATTGGGTTTCCCTTGTTTTATCAACACAAGAAGTCGAACAAAAATGGTCCTTTTTTAGAGATGCACAGCTACTAAACATACAAATCATGCAAAAGACGAGAAAACATGTAAAATTAAATCATGTTTTCACTGCAGTGCCCCATGCATATTTTAGTTCCTCACATGTTTAGCAGCAATTCCCTAGCTACTGTAATAGTTAAACACCGCCACATTCTGCTTTAAAAATTTCTTCACTGAAGGAATCAATAAATTAAAAGTAAGTGTTCCCTGTTTCACATTCCAGTTAGCCCATTCTTTACATTCTGATGCTTAGTAGTTCATAGATGATGTGGATCTGTTGGTTGTGTTGCAGCTTTGAAGCATATTATTATTTTATATAGCCCATTGAGGTACTAGCCCTGGGCTATGTATATGCAAATATATAAGTTCATCATGCTCCTTCTCCAGTTTGAACAAAATGGTGATATGTTGCATAGCAAATTTACTGAAGCAGCATATCACATGAAAATATTTCTAGTACTGAAGGATGCAAGTCTTACAAATAGATCTACAGTGCTATTTACTTACCATTTTACAAAACTTCCTTTTTGTTTAATTCATTCATGGGATGTGGGTGTTGCTTATAGGCCAGCATTTATTGCCCATCCCTAATTGCTCTTGAGAAGGTGGTGGTGAGCTGCCTTCTTAAACCACTGCAGTCCATGTGGTATAGGTACACCCATGGTGCTGTGAGGAAGGGAGTTCCAGAATTTTGACCCAGTGACCGTGAATGAACAGCAATATATTTCTATGTCAGTATGTGGCTTGGAGAGAAACTTGCAGGTGGTGCTCCCATGCATCTGCTGCCCTTGTCCTTCTGGTAGAGGTCACGGGTTTGGAAGATGCAGTCAAAGGAGACTTGGTGAGTTGCTGCAGTGCATCTTGTTGGTACACACTGCTACCGCTGTGCATTGCTGGTGGAGGGAATGGATGTTGAAGGTGTTGGATGGGGCACCAATCAAAAGGGCTGCTTTGTACTGGATAGTGTGGAGTAAGTGTCTGGCACATATAGGGTTAATGTGGGACTGAGTATGGTACTGCCCATACAGTGATGTAAGAGAGGACATGACTCGCACCCAGGGTCAGTCTTGTGTTGGACGGAGACTTGTGTACCAGCAAGCATGGAGCCAATTCTTAGCTTGCATCCTTTACTGTATATTCGTAAATAGTTCTAAGAGTCAATAAAGACTTACAGTTAATGTATGTATGACTACGAAGACTTCTTCAGATCTACTGAGCTGTAACCAACATCCTACAACATGGTGGAAGCTTGTGGAAAAATCGCAAGACCTCACAGAAAATACAGAGAACAACTAAAGTGCTGGAAGACTGAGAAAAAAAATCAGCAATACAGCCTGACCTGAAAAGAAGCTCCAGAAGCAGAGGCACAGAAGAAAAATCACCAGGAGCAAGCTCCAAAGCAAGATTTTGAAGCTGAAGGCAGAGATTTAAAATGTTTTGTTGCAGCAGAAAACTATATTGCATCTCCTTTGGAAGTCCAGCTTCAAATCCCAGAATACTAGCTGGAGTGAGCTAAAGCTTTTAAAACTCCAGGTTACAGCATAACCTGAGAAATCTTTAAATTATTCAGAGCCAGAAGTGCAGTTTGAAAAAATCCATCACTAAGACCCACTTTCTGAGTTTGCTCCAAAATGGGAAAAATAATTAATTAAATAGTCCAGAAGAATCGTGACTTCTAAACTCAGCTGAGAGAAAGCAAAAGCCAGGATTCGACAAATTTGCGACTTTAAAGTAAAACACTGAGCAAGAGAGCTCTGCAGGCAGCTGATCCAGGCTGCCATTGTTAATTTTTTTTCCAAGCTGAGCGTGATCACTTTAGTAGCAGAGCCCTCTAAAACCAGCAAGCACAGGAAATCTCTTTGTCTCCAAGTGAATGGCAACGCCATCTTGAAATTTAGAAAGCTCTTAAAGAGGAATCTATGTTTTAAAAAAACTTAACTATGGATCAGAATTCCACTCATCCACAACAATATCGGGACTTATCCAAGGATCAAACCTAAGAGAATATTCCAAGCGAAAATTTGGCTTCCCTGAGAAGAGAATTTCTAAACTATCAGAGTTCTTAAGGTCTAAGTAGAAAGCCAGAAAAAGTCCAGATTTTTCATTCTGGTTTGGTGAACTTGCGGATGAAGTAATCCTAATGCAAGGCATTGATGAATCCTTGGCCAACCTCAATGAAATATTAAAAGCCTTTGATGGATATTTTATCTTCACATTGTGGAGGGTACAGAGCTTACAGAGATGGATAGAAAACCCACAGTAAAACTACGAAAGAGAAGAAAGACATTACCAGGGCAAACAAGGGCAAACCACATAGGACACCGGAGAGGCAAAGAATTTTCCATAAGTTCCAAAAATATATCATTTTGGAAACCCTGACAGGTAATCTAAACCCCAACAGCAGATGGGAGTGTGGAGTAAGCAGCTGACTGTGAATGAAGGAAAACTATCTGATAAAGTCCAAAATATACAAACCCTGCAAAAGAAAAATGAAATAAGGTTGAAAATGTTTGCATCAAAGCTGGAGAATTGGAAGATTTGAAGCACAAAATTCAAACTGGGTATACACCTTTGAAAAAGCACGATAAACCAAACTGTTCGAGATCTGAAAAGAACAAATTTCTGATATGTCACAAAGGTATCAAGAGGAAATAACAGCTCTGAATTTCATTGTTGACAAATTGAAGTGGAGTTGGGAAAACTCAACCAGAATTACAGCCATACACAACAGCAGGCAGAAAATATATTCAAAGAAGTTGCAGCCTTGAAAGAATTGAAGAACCAGAGAAAACTCAGGAATGTTCTATATTCCAGGAGGAAGCCAAGAGGTACAAGAAAGAGACTATGGAGCTGAAGAAAATAGTTGGATATTGGGAAGACAATTGGGAAAACATTACATTTTCAAAGATACATATGAAGAGGTGAAAATTAAGAACTTAGAATGGCAAGAGCAAGCAGAATATTTCACAAAAGAGTGCAGAGTCTCAGGGACTCAGGAAGACGTGCAGTTATAGAATGTGAACTTGAAGGATAGCACAGAGGAACTATGCTGTGCTAAAAACAACTGATCAGTGTAGAAAACCAACTCTCATGCACGAACGGTGAGCTTATAGAGAGAAAATGAGAGCTGATGAGAATACTGGATTGTTACTCACAGGAAGTGTAACACTTGAAAGAGGACTTGAAATGCTTAAATTATGAACTCATAGAAACAAATTCAACAAACTTAGATCTTCAATTAAAACTTGATGAACTTCAAGCATCAGAAGTTTCTTGTAAGCATCATGCAAAATGCCTGGAACAGGAGAAAGGATTGCTGATGTATCAAAGCATTGCTTTAAAGCAGAATTAGCAACCAAAACTGATGAACTTCTTGAACTTTGGTCCATTCTGAACAACATGAATGTTGAGATACGCAATATGGAAGATCAAATTCAGACTTTGAAAGCAGGTAAGAGAAACTCTACAAAACAGATCGAGGATCTAATGAGTGAACTGAAGGAGTCCAAGGAGCATTCAGTGATCATGAAAGAAAGATCCCGAACAGAACTGAATGTCCAGGGGAAGTTTTTAAACTTATATAAGAGTTCTGCAGATAACTCTGAAACAAAAACAGCTCAACTCACAGGAATTGTTGTTGAGCTGAATGAAAAGATTCATAATCCTAAAAAACAACAGGAAAAAAAGAAAGTACTCAAAAATGTAGGTAAAATTGTGAAACAAGTGAGAACAAGGGTTCCATTTTTGAGACGTAAACTTCCACATACATCATGATGACCCACATGATGATGGAAGAAGTGAAAGAAATAACGAGGAGATGAGCACAATGTTGTCTATCCTGCAAGAAACGAGTTAGGGTAGCAACCACCGACCAGTGCAACAGCTGAACTGACCAAATGTGGTTCAACATGGAAGAAAGGGGTGAAAACAAATCCAGATGCCAGAACAATCTCCAAGCCTACAGGAAGAACCAGCAGTGACAGAGCCTACCATTCCTCCAACAGTAGAATGAATGAGATATGGAAGGGTTATAAGTCCTCCAGACCACCTAAAACTTTGAAATCAAGGACTTGAAGAAAGGAGAGGTGTCGTGATAATGTAGTCATAACAATGTAAATGTATGATAGCAATAACAATGTAAGACATAAGGTAAATTATAATCATTTAAATTACATTGGATAAAGACTTGGGGGTGGTGTAATATAATGGTCTGTCACACGTAAGGTTAACATGGGGCTGAGTACAGTACCTGCCTGCAAAATGATGTAAGAGAGCACATGACATGAACCCAGGGTGAGTCTAGTGTTGGGCAGAGCTGTGTGTACCAGCAAGCATGGAGACAGTTCCTAGCTTGTACCCTTTATTGTACATTTGCAAATAGCTCTAAGAGTCAAAGACTTACAGTTAACTTACGTGTGACTACAAAGCCTTCTTCAGATCTACTAAACTGTAACCAACAGATGGTGTCCAGCTTCTTGAGTGTTGTTGGAGCTGCACTCATTCAGACTAGTGGAGAATATTCCACCACTCTCCTTGCTTGTGCCTTGTAGATGGTAGACAGGCTTTGGGGAGTTAGGAGGTGAGTTACTCCCCACAGAATTCCCAGCATCTGGCCTTCTCTTGTAGTAACAGCATTTATATGACTGGTCCAGTTCAGCTTCTGATCAATGGTACCACCCAGGATATTGATAGTGGAGGATTCAGCAATGGTAAAGCCATTGTGTGTCAAGGAAAAATGGTTGGATTCTCTTTTGTTGAAGATTGCCATTGGCTGGCACTAAAGTGGCATGAGTGTCACTTGCCACTTATCAGCCCAAGCCTGAATGTTGTCCAGGTCTTGCTGACATGGGCACAGGCTGCTTCTGTATCTGACGAGTCATGAATGGTGATGATTATGCTGAGTCAAGGGAAAAGTGCTGAAGTCCACCAATCTACTCCCACCAGCAGCACACACCCAGTCTGGACCTTGTTTGGTTTGCAATTCCCTAAGAAATAGCTGAAGTAAATTATGGTTAAATAGGCCTCTGCTGTAAGCCAAGCAAAAAAGTAACTTCATTATTCACTTATGGAATGTGAGGGAGGCTTAATCTCAGTTTGAATTTTGTGAGGGAACAGGGGCTGCAGGATTATCTAGTTTGAAGCTAATGGGAGAATCTACAGTGGCCTTACATAGTCTTGTAAGAAAGAAAGTAACCAGCAGATTAACTTGGAAATATTGAAAAGTAACCAGAACAAGAGACTGAATCGTCCACAGTCAAGAGATGGTAAATGAAAATTTTACCTCTGAGAATAGCTGGAGCTGAGGAGAATTCTCCAGAAGATTGTGGCATTCTTATGTGTGGTCCCTACAGAAGTAAATAACTTTAGGATTGATGTCTTATAAGAGAGTCTTGGGGAAAGCAAGAAGTAAACTTAAATGCATAGCATACATCATACGAAACCATGTTGTTAAGTTAATAGTGCTTGTTTTGTTTAATTCTTTTTTGTACAATAATGTTTGTTTGCCTAAAAATAAGTGAAATATTGTGACATAGTTCTATTGGTTAAAACAAGGTCTTTGGTTTTCTATTTAACTGTTAACAGTCCTAACCAGATTGTAAATACACCATATTTAGGTACACAGTAAGTCAATATGATTACACATTTGGCTCAAAGCGAATAAAATAGGAAATGAGAATAAAGTAAATGTTTTCCTTACCAAGATGGGGCCACATGCTTTTGAGGTGGTATCAAACCAGTGTTACCCAAGAGACCCCACTACAATGGAATATGCTGAAATTAATGAGATTCTGGACCCATATGAGATGACTAAGAATGGAATTGCACTGAGAGTTATGTTCCGTCAAAGGAAGTAGTTGCCAAATGAGGCTATTGTAGATTACATCCTCAAATTAAAGAAACTCTCTTGTTAGTGTGGGAATGGTGTGAGTTAGAAATCAACCTGAGAGAAACGTTCATAGGGAACCCAAAGCACAGTAAAATCTAGGTCAAGCTTTTGAGTAAAGGCAAATGAACTGAATGTGAAAGGAAGCCTGCAATGAGGCCACAGCCATGGAAATGGATGAAAGGGATGGTGCAAATTGGAAGGTGCTTCATTTCCTGAGCCAGTATGGGATGCCCACTGGATTTCAGTAAGATGTAGGCAATGGCAGCTAAGACCGCAATATTAGAGGCAGAGATTTAGATGTTACTATTGCCATGGTAGCCAGCAACTGTTTAATTGCCCCCATTTCCAGTCAAAATGTAATGCCTGTGGGGAAGTCGGTCATATCCAGGGGGCATCCAGGAGCAGAGTAAAAGTAATGCTCCAGGTGGTGATAAAGCTCCATGCACTAGGTTGAGGTCATGGTCGATCTAGAGCTAGTTCAGAAATCCAGAAATCCTGGAATGTGCAAATGATAGAGGTAGAAACAGAAGTTGATGTTATTGAGTAGGCAGATCAAGATCTGTATCAGTCAGAGAGCAAGGAATACAGCACATGCAAGTTGAGAGTAAAAGGGCTGAAAATATAGTTTCAGCACCCACTGTAAAAAGATTCATACCTTTCTTTCATTGTTGATGCAGCTGTAGCCATGTCTGTTATACTGAAAGGAGAGTCTCTAAGTCAAATTCCCTTACACGAAGCATGTGTGAAACTGACTAGTAATTCCAATTACAGCATTCCAATGATAAGTGAAGTTAGTGTTCGAGTGGAATATGATGATGCATCCTATTACTTGCTATTGGCACTAGAAGGGTGGAACAAAGTCTCGCTGAAAGCAAGAAATTAGCTTGAGAATATATGGTTAAACTGGGCCAAGCTATTTAATGTAGGGATCAGTAAGAGTACATCTATCTTTCAGGACATGCTAGGAGAGCACAAAGTGGTCTTTGAACAAAGAGGCCTAAATGATTCAATTAGCCATCAGGTAAATTTTGTAAGTCAGCAGATCTTGCAAATACAGACATTCTTTCGAGATTTCCCTTGAAGGCTGATTCATTTTCAGCCACTGAGTTACCTGTGAGTTACTTTACATACATAAACAACATACCAGTGTCTGCCATAGAAATTAGTGAAGAAACTTGCAAGAATGTGGTGCTCAGTAATATGCTCAATTATGTATTGAATGACTGGCTTAAAGAGTGTGAGGATGAGAAATTGCAGGATTATTTCATGCATGGCAATGAACTGAATGTAGACCAAGGCTGTCTCCAATGGGATTTACGTATTATTATTTCGCCAAAGTTTAGAGAGAGATCATTAGGTGAACTTCATGAAGACCACAAAGGGATAAGCTATATGAAAGCAGAAGCAAGAAGCTATTTTTGGTATGCAAAGATAGGTAGAGATATTAAAGAGTTGGTGAAATGTTGGGAAGTGTGTCTCAGAATGGAAATGATCCAATCAAGGTTCCTTTCATTCCATGGTCTAACACAAGAAAACCATGGGAATGAGTGCATGCTGATTAATTTGAAGCGGAAGGGAAAGAATTCTTCAATTTGGTCAATGGTTATAGCAAAAGGATTAAAATGGAGTCAATGCCCAATACCACAAGTGCCAAAACTATTGCAGATTTGAGAAGTTGGTTTGCAATTTATCAGTTGCCAGAGGTGTTGGTGTCAGATAATGGCTCACAGTTTACATCAGAAGAGTTTGAAAAATTTCTGAGTAAGAATGGAGTCAATGCACACTCTAATACCACCATATCATCCAACATCAAATGGTGCTGGAGAAAGAAATGTACAGATTGTGAAGAGGTCTTTGCTAGGAGCAAAGCAGTAATTTCCATATTTCTCTTTAACAAAGTCTAGATAATTTTTTGTTCCCTTACAGAATAGCCCCTCAGCCTACAACAGATTTTTTACCTTATGAGTTTGTGTTTAAACATGCTCCCAGGACAAGGTATAGTTTGCTTAAGCTTGACATCAATAGCAAAGTAAGAGAAAAGCGAGACTAAGTGAAGATGAGTCATGATGTACCTGGCATGAAACTTAGAGAGCTCAGTGCTGGTCAGGACATCATGATGAAAAACCAATGAGGTGATAAGGAGAAGTATATGATTTTAGTTGTTGTAAAGAGACAAGGTGCGTTCACTTGTGTAGTAAAGATGGGAGAGAGACTCTATCAGTGTCATATTGATCATTTGCTTGAAAGAAGAAGCATGACAATGGGAGAGCAGGAGAAACCTTGTATAGTCCAAATTCCTCCTACAGCTCAAAGTGAAATTCAAAAGGATAGTGAAAATCACAAAGAAACTGAAAGTTTGCCAGTATTACAGAATCCAAAAGTAGAGCAAAGTGAGTCAGAGTCTTTGATTAAAAATAATCAATCAATGTCACAGTCCCAATAATTAAGTGGAGCTGACATTCAAATTCGAAGTTCAGATTTGAAACAGTTGGAGATGTTGAGAGAACAGAGTCAAGCTAATGGAAATGGAAGGAGATACCCAGACAGAAAGCGAAAAAAGACAGATAGGGTAATTGAAAGTGTGAAGGAAGAAAGAAGAAATAAATTGTTCTTTTCATTACTTTGTGTCAAATGATATTTTTGTTTAACACATTGGGTGGAATCACCCCAGATTTGCACTAAGTATGGTACTGGGTGGGCAAAACCACATTTTACCCCCTGGCTGCCATGGTGGCTTTTCATGCAGTATCATCCCAAATCTGCCACAATAATTATGCATTCCCGGGAAACAAGCCATTTCCATAGCGGGTGGGCTCTCTTTCACCTGCCACACCATCACCTCGCCAGTTCAGCACACTGGGCGCCATATTTAAAGTCCAGCCACATGCACACCTCTCAGTGCTTCCAACCCATGACTACTGCAAAGAAGACATGGCCCTGAAAGGCAAAAAAACTGCATTCCCGAGCTTCAATGACACATCCATTGAGCCCCTTTTGGATGCTGTGGGAGCTGGCTGTGTTGTCCTCTGCCCCAGCTCTGGCTGCAGGGTGGGCAGCAACATCACTTATCCAGCTTGGGAGGCGGTGGCAGCGGTGGTCAGCACCAAGATCCTGTAAAAGAGGACAGCCACCCAGTGCTGAAAGAGGATGAATGATCATTTCCATTCCATCAGGGTAAGTCACTTTTCTCATCACTCTCAACTCACACAATCACAAACCCATCACACATCCACAGGGCCCTCACTCACTGCCGGTTCAAGCGACATCACCATTCAATCTCTCACACACAGCTTCATTGTCCTCATTCCATCCATGGGACCACTTACCACCCACACATGCCAGGCATAATTATCATCTGGCCTGGCAGGCATTCAGCTTACATTCTCTCCATCTGTATTCATGCAGGACAAGCTGGCACACAATAAGAGGAAGAGCTTGCTGACCAGTGCAGGAATGCCTGAAATCAAGTTCCTCATGGACTTTGAAAACAGAGCCATCCAGCTGGCTGGTGAGGACCTGCACCATTCCTGTGCTGACAGTGAAGTTGGCGGTGTTCTACCAAGTGAGGATCCAGCAGTGCAACAACCATCAGACAACCATGCTGTGAGTGATGTGTCCTGTTTCACAGGCCACTACCATACACGAATTATCTCCCCTTGCTTTCGTAGGCACATCTGTCAAACAGCTGTTGGAAACAAGACCCAGGTCTTCCAATCTAACCCCAAAGAAACTTCTGGAGAGGAATCTGAAGGCACCCTCCTTGAAGTCCCTTCACAGTGCTCATCCACATCCTACATCAGCGCAGAGGCACACGCTTTGGTTGGGCCTAGCTTTAGAGTAGCCTCGGGATCACAACCTGGTGAGCACATTGCACTGTCTGATCCACAGCAGGCGGAGACAGGGGCTTTCTACGTCATCAGCACTCGGAGGACTGCTGGAGGCCAGAAATTTGCTGAGTCCAAGTTAATGATGAGCCTCTGGACTCAGTCATGTCACAGTTGCTGGAACTGCAAAGACAAGCTCAGGAACATCAGGAAGGGACGTCCGCTGCATCCTTGGATTGTGAGGCAAATTGGAGCAGTCCATCCACCGTCAGGCTGAGGTAATAGTGCTGGCATGCCAAAGCACCGAGGCCAACATTAGTAGGATGATGGCTGCCATGGAGACCTTGATCCAGGGTGTCGTTTCGGTATGGCTGCGCGGGCTGAACTCCCATGACTGACGCCATAGTTGGCCTCCAACAGTGTGTACATGAGAGAGGTGCGGGGCAGCTTAATCTCACTCCAGCTACCCCTTCTCCTCAAGGAGTCAGCCAGGTGCCCTTGGGCACCCATAGGGAGGAGGTGCAGCTGGTGCACACACTGGGGCCATCCACCCGGGTGACTCCGGGAGTGTCCGGTCCATCCAAATCTCCTCTTCATGTGACCTCACCAGCTCCACCTCCACAGGCCAAGGAGGATGCCACTACAACAGTGCATGACCCCGAAAGCAGGCTAGGACCCTCCAAGTCTCGTCCCTCCAGAGAATGTCCATCAAGATCATCAGAGACAGAGCGTTGCAGTCAGCAGGCTGCCTCCACCTTCACTGTGGATGTCTGGGCAGCACCAAGATGTAGCGGTAGGGTTAGGAAAGTTAAGAAGGTGTAGTTGTACAGCTTGGACATGGGTGTTCATCACTTGTACATAATGTTCACTATTGTCATTAAACTCCCAAGAACATCTCCCTGCCTATGGATCCTTGTTCTGATGAACAGTGTTTGCGTCACTCAAATGTGAAACCTTGGTTCCTGCATAAGATAAAGGCAGGTGTTTCAGTCCAGAGCCTCTTCCCTATGCTCTGTGCAGCCTTCAAACCAAAGTGATCGTTCGGCCTCATGCTCCCTAGAAACATCACTGATGCCTGCACCTTGATGGTGCTTGTCATTGCTGCCAAAATGTAGTCGGCAGGCATCACAGAGTTCCACCATTCTCTCTGTTTGCTCTCAGCCCCTTTAAGGTGGGGTTGGCCCCCACCTCTTCAGCATCTGTGACCAGTGATGCTGTGCTCCTGAAGGGGTCAAGTGCTGAAGGCGGACAAAGGATCAGATGCTTTTAAAGTTTTGTGGCTGTGTCTCTATGATATGACCCTGATCACAGAGTGCAAATGATCTGCCCTCGGCTAGACAGGAGTCAGACATTCTCAGAGGCTATGTGAAGATCTATGGAGCATCCTCACTGCATGGAGTCATCGTCCTTCTGCAATTGAATGACTATTAGGGCCTCCACTGTGTCTCCATGACAGGAGCATTCTCACAGAGGGAATGTACGCTGCCATAAGCCAGAATAGAGTCAAACGTGCACAGATGCAATATTAGGATCTTATGATCTTAGGATCTGCATGTTGACACCGTCCTTCCCAAATCTAGCAGCTGTGTGGGCTTCCCAAGCACGGTCCCGTCTGGCCAGTGTTAGGGCCTCATCCCCATCATCATCACCTTTGAGGACCTCCTCTCCCTCATCACCATCGATGTCCTTCTCATCGGAGGAGACCTCCAGCTCCTCCATCTCCTCCTCAGCCAGCTCCTCTTACCCGTTGCAGCACCAGGTTGTAAAGGGTGAAGCAGGTGACAATGATGTGTGAACCACTCTGTGGAATTTTTTGCAGGGCTCCACCAGACTGGTCCAGGCACCGGAACTTCATCTTCAGCATCCTGATGGTCTGCTCCACAAATTGCGAGTTGCAGCATGAGCCTCATTATACCTTCACTCTGCTGCAGTCTGAGGCCACTGCACATGTGTCATCCGACACGGCCTCTGCCAGTAGCCCTTGTCCGCGAGAAGTTAGCCCTGCGGCTTCTGTGGACCCTGGAATATGTCAAGGATCTGTGACCAACTGAGAACATAATAGTCATGTACACTCCCTGGAAACAGTATGCAGACCTGTTGGATGCATTTCTGGTGGCTGCACACCAGCTGCGAATGGAATCCCTTGCAGTTGACATAGTTAACCGCATGTTGCAATGGAGATCTGAGTGCCACATGTGTTCAGTCAATGGCACAATGCAACTGTGGAAAACTGGAGATCTGGGCAAATCCAATTGCCCTTGCATCCTGACTCTCCTGGTCCCGGGCAAAATGCACAAAGTTGTGTGCCCTCACAAAGATGGCATCCATAATCTCATGGAATGGTTTGTGAGTGGAGGATTGTGATATCCCACAGAGATGACATGTGGAGGCCTGAAAGGAGCCACTGGCATAGAAATTGAGCACCGCTGTCACTTTCACGGCCACTGGCAGTGAATGCCCTCCATATCCCTGTGGTGCCAAATCCTGTAGTAGCTGGCAGATGTGAGCAACCAGTTCCCTAGATGGCAACACTGATTCTCAGTCAACACCAGGAAAAATGGCGTCTATAGCTAGGCTGCAACCAGCCACAGCTCGCTGTGGCTCTTCAGTGGGGTGTGGAGAAGTCCCAGCTGCCCCTTCTTCCAAAAGGTGCTGCTTCTCCCTCTGCACAGCCAGGGGCTCTCTTCTCTGTCAGCTTTGCTCTCCGTTCACTGGGCATACAGCTAGTTCACCAGGCTCCATGATCCTGATGTATTCCTCCTGCAAGATGAAAGAGAGAGACACATTGGTTAGCATGGATGTACTAAGAACCTGCCTTGGTTAAGTATGAAGGCCCCTTAACGGATCCCTGAGATTGCTGGCCACCGCTTGGATGGCCAGCGATTATTGTGCTGCATGGCTGCCTGAAACCCCCACTTTCTCTGCCCCACTCCACCTGACCGACTGGCTGCAGCTTTGCCCACTGGACTGCATGCTGTGCTCAGCTCAGGTGCAGGCATTCTCCTAACCCACACTTCAAGGCTGTTACCTTGAACCATGGGAGAGACTGGTCCAAACCAGGATGATGACATTGCAAGGGGCTGTAAGCGCCCCCACCAGTGACTGCTCCATGGCCAGCTTTAGCAAGGAGATTGTACAGTGTGCTCAGTCGTCCAACTGTTCTGCAGTCCACTGAAACACTCATTAGTTTACACGCTGTGCCCAAGGGGTGAAAAGCTCTGGAGCACTTGGTGGCTTTTTGATGCCTCTGCATTGCTTGAGTGGGCAGAGAAGCTAGAGGCCCAACTCCAATCATATCAATGTGGCTGCACCTGAACTGTCTCAGCTACAGAGGAATGATCACATCATACAAGGTTTCCCTAATGCATGCTGCTTCCCCCGCCTACCCACCCCCTGCACCTCACACGTACTTGTGTGCTACCTTCAACCTCAGAGCAGCCTTTGCCGCCCACCCCCCCAAAGTTTCCTGAACTGCAGGGCAGCCTTCCCACCCCCACCAATGCACTTGAAGCCCAACAGGTGTCCTTTGTGAGCATTCTGCAATGTTACTGTGTACTCACCTCTGAGTTCCCCTCAAAGTGCAGCCCGCCAAGTGCACACCTTTTATAAGCTGTTGTGAAAGGTGGACAACCTAGCCAGGGGCGGGGGGAGGGGGGGATGAGTCTGGCGGGCTAGCTTTTTAATGATATGCAGATGTATTACAATGAGATTCCCAGTGTCCAATGGTGGGAAACGTGGCCTGGCGTCGACTGGCCAAGCGGATGATTGCAACCTGGTTTCATAACGCCGTGAGACTGATTTTTGGCCTTCTCGCCATATTGTCCGCTCACGCTGCCGAACACGCCCGACTCTAGTGGGCACGGACAATTCTGCCCATTGTGTTAAGGCAAAACATTTTTACAAGCAAATTATTCTGGCGGTATCAGTCACACATGCTTAGGTTATGATTAAAGTAAAAACAAGCATCCAACCCAACTTGTTAAATTTTCAGGTATTGTTCATGTTGGTTTAGTCACATTGTATTTTTGCATTTTACATTTTAATGCATATGTGATTTTAGGTGGGGAGCAGGCATAGTATATTGCAAGAACTGAGCATTTTGTTATATTGCCCTCTCTGCTGTCCTCTCTGCCGGGGAGGTTTAAAGTTAGTTCAATAATGGTTGCCTGCAGCTGAGCTTGTGTTATTTTCACTCAGTGCAAAACAAAACAATCACCCTTGCATGAGATTACTTTGAGTGATAATATTTAAAGAATTCCTTTTTGATTCGTTCTGGCTCCCAATTTAAAAGTGTTCTTTGAGTTATCTTAAAGAGCCTTCACAGTACTAGTCCACTTTAAAGCATCTATGTGAAGTGAATTTCTCTTTGCTTTTCCTTGTATCACAAACAAGTATGGAAGCCTCTTAAATGCAGAGATTTGAGGTTGAAATTCTTTAAAATCAAACTGCGATTCCAGAAATTGTACCCTATCAAAAAATGCTGCTCTTGAGTCATTTTGTGTTCAAATTTATTCAATAGTATACTGTGCAAACAATGTTTCTTTCTGCTGTAAGCAATATGCTATATTAGCCTGAAAAATAAAATCCTCCTGGCCTTTGCAGAGTTCTGTTGCATTGTTTCTTAGGGAGGATGGTGGAACCAGTATCTCTAAAGGCGGGTGCTCAGTAAAAACAATTGTGTTCCAGTGTACTAGAAGATTCAGCACTTTTTAGGGAAAACATTTTGTGTGTAAAATAGCCATTCGCTTATAGAATGTGCAAACTGTTTAGTTGTCCCCTGAAAGCATTGATTCATTTCAATGTTGTGTTCTCGTGGACTCTTGGAGCAATTCAATTATCTCTTGTGTTATTGTTTCAAGCAATTTCTGTGATTAATTTACTTGATTATTGTAACTGATATAGCCTGTGAAGTTACAACAAAGGTAATGATCCCTTGCTAATTTGCTCAGCATAATATTTGAAAAAGTGATGGCATCAAAACAGTCACGCTCTGTATATACAAAAACATTGTTTTAACCTATCACTCCACAATAACATAGATAGAATTACTTATTTCCAAATAAGCAAAGAAAAATAAATAAAAGAAAGCCTATTGTTTAAATCTAATCTTATCACCAAAGCACTTCAGTTTCTGTAAATTACTCTGACTGCTGCTCTGCAGTAAACTCAACACAAAAACAGAATTACCTGGAAAAACTCAACAGGTCTGGCAGCATTGGCGGGGAAGAAAAGAGTTGACATTTCGAGTCCTCATGACCCTTCAACAGAACTCAACAGGCATTTGGGCATATCACAGATGATAGTGAGATGAATGATCAGTGAGCTCAAACATCTGGCATAGATCTCAAATTCCAAAGTTAGAAGAGAACATGCTACCAACTGAGCCAAGCTATGTATAGGACCCCTGCTGATTAATCTGCCAGGACCAAGCTTCCCAAAAGTTTGAGCTCACTAGTTGGTCAATGTCTGAGACCAGCTCTGGGATTTGATGGCCATGGAAGGTGCATTCATAACATGGCCAAACAGGTTGATTATCAACCTGCAAATCTTCCCAATACACCTATGGCAGGCTGTAAGCGGGAGAGTCTCCTGGTCAGCGAGAACGTGCTGAAGGCAACAACAAACCACTACAGTACCTTGCCAAGCATAACCATGGATCGACACATGGAAGTCCATGGTTGCCAAGGCTCTCGTAGGGCATGGTACCTGAAGAGAGAAAGAGAGATGGTCAGTATTCTCACAACTGGAAACATGGAATTTTTATAGGGAAGCCTATGGCAGACACTGAAAGCTTAATATTGCAGAAAGTCTGAAAGAGTACAACAAGTGTGGGAGCCAAATTAAAAGGGAAATTAGAAAAACAATGCAAAGGCATGAAAAAATACTGGCAAGTAAAATCAAGGTAAGTCCATAGAATCTATATCTTTAAATTGCTTGAGTGGTCATGAAAACCCGATCATTGCAGAAGAAAGAGGTATGTTGTTGAAGCTTTTCATCTTGCACCCATCAGGACAGGTGCACGAATGTCAAATTTCAAAGGGAATAACAATTTATACTGCATGAGAGAAAGGGTGATGATTGTTTGGCAAGTCAACTCAATTGGTCGAGATATTGCCATGGTGAATGTACCAGAGACTTATTGTCCCCATGCTTTTGTTTAGTCAAAAAAGTTGCAATGTCTGGACATATTCTTTTTGCTTGCAGGGGACAGGTCTCTGCATATGAATATATGCAGCATCCATTTACTCACAATGTAAGCTTGATGCCGAAATAGGGTGCACCAAATCTATCCTGTGGGATGATGTGATGTATCATTATACTCACAAATAGGCCAAAAGCCACCACTTTTGGGCCTGAAAAGTGCCCAGTCCACCTCAAATTACCCTGGAATGGTAAAGTATCTCAAACATTTGAGCAACAGGTGAAATTGCAATATAGTGGCAACCCAAGCGATGTTTTCTACTAACAGGATGTTGTTGTCAGGCCAAAAAAAATTATTCCTCTAATACAAATGAGTAATGTGGTATGTGAATTTCAGTGCCAGTGTGATGCCAAGTACATAGGCTGTGTGTTTCAATGGCTAGCAGATCGTATCAAACATCACATCACTTCGGCTGTACACAATAGGCAGAGTACTGACAGTACTCAACCAACCTGTGCTTGCAAAACTCAGAACATAATGTTTAATGTCAGGTGTGATTCTGCAATTGGGCAGCATTTGTTGAACAATCCCAAGTGTGCTAAGAATTACACCAACAGCCAATTTAAGATGATCAGTCAGGCTCACAATGTAGCTTCCTTATGCTTGCTGGAAACTACAAGAAAGAAGCTGCCACTGCAGTCAAAAGGAATATGCCCAGACATTGCATCTTTTTTGAATAAAGAAAAGCATGCAGAGTAATAGCTCCTTGGTGCATTTGCCATGGCAACATCTCAACCAATCAGAGTCAACTTGCCAACCAATTAGAACCCCTTTTCTTGTGCAGTATAAATTGTTGTTCTCTTTGAAATTTGGCATTCTTGCATCTTCCCTGATGAGTGCAGGACAAAAACCTTTGACTTTTTTTCATTAATACTCAAGTTCTATATTACCAAGTGACAATTGAAAGCATGGGACCTGGGGAGATGCGGCACACAGTTGCTCAGGTGATCAGGTTAGTCTGGACAGAAAAAGGTTAGCAGTGCAAGTCTCAGAGCAGCAGCATGGACAGTGGAGCATGATGTCTGGGCAGTAGAGGCTGAAAGGCAGGTGTGTCGGCTCATTGCAGCTGGGAACTGAGACACAGTTCACCTGAGAAGGAGAGCCCTGGTTAAGTAAGATATAACTTTTGCTGTTGCTTAAAGGAACGTTGGTAGCACTGGACGAAGCATATAACCTGGACAAGAAGGATAGAAAAAATATTGAAGAAGTGAACAATAATTTTCAATTCGGCATGGCCTCATAATGGAGATATGGAGCAGGAGTGAAGGCCCATTTGTGACTGGGAGCTGGAGACTCAACCAAAATGTGACTCACACTTGTGGAGAGAAGTGCCTCTAATAGTAATTGCTATTCTTTTGAGGTTGTTTTGCAGTGCAGCATGAAATTTAACAACCTCATCAGAGGACAAAGGGTATAATACTTGCTCCCTCTCCTCTTTCCTTGCCCTCTTTTTATATATCTGACATTCCATCTACTCCTCTTATACTGCCAAAAGGTGAAAATGATATCAGACATTGAAAAGCAGAGGCTCAATATGAATCAGCCTCTGGATTTATGATCCAGCAGACTCCAATTTCGGAGATCTTGCTCTTAAAAGAAGAATGAGCATCACAGTTTATGAAGGCAATGATGAGCGTCAGGGTCATGGTGAAATCCAATGCAATCCTCAGTATCAAAACATGAGAAAGGTTGCTAGAATGCATCACTTTGAGAGTAGATGATGGTACAATGAACATCTGTACCTCCTGATAGACAGACATCTAAAATGGATGCTTTATCCATCTCTCTTCAGGCTTTGGAAGAATATTGAAATGTCTTCCAAAAGCTTCAGGGCAACAATTTTCAAATCACAGATACCTGGCCCTCAAACGGTACATAATAGAACCGGTGGAATGTTTAATATAAGGACTGTTTGGTGTTTGAGTTTCTTGTAGGACAGTGAGGAACAGGTGATATGCTGATGTTGACTCAGAATTCGAATATGTTGGTTAACTGTGAGGAACAAAGATTTTACTCACATCACAGAATGGTTGATGAAATGAGAAAGATCGTTAATGGATTCAGATAATAGTGCTCTATTCATCTGTGGAAATGTGCAAAATCAGTTGTCATCTTAGCTACCTAGCTATCTACAAGGCATTGATTCAGACACTGTAATCCTTTTCATATCCTAATGGTTGTTCAATTTTAATCTTCATTTTCATGTGTGCTTCATTGTACTGTTACTCTGTAGCATTGGTGCTTTTACAAAGAAACAACATGAGTCATGAGAATTGCAGATTTCCTTGATCATCCAGCAGCCAGCCTTGCCCCGCATAGGGTAAAGAAGCTGCACCTCTTTCAGTAAATGAGCTGCATATTTAGATATTGCAAGTTTTTCTGGTTCATACAAACATGGAAGTTTATATTTGGGACACACAATGTCACAATACAATCAATAGCCCCAATAACCTGGCAGAATCCAGCAATCCTGAAATATTTGGTGGCCATTAAGTCTGAGAGCATTGGTGAATTGTATAAATTGAGATGTCCTTGCAAAGATGGCACTGGTGGCTTTGCCTTTCTCAGGCTTGATAAGCAAACTGGCTGATCTGGCAGAAGGCTCCTTTGGCTTCATCCTATGGCATAGATTGAGAGCTACGTCAGTTTCTCTGTCATATTCGAAGCTGTGCATGCTGTGGATCTTGGTTACAGATTTGACTGCAGCAGCATACATAACGCCTCCAAAGCTACATGAGTAAAGCACAGCTTTCTGAGACAGAACTCCTGGTGAAAGTCTTGGAAAATGCACCTAGGTTTATAGATCCTGTGGATTGGTAGTACTAATGCTACTTGATTAATGCAGCCTCCCTTACAGCCTGCTTCTGCTTGCTTTCATCTTCCTTCTCCAAAATACAGATCATGTGAAGTAGGATTCCCTATGGAAAGCACATTGACCGGCCTTCAGATTTGAGATCAACTATTCTCCTTAAACACAAGGACCTGAATTTTACCCTTGGTGGGCATGCATGATTAAACGGGAGACAGACCTCGGCCTGCCTTTGGCCCACAACTGCGATTTAATGCAGTCTGGCCAATTAAGACTTGCCCGGTGTGAAACACATCTTCCCAATGGTTGGGAAGGGCCAAGCGGGGGCAGGGGCATGGGTGGGGGCCTGTTGAGCACCAGATCCAATGGCGACCTGGTGGGCAGTTTAAAAATGGCGCAGGTGGCTCCTTGAATGCTGCCAGGGAAGAATGTATCTCCTGCATTCCGGAAACTGAACATATGGCCTCAACTGCGGCTGGAGATGCCAGGTGGGAGGGCAGGTCGGGTGGGTGCTCTGGCTTCCGGTATTCGGGTGAGTGCCCTGTAATATTAATGGAGGAGGTGGCTGCCAGGAGGGGCAACCTCGCCTCCAGAGATGGAAGCAGGAGGCCATAGCACTTGACAAAAAAAATTTGGGAGGAGGTGGCAGCCAAGGTCAGTAGCCACGACATTGTGCTGCGCACATGGAAGCAGTGCCCCAAAAAGTTCAACGACCTGCTGTATTTGGGAAGGGTGAGTACCGTGCTGACGTGGATCAGTGTGCAGAAGCATTAAGGTCTGGCCGTCTCCCCATGGAGCTCAGGGGTGTTAGAGCCTGAGTGCCAACTGTCAATGGCGCTGGTGTTGGCCAAGTGGGTGACCCCTGGCTGCTTCGACTAAGTGCCTTGCTGCATCACTAGGAATGTAAGTATTTCACATTTTGTTGGGTGTGGGAACATTCACTAATGCCTGTACCTTTGCAGCTCTGGTCAGTACTTGTCCTTGACCCACCACATGTCCTGGGTAGGTCACCTGAGCCTTAGCAAACCTAATTTTTTGCAAGTTAACCATTAGGTCAGCAGGTTATAACTTTTGAAAGAGGGCTTCCAGTTGTTCTAGGTGACTTTCCCTGACATAAACCCGTTTGGATTTATGAAGGCAGAGACCTCCTTCACTCGGGCGGTCAAAGGCACTTGCCAGCATCCCTTTAATTAGTCTATCTTAGTGATGTAGGCTACGTTACCGACTCTGTCTATGCAATCTTCCATACGGGATGTCAGGCAGAAGTCAGTCTGCTTACCGTATTAATCTTTTGGTAACACAGAGCCTTGTGGAGCTATCTGCCTTAGGCACAAGCACAATTGAGGAACTCAAGCTGCTGTTACTGGGCTCGATTAGTTTGCGCTGCAGCATGTATTTGATCTCCCGGACCTGGGTCAGTTCCCTGGACCTAGATGGTAGGAATTCTGTTTAATGGGAAGGGTCTCTTCCACATCCACATCATGTGGAACTAAAGTGGTGCTAAAGTGGCTTGTCTCTACAGATAATATGAAATGCGGTGAGCCAGGTCGCTTTGATGTTCCACATTTAAATGGGCGTATATGGTGTCTAATTTCTCTAAAACCTCTGTCTTTGCTAACCAGATGGTAGGGGTTCAATTTGGGCCTCAGCCAGGCCTCCCTCTAAGTCATCCTCACTGTCCCTTTCATCCCCCAGTTCATTTGACATCTGACAAACTGTTACCTGCTTGTCCCCTTCCTGGCTGTGGTACTGCTTTAACATGTTGACATGACACAGCTTCTGTTTTCTCCTACAGTCTGGGGTATTGATTAAATAGTTTACCTTGCCAATTCTCTTTGCAACGCTGTATAGGCCATAGAACCAGACTTTCAGGATTTCACCCTGTATCTGTAGGAGCTCTAGCACATAGTCTCTTGGCTGAAAGGTTTGGATTTTGGCATGTATGTCTGCCTGTTTATCATAGCTGTTTGGGAGATTTTTAAGGTCTCCCGAGCCACATCACAGGCTCTTGTGAGCCACTCATAGAGACCTCTTTTTTCTGTGCCAAACATTTCTTCTTGATTAGTTTCAGGGGATCACTCACTTGGTAAATTATTCAAAAGGAGTAAACCCATTGGATTCATTGTGTGAATCCCTTGGGGTGAACAGAAGAAAACCCAGTCCTTTATCCCAGTCATGGAGGTACTCATTCATGACAGTGTAAAATTTCAGCCCTGATCTTGATCAAACTGGATCTTGGTTGCCAGTCCATATTAGGAATGTGAGAATATAAGAATTGTGTTAGCCCCTCCATCACTACCTTGGCAGAGCCAGTTCTCGGGGAAATGGCCTCTGGGAATTAGGTAGCCACATCTAAAATAGTAATATACTTGTTTGTGACAGAGGTTCACTAGCACATTGCTGAAAGGTTCCCCAAAAGTGGGGAATGATAGGTGCAGGTTTAATTGCAGGTTGTGGTTTCCCCACTATCTGACAGGTGTGGCAGGTTTTGTAGAACCTCACTACATCTTTGTGGAGGTGTGGCCAGTAAAAATGCTCACTTATGCAGGCTTTGGTTTTCCATAAAATGACATGCCCAGCCACTGGGATTTTGTTGTCTAGCCTCAGTATTTCCTCTCGTTACTTTAGTGGCACCGCTACCTGGTGAATCACTATCCACTTCCTCATCTGCACCTTCTTTCTCAAATAGTAGCTCTTTGTGACTCCCTCTGCTTCAGCTTTGATTTGGGCAGTCTGTGCTAACATTTTTAGCACTAGGTCGGCTTGTTGAGGAAGACCTACTCTTTACATCCTTAGGGTCTTCTAATCTTCTAAACTCGTTTTAGATAACCAGGTGGCAGGGTCATCCATTTGCAGTGCTGGTTTGGCCTTCTCTGACTGGCTGGGTTACCACGCAATCAGGAAAAATGCCAGGGACTTTCTCCCGTAGCTGGTCTGTCTCCCTGACTTCACTTGGCTTCTCTAAAATAACTGGGGATGCTACCACCTTTGACCCTGCCAGGTCATTTCTGATGAGCAGGTCAAACTCGTCCACAGGTAAACTGGGGATGCCTCCCATGTACAATGGTCCTGAAATAAGACTGTGCTCCAGATGCACCCTGTATAAAGCTATGTGCATGTATTCTCCCTTTATACTCTTTACCAGGACTTTGGCTTGTACTGCCTTCTTTGGGGGAAAGGTCATGCCTCTTCCCAATAGTTGAGATTGTCTGGCTCCAGTATCCCTCAGTATGACTATGGGAATACTCGCCTCACTCTGGGGAAATTTCTGACACAAAATCCTTGTAACTCTCAGGGGCTTTGCTAGTGTCACCTGCACATACAGGGGTGCATTTACAAGGACTTGCTGCTGTGGTCAGAATCACAACCTGACCTGTTATGCTCTCTGCCTTACTCTCTTTTTCTGTGCAGGGTCCATGTGCTTCAATAGATCCTATGGGCTTTCCCCATAACCCCCAGCAATCAGCACAATGGTGTTCAGCCTTATGGCTTTAAACAACTGTCATAACCTATATTTTAAGTGGTATGTTTGAGAAGCAGCTCTAAATTCAAAAATCAGACCACCAGTTCTTGAAGGTTTTTATATCAAATTACATGAGTCATTTATTAATTTACACAAGTTAAATATATGTACACATGGGTACAAGTTACTATTATAATAACTTTTAATAAATTCCCAAACCCCTAATCTCCATTAAGGCAGCAACAACCTATAGGCCAGAATTTTCCAGTTGGCATGCAGGATCGGGCGCCGCACACACGTGCGTAAAATGACATGTGGTGAATGTCAGGCAAACGTCCCAATGTCACCGCACGCCATCACGATATTTCGCTGGGTGAGCGCGCAATGATATCCAATGCGTGCCCGCCATTAATTAACGGGCCACTTAAGGCCCTTGAAGCGCCAATCAATGGTAATCTTCAGCACCTGTGTGATCTTCGGGTTGGCGCACAGGTGCAATGGGCAGGCGGGTAAGACATCTCATCAACCTCATCCACGGGTGGGATAAGAGAGCTCACTGGGGTCGCAAGTGTTTTCTGTCAAATATTGTTTTTTCAAAGTTACTGATACTTGCCTGTGTGATCTGCAATACTTCAAAATGCATACCAACTGCTTGGTCTGGACTCACAACCTTCAGGTCAGCACTCTGCAGTGGACCTGCAGGTTTCAGGAAGCTGTCCCTTAGCCTGGGAATTGGAGCTGAACTATCCACTGGAGGCACCTCCTCTGAGGAGGAAGGGAGGGCTAGAAAGGGGAGGAGGCCAGGAGTGCACATTCAGCCTCCAGCGGAGCCACCTTTGGGAGTACAGGCGCAGGCACAAGGGGTGCAGGGCCAAGAAGTAGACCAAGGTGGAAGGGGCCGCAGAAGACACCACTTTCCTGCTGCCAGTGTATACAGGTGGCGAAGCAGCTACTTCAACATGTCTGAGGTGCAGTGCCGATGGAGGCTCTGTCTCTCAAGGGAGACAGTCAACTATATCTGTCAGATGATTGGGCCCGAGCTGTCCGCTAACTGTGTGGGTGGACACCCCATGCCAGTGGTTCGAAACATAGAAACTAGGAGCAGGAGTAAGCCATTCGGCCCTTCAAGCCTGCTCCGCCATTCATCATGATCATGGCTGATCATCCAACTCAATAGCCTGCACCTGCTTTCTCCCCATACCCTTTGATCCCTTTCGCCCTAAGAGCTTTATCTAACTCCTTGAAAACATACAATATTTTGGCCTCAACTACTTTCTGTGGTAGCAAATTCCATAGGCTCACCACTCTCTAGGTGAAGAAATTTCTCCTCATCTTAGTCATGTCACAGCTGCCCCCAACATCTATGCCTCTGGCTCCTTCCAGGGCTCGGTGGGTGACCTTTGTGGTGTCTCCCAATCAGCTGTCCACACTTGTGTCAAGCAGGTTACAGATGTTCTGTTCAGGCATGCATTGACCTTCATCCACTACCGTTGGGACCAGGCAACCCAGACACAGCGAGCCAGAGGCTTCGCGACCATTGCTGGCTTCCCCCACGTCCAGAGTAACAGACTGCACACGTGGCCACCAAGGCGCCAGCGGGTAGTCCGGTGCCTTCGTCAACAGGAAGGCCTTCCACTCCATGAACGTGCAGGATGCTGATTCTACAAGTCTGTGCAAGGTACCCAGGCAGCCATGATGCGTACATCCTCAGACACTCCCAGGTGCTGGGGTTCTTCAGTGCACCAGCCCAGATTGATGGATGGCTGCTGGGTGACAAGGGCTATCCCCTCAGAAGGCGGCTCATGACACCTCTCTGCCATCCAAGAACCGAAGCTGAGTGCTACAATAGGAGCCATGCCTTCACAAGGGCTGTGGTGGAGAGAACCTTCAGTCTTCTCAAGATGTGCTTCTGATGCCTGGACCACCCAGGGGGTGCACTCCAGCACTACCCAAATCATGTGTCACTGATAGTGGTTGTATGTTGCGCTCTCCACAATCTTGCACTTGAAAGAGGGGAACGCTGTGGACGAAGAAGCTGTAGATGCAGTGGCTGCGGCTGCACATGATGGGTCCAGCAGTGAGTCTGAGGATGAGCATGCACAAGGAAATACTGAGGGGTAGACACTGACCTGGACATACTGCAGGGAGGCAGGGTCACCTGGGAGGCTTTAAACCAACAAACCTTAAGCTAGCTCACCACATATGGACCTCCAGGACAAGCCTGGGCTGCAAACTCCATTCTTGATACCTGAGTGCTAAATCTGCTTGGATAGGAACATTAACTAAGGGCCTTGTTAATAAAGCTGAATGCCCCACAAATCACTCATAACATTATTAGTCACTATCCACCTGCAGAAGTAAAAAGGCACCCTTAGCCATGGTGAGATGTCTGAATGTAATATTACAATTGAAGGAACTTAAGAAAACAAAATGACAAATGTATTAAAAAATCACACCAACTCATTGTGGGCCAACACAAAAGCACCAGTGATAAACCTGTGGTGTGTTGAAGGTGCGTTATATTTATGTTTTTGGGTGCTACGTCTTGGTGCTGACCCCTCGCTGGGAGTGGCACCTGAGACCGCCTGCTCATTCTGCTGTCCTATTGGCCTTGATGACCTTGGTGGCCAATCTCTGGCTCATGAAGCCAGTGCTGGCTCTGCCTGGGAAGGAGTTGCCAATTCTACAGCTGGCATCTCCCCAGACGTTGCAGCCCCACTGGATGCTATGGTCACTGGGAGAGGGGCGGAGGAGCTGCCGCCCTCATTTGGAGTGCCCTGAGTGGAGCCGGCAGAGATGACAGGCAACTGCTGTGCCGATGTGAGGTCGCTTCGGACCTCACTGCTCACTGTGGATGGATGGGCACCGAGCTAGGAAATTTGGTGCCCAGACCATCTCTCACACTGGCACTGACCAGCTGAGGTCAATTCCAATGTGAGGGCTTGCCGGTCCGAGCGCATCCCCAGGAAGCCCTGATTGGTCTCCCGGAGAAGCCTCTCCACGAGAGTCGCCATCTTCTCCATGGAGGATGCATGGCACTCGGACATAAGGCTCATTGCATCGGCAATAGTCCACGTAGACCCCTCCACCACAGACACCAAACCAAGCATAGCCTCATGTATCGCCACCAGATGCTCCCGCACACCTGGCCACATTTCCTGCACTAGCTGCTTCGCGGACGACTCCAGAGGCACATCACCAGCCATCGACTGAGCATGTGCCTGGTCCCCTGCAGTCCTCCGACTGCTGGCGCCATGGGCACTCTCTGCCTCTGCCAGCTCCTCCAGCGACTCTGAAGTGCATTCACCGCTGTGCCATTGGACACTAGCCAATCTTCTAATTCCCACCGAGGTGCTGGTATCTACCTGGCAGAGATGGTGTGATGCTGATGAGACTTCAGGGCCCTCAGGTGTCAGACGGGGCCTTTGCTGCTCCTCCTCCTGGCCCTGCTCCGCTGATGCTGAATGGAAGAACAAGGACATTGGATCATTTAACGTGGACACAATGTCAATGTGCATCACCGGTTCATTATGTGCTCATTCTTCCATAAGCAATAATTAAGCCATGTTGCAAACTCCAATCACTGAACATTCAGCACTGCCATGGCCGCTGGGAGAACAATGGTGACCTCACTGCTGGGCATACATACATACCTGCCCGTGGCACCCCAGCCTCACTGATGCCAGTGGACCTGGGCGCAAGGTACCTCTCCAAATCTAGGGCCTCTTGCTCGAAGGAGCTGAGAATCGCCACCTGGGCCGGAGCTCCGCCAGTCCTCACCCGCTTGGCTGCATTATGTGCATTCTTCTCCTAAAAAGGAGAGAAGAGCGTTGATTAGTGCTACTTGTTCCTGGATTCTCTTCACATCAGTCCACCTCAACCAGAGTGGGACATTGCAGGGCTCCAATGCATCCTCACCCCACTGCTCACACAAAGCTGCCAGGCCTATCCCCACCCCCCAGCCCCTTGGCCAAATACTGCCTACATCACATTAGGCACCGCACAGTCTAATCTTCCAGACTAAGGAGGCGCAAGCATGTGGACTTCAGAGGACAGCAGGTCGATTGGTGCCACACCACCTTGAAGCTCCCCTCCCAGCATGTCATCACCTTGACTTTGATGTGTCCTGGAATTCTAGCTCTGCGCATAGGTGCAGCTCCTCCAGGTTGCCCCCAAAACAGTAAAGTGGGTCTCAGTGTACCACATGCTGCAGGTGCAGAACCCATCTCTTCACCACACTCTCAGGGTGGCCGCGGCATGGGCAATATCTGCTGGCCCACCAGCAAAGGACACATGCCGTCAATGATTCAATGCAGTCACTACACTCAGACTTAGGGAGGGTGTAAAGCCTACCTGCTAGGTTAAGTGACCAATGCCAACAAGGTACTCCCCCTCCCCAAGCGCAACAGGTCATTGAAACCCTTGCGGTACTGGATCCAGGTGCATCGCACCACGTCGTGGGCACCCACCACCTCCACCACCTCCTCCCAGGCATGTTTGGTCATGTGGGGGGCCCTCCTCCTCCCATCCTGGGGAACTAGAACCTCCCGCCAGGCTGCCACCTCCTCGAGGAAGGTAGCAGGGCAAATGTCTGAAAAACGAGGGGCACAGTGCCCCCCTGCCCTACCCTCCTACCTGGCCTGCTCAGCAGCAGCGCTCTGGGGAGCCCTTCCACTGGCCTTGACTCACAGCCTTTGAACGGCTGCAGCAGCTTTTTAAAATAGGCCGAAGTGTTGCTATTGGACCTGGTGGTCATTGCAGTCCTGTCGCTGCCCACCCACTCCCACTGTCCTCAGGAGCTACAATTCACGCTGGGCGGGCCTTAATTGACCCACCCACATAAAATGGTGGCGCGGACCCAATCATGGGCGGCGATCGGGTCCATCCCTGCTCTCGCGTGCTCCCACACCCGCACAACACCGCTTGCCCGACGGGCAGAAAATACTGCCCATAGACCTTAAGCACACTAGGCAAAACATTTTCATCTTACAAATTCAAAATGAGGTTCCTTTCACTTTAGTTCCTTTGCAGACACAGTGCTAGGCTTACAGGCTTTGATGTTATATGCCTCTGCTCTGTACACAGAAAATTGCTACATATTATCCCTGGCACATCTCATTCAATGTAAATTCTCATTGTATCACCAACCCACTATGAACCCCATTACTCCTAACAATAAACCTCCTTTCATAGTACCAATTTTATTAGTAATATAAACATTGTTTGGTCTCTGCTAGCTAGGCTGCAGATTTCACTCCCCTTCTTAAATGCTCTACTCAGCAAAATGCAAATGCACTGTATCTCTCTTACATCTCCAAACTAGTATACATCAAAGCACCCAGGCTAGCTAGCTCTAATCCAATTAAGATGCGCCCACAAACCAAATCTCTATTTTAAAAGAAAAATAATTTCCAATAACATTATATACATTAATAGCTTCATGATACTTTGCAGGAGCAAGGCCAAGCTTTCTACTGGCCACCTTAGTTGCTGAGCTAATCTCTCAAAAGGGATGCAATAGGTTTCCACATCTTCCTCATCAAATTTAGGGATTGAACGGGCAAAGCTAAATAGTACTCAGACCTGAGCTAGGGGTGCCTTCAGTGGGAACAGGGACCTGTCCTTACACAATTCAAGCATTCTCATCTCCCTTTGGAACACTTGTTGCTTCCCCTTTCCTCTTTCTCTCTCTTTCCATTCCTCTTTCCTCTCTCTCTCTTTCTTCTTCTCTGGCTTGGAATTCTAGTTCGAGCTGATTCTCTTCTCACTGTAATTTCGTGAATGCTAGGTTGTCTGTTTCAACTTCTCCAGGCTCACAATCCAAAAAGTCTGGTCATCTTTAAAAATTCACTCAGAGGATGTGGGCTTCGCTGTTTAGGCCAGCATTTATTGCCCATCCTTAACTGCCCTTGAGGTGGTGGTAAGCTGCCTTCTTGAACCACCGCAGTCTATCTGGAGTAGGTACACCGACAATGCTGTTAGGAAGGGAGTTCCAGGATTTTGACACAGTGAAGGAACGGCGATATATTTCCAAGTCAGGATGGTGAATGACTTGGAGGGGAACTTCCAGGAGGTGGTGTTCCCATCTATCTGCTGCCCTTGTCCTTCTAGAATGTATTGGTCATGGGTTTGGACCAGCTTGCAGATGGTACACACTGCTATGCGTCAGTGGTGGAGGGAGTGAATGTTTGTGGTTGTGGTGCCAATCAAGCGGGCTGCTTTGCCCTGGATAGTGTCAAGCTTCTTGAGTGCTGTGGGAGCTACACTCACCCACGCAAGTGGGGAGTATTCCATCACACTCCTGACTTGTACCTTGTAGATGGTGGACAGGCTTTGGGGAGTCAGGAGTTGAGTTACTTGTCGCAGGATTCCTAACCTCTGACCTGCTCTTGTAGCCACAGTATTTATATAGCTAGTCCAGTTCAGTTTCTTGTCAATGGTAACCCCCCAGAAGTTGACATTTGGGGATTCAGTGATGGTAATGCCATTGAACATTAAGGGGCGGTGGTTGGATTCTCTCTTGTTGGAGATGGTCATTGCCTGACATTTGTGTGGCACGAATGTTACTTGCTACTTGTCAGCCCAAGCCTGGCTATTGTCCAGGTCTTGCTGCATTTGGACATGAACTGCATCAGTATCTGAGGATTCACGACTGGTGCTAAACATGGTGTAATCATCAGCGACCATCCCCACTTCTGACCTTATGATGGAAGGAAGGTCATTGATAAAACAACTGAAGATGGTTGGGCCGAGGACACTACCCTAAGGAACTCCTGCAGTAATGTTCTGCAGCTGAGATGACTGACCACCAACAACCACAACTATCTTCTTCGTGCTAGGTATGACTCCAACCAGTGGAGAGTTTTCCCCTTGATTCCCATTGACTCCAGTTTTTCTAGGGTTCCTTGATGCTGCACTCTGTCAAATGCTGTCTTGTTGTCAAGGGCAGTTACTCTCACCTCACCTCAGGAGTTCAGCTCTTTTGTCCATGTTTGAACCAAGGCTGTAATGAGGTAAGGAGCTGAGAGGCCCTAGAGGAAGCCAAACTGGGCATCAGTGAGCAGGTTATTGTGAAGCAGGTGCCATTTGATAGCACAATTGATGACCTCTTCCAATATTTGACTGATGATGGAGAGTAGACTGATGGGGCGGTAATTGGCTGCGTTGTATTTGTCCTGCTTTTTGTGTACAGGACATACCCGGGCAATTTTCCACATAGCCGGGTAGATGCTAGTGCAGCAGCTGTACTGGAACAGCTTGGCTAGGGGCTTGGCAAGTTCTGGAGCACAAGTCTTCAGTACTATTGCCGGAATATCGTCAGGGCCCATAGCCTTTGCAGTATCCAGTGCCTTTAGCCGTTTCTTGATATCATGTGGAACGAATTGAATTGGCTGACGACTGGCATCTGTGGTGCTGGGGACCTCTGGAAGAGGCTGAGATGGATCATTCACTCAGTACTTCTGGCTGAAGATTGTAGGAAATGCTTCAGCCTTATCTTTTGCACTGATGTGCTGGGCACCCCCGTCATTGAGGATGGGGATATTTGTGGATCCTCCTCCTCCAGTGAGTTGTTTAATTGTCCACCACCATTCATGACTGGATGGGGCAGGACTAAAGACTATCACTTGCTGCTTATGCTGTTTGGCATGCAAGTAGCCCTGTGTTATAGCTTCACCAGGTTGACAACTCATTTTCAGGTATGTCTGGTGCTGCTCCTGGCATGCCCTACTGCACTCTTCATTGAACCAGTGTTGATCCCCTGGCTTGATGGTAATGGTAGAGTAGGGCATATGCCGAGCCATGAGGTTACAAGTTGTGTTCGAATACAATTCTGCTGCTGCTGATGGCCCACAGCACCCTGTGGATGCCCAGTCTTGAGTTGCTAGACCTGTTCAAAATCTATCTCATTTAGCATGGTGGTAGTGCCACACAACATGATGGAGGGTATCCTCAATGTGAAGGTGGGACTTCGTCTCCTCAAGGACTGTGCGGTGATCACTCCTACCAACACTGTCATGGACAGATGCATCTGCAGCAGGCAGGTTGGTGAGGATGAGGTCGAGTATGTTTTTCCTTCTTGTTGGTTCCCTCACCACCTGCCGCAGACCCACTCTAGCAGCAATGTCATTTAGAACTCGGCCAGCCTAGTTAGCAGTGGTGCTACCGATCCACCCTTGGAGATGGACATTGAAGCCCCCATTCTGCACCCTTGCCACCCTCAGTGCTTCCTCCAATTGTTGTTCAACATGGAGGAGAACTGATTCATCAGCTAAGAAAGAGTGGTATGTGGAAATGAGCAGGAGGTTTCCTTGTCCATGTTTGACCTGATGCCATGAGACTTCATGGAGTCTGGAGTCGATGTTGAGGACTCCCAGGGCAACTCCCTCCCGACTGTTTATTACTGTGCTGCCACCTCTGCTGGGCCTGTCCTGCCTGTGGGACATGGCATACCCAGGGATGATGGTGGTAACTATATCAGGCTATTGCTTGACTAACCTGTGAGACAGCTCTCCCAACTTTGGCACTAGGCCCCAGATGTTAGTAAAGAGGACTTTGCAGGGTCGACAGGGCTGAGATTGCCATTGTTGTTTCCAGTGCCTAGGTCGGTGCAGGTGGTCTGTCCAGTTTCATTCCCTTTTTGTGACTTTGTAGCAGTTTGTTACTGAGGGCTGTGGGTCTGGAGTCACGTGTAGGCCAGACCAGGTAAGGATGACACATTTCCTTCCCTAAAGGACATTGGTGAACCAGATGGATTTTTTCATTCGACAATGGTTTCATGGTCATCATCAGACTTTTAATTCCAGACTTTTAATTCCAGATTTTTATTGAATTTAAATTCCATCACAAAAACAGAATTACCTGGAAAAACTCAGCAGGTCTGGCAGCATCGGCGGAGAAGAAAAGAGTTGACGTTTCGAGTCCTCATGACCCTTCAACAGAACTAGGAGATTCCATCATCTGCATTAAATTCATTAAAATGCATTAAAATCATTAAATTCCATCATCTGCAATGGCAGGGTTTGAACATTACCCCAGAGCATTACCCTGGGTCTCAGGATTACTAGTCCAGTGACAATACTAGTGCATCATGACCTTCCCATGACTTTTAAAGGTTCAGGTTTCCTGGCTTTTGGGCAAAATTCTAACTCCAACTCCTCAGCTACACTTTTCAGCTCATCGAGGGACATAACCTTAAAATTATCAGAAGTCATTTCCATCTGTTCTAGAAAGCCACTGGCTTCAAATGTGGATATTTTTGTACTTTAGAATTATAAACCCAAGCAAACCTGTAGCAGTTTTTTTTTCTCAAAAGAAAAAATGTTTCTAGGGAGCAATTTACTTCCCCTACTCCAATTCTCTTGTTGGCCGTGGGATCTTTTCCCGGGCGAGCCCTCAAACTTCAGAGCTGAGCTCACCCATTGTCTACACACATACATTTCAGCAAAGGGTCACTAGATGGTAAGCAACAATGGCAATCTTGCCTTATTTCCTTCTTCCTAACCTAAGGCAGATGATGGCAATTTTAGACATCCTATTGTCATCCCAACTGCGATCAATGAACTCTATAACCTGGGACTTTCCTTGTACTCCACATGTCTCCTAAATAAAGTTCAGCCTTTTCTTCATCAACCTGCTGCTCCATAAAATAACATTTGCCGACGAGGATAAAACTGACTTTGTCTGCACACTTTACACTGATTGATGTGAGTAAAACAAAGTTGAACAATGCTTACCAGTCATGCCGCTGTTTGGAAGAATCGATTCATGCGATGCTAACGTTGAAGATTAGAGCCGGTTAGTCAAGCAACTAGGGTTCTATTTCATTGTGAACGAGGTTACTGCTCCAGAAGAACTGTGGAAGCAAAACGTATCACCTGATTTGAAGCCTGACTACCCCAGACACGCCCAGTTCTGAGTCATTCAGTGAATTAGTGGAACTTGTGAAATCGCGCTTTCAGCACCGTGACCCTGCAGCACTTCAAGTTTAATTTGAGAGTTCATGCCCCAGGAGAGCCCATTGCTACCTTTGTGGCGAATCTGAAACAGTTAACCAAATACTGTGAGTTTGGGGATGCCTTGAATGATATGATGCAGGACAGACTTGTATGAGGAGTCAAGGACGACACCATGCAGTGCGCTTGCTAGCTGAATCTGACATCGATTTCAAGCATGCCCTCGAGCTTTCTCTCACTGTGGAATATGCTGCAAAAGCTTGCAGGCTTTGCAGCATTTGGATAATGGTGCCGTTCTCCATGCTGGGTAGGAACCTCCACTAAGCATGGCGCAAAAAACAGAACAGCAGATTTTAAACGCAATTTATGCCCACTACACGAAGACTTAGGAAGCCTAATGGTGACAGGTGAGCTTATAAGATAAGGAAATCATACAGCAGACATTTGTAGATTCAGAGAGGCAAAATGCAGTTGTTGCCACAGCAAAGGACACCTAGTTAGGCAGTGCAGAACAAAGGATAAGCAAACAGCAAAACAAACAAATCTAACTGAGCTAACTGATACAGCAAAGGCTGAGGCTGCTACTACTAATGTACTCTCTGTATCATGTGACTGCTGTTAAATCTGAGCCCATTACAGTGTCAGTGCAAGTGATTGTCAAGCAACTGCAGATGGAGGTGGATACTGGTGCTTCAACTACTGTTGTTGGGGAGCACATGTTCAAATACCTCAGTGAAAGGAGTCAGCCATTGACATTGGAACGGACGTCCACCAAACTGAGAGCTTACACTGGAGAATCCATTCAGGTCAAAGGCATTGCTGCTGTCCCAGTCTGCTACAAACAACAGACAGCTCAACTGCCTGTGATAATTGTAAAGGGGGAGGGGCCCAGTCTTTTGGGTCGAGGTTGGCTGCAGAAAATAAAACTTGACTGGTCAAAAATATTACATTTGAAATCCAATGGAATTCCAGAGCCCTTGAAGAAAAATTACACTTTTTCAAGACGAATTGGGAAAACTGAAGGGCATGCAAGCTGAAATACATGTCGACCCCCAGGCAACACCACGTTTCTTCAAGGCCAGACCAGTGCCTTACTCACTAAAAGAAAAGGTGGAAGCAAAGTTGTGCAGGTTGGAAAATCTGGGAATAATTCAGCCTGTTCAGTTTTCTGAGAGGCTGCACCCATAGTCCCAGTTGTCAGGCCAGGCCAGACAAGACGTATACATGGTGACTACAAACTGACAGTCAACAAAGCAACAAAATTAGACAAATACCCCATTCCTAGAATCGATGACTTGTATGCCAAGTTAGCAGGGCGCAAGTTATACACAAAACTAGACATGATCCATGCCTATTAACAATTGGAATTGGATAATGCGTTAAGAGAATATGTGACAATTAATACCCAAAAAGGCAGCTGCCAATACACCTGGGGCAGAATTTTTACCTTGGCGGGTGGGCACACACCTGACCTGCTCCAGCATAAAATGACACGCGTTGATGTCGGGCGAGTGCCCTGACATTAACCTGAAGTTGCGCAATATTTTGGCTGGCGGGCGCGCATGGGAATTGGCAGCACGCCCACCAACAATTAAAAGGCCTATTACGGCCATTAGAAAGATAATTAGCTTAAATTTTTCACTGCCTGTCCAACATTACGGTTGGTGGGCAGGCAAAAGTGCTAAGCGACTTTTGCAATTTTTAGGAAGCCTCATCCAGGGGTGGGATGAGGTTCCCAACGGCAAATAAAAATACAATAAAACATTTTATACTTCATTTATAAAAGGTCCCTACTCATGTGACAGTCACATAAGGAGGCACATTTTATAACATTTTTAAAATCTTTATTAATCTTTCTGAAAACTGTTCACAGAGCTGCCTTAGGGAGATTTTCAACTGCGCACTCACACGCATGCACAAAGTTCGCGCTTGCCCTCCTCCCTCGTCCGCACAGGCAGCGCTGAGCACTGCTGCTCCCACTTCATGCTGGGCCGGCCTTAATTGGTCCGCCAATGCGAAATCACGATCCGGCCCTGATCGTGGACGGCGGTCAGATTCTGAATGCACGTCTCTGCCCCTGCTGAGCCCGCCTGCCAAGGGCTAAATTCTGCCCTGATTACCTTTTGGTGTTTCATCAGCATGTGCTATTTTTCAGTGAACCACAGAGAGTCTTCTTCAGGGACGTCCACATGTGGTAATTTACTAAAATGACATTTGCCTCACTAGACTGACCGAAGCTGAACATTTAGCCAACCTTGAGGAAGTGCTGAGAAGATTTATGGGAGCAGGTGTGCATTTGAAGCGAGAAAAATGCACATTTCGAGCACCGGGGGTAACCTACTGTAGTAATTATGGTTTTATTTAGTGTGTAATGTAACTTCAAGAATAATGCTTGTTAGGCAAGATCCCATGATCTGCTGTAACCAATAGGGGAGCAGTGCGGGCTACCTCAGCAGTCTGTATAGAGTTAGAGTTGGATCTGAAAGCACATGTGTAGTTGCTGCTGAGTATGTTGTAAATAACCTTAAAGTTTCCACCCAAGAAGTGTCTGCTGATCAACTCTATCATTAATAGTACAACTCAGCTACCCTACAACAAACTGGTGATAAGGATAAAACAGGATTGCACAGAAGAAATCAAGTTAAACAGAAATTGGCATTGTACCTTGGACAATTATTCTCAATACATAGAATGCCTTATGTTCTTTTTTCAAGTGAACAAGATTACAGGTGAAGAAGAGTCACCATACATACCACATACTACTATGGGCTTCACACCACCAGAGTTACTGCTGAAATGCCGTTTGTGTATGTGTTTACACTTGGTGTTTTCAAATCTAGAGAGGAAGGTAACAGAGAGCCAGAATAATCAAAAATTGCACCATGATTTACACAACAAGACTCATACATTCATGTAGGTGACCCCGTGTAGTGCATAATTTTGGAAGTGAACACTGTTGGACTCCAGGAGCCATCATTTCAGAGACAGGTCCATTATATTTTCAAGTGCTAGTCAAAGATAGAATTATACATTAACATGTAGATCATATTAGGTCTAGGGAAACATCCCAATGAATGCAAGGTCCACCTGTGATTGATGTTTCGCCACCGACTTCTGAGGTGTGTGATCGTTCTAGAGCTGATATTCCAGACGTATCTAATGAGATGCCAAATCCAGAACTACCCAGTTCCAATGATGTATCTCCTAGTGCAGCTCCTGATCCCATTAATCCTCTTCAGGGTCCTCCTTCAGTAGAGCTACGCGCCCTAACTGTCTCTGCCGAGCTCCTCTGAGACTTGATTTGTATTCACCAGAGACTTTACAAATGTTTGCTGGTTTTTCTGACTTTTTAAAATTGTAAATGTAAGAAAGTTAAAGGGGGAGGAAGTGTAGTAACTAGATGTATTGTCCTTCTCTCCTGTCGATCACTCATCATGTGACACAATTACGGGGGCTTTGACCAATGAACTTATTGCATGGGTAATCCTGTGGGCGGTTCTTCCAATGGAGAGATCGCATCTAGCATGCGAGCACCTCTATATGTCTCCTAAATAAAGTTTAGCCTTTTCTTCACCAAACCTGCTGCTCCATCAAGTTATTCCATAATGTTTTATTTTTTCTTACCCCGTAAGACAGAGCTAATTTCACTCGTGCTTACTCGCTTGTGGATCAGAGGAGCGATTTAGAAAAGCAACATTTCTACTCCAGGACTGGAGATTATCACCATTCATCACTCACAATGCTTCTCAATTAAAGATGGCAAGCCCCTCAGCACTCCTGAGAGAAAGAAAAGGAGAATTGACTTGGAAGGCCAAGTCTTCAAAGGCTCCTGAGCTGATGACTTCTTCACTATTGATCATAATGGGTCCATAATGTGTCTGATGTGTCAGGAGGAGATAGCTGTTTTCAAGGAGTACAATATCAAGTGACATTATTTTGTAGAACATGATGACAGATTTGACAGCCTCTGCGGTTAGATGAGAACCGGCTGAGTGAATTCGCTGAAGCAAAACATTATCAGGCAACATTCTCTCTTCAAGGCTGCAAACCAGAGCTCTGAGTCTGGTATCAAGGCCAGTTTCTGAATAGCCAAAGCAATAGCCAAGAAAGGGAAACCAATGCTCGATGGGGAATTTGTGAAAGACTGTGTGGGCATGTTTGCATCTGTGGTATGCCCTGATAAACAGTCGATGATGGAGAGAACTAGCTTTTCACAACAGACCATTGCTAGAAGAACGGATGACCTAGCAAGAGAAATGTGCCCCCCCCCCCCCCCCAAAGTGAAAAGGTTGGACAAGCTTGACGTAAGAGGACAGAAGTAGCAGATGTATGGAAACACCACCATCTGCGAGTTCCCCTACAAGCCTCATGGGATCCTGACTTGGAACTACATCACTGTCCTTCACTGTCACTGAGTCAAAACCCTGGATCTCCCTCCATAACAGCACTGCTACTGCACCACCACCTTCTCAAGGGCAATTTGGGATGAGCAATAAATGTTGGCCCTGCCAGAGATTCTCATATCCCTCCGATGAATAAAAGGAAATCCTGCTGTCTGAGTCTCCACTCACACATTGGTCTGCTGGCTTTTCCTTAGGGAACAGTCCTGCCTATGCCAGCTGGAAAACAAGTAACAGAAGCCATATTTCCTGTCATCCCTGATACTTTTGGACTCAATTTTTGGGATATATATTTTAGCAGAGGGTGTTGAAAAGCTTATATGGGTGAGATGAGATTTTGATTTATTTTAAGGAGAGAATTTATCTCAGCATTTGTTTTATTACTACTGTCAGTTCAAGTACTTATATAGAGACCTGAAACTATACATTCAGAAATGAAGGAAAGAATTTAAAAGACCTCTTAAAGGGGAATTCTCCTAAGAGGGTATGGACTATAGGAGTTCGTAAAGCAACATGGGTGCCAACTACTGCATCTTGTTCCTTGGGAAAACTGATGCCCTAATCATGTTCTAGTTTGCTGCTGAAATGTTGTGATGTCAAAGGTGATGAATTACTCAGTGCTCTTGTAAAGTAGATTGGCACCTGATGAACACAGAGCCATACTGCACTTTGTGGTTTCGCTCTGTTATTTTGTGCTCTGGCCCAGGGCTCCCTTCATGGAATAGGGGCATTTAAATATTTTAGGCAAGTATCAATGCCACTTACGGCACGAATGGGGCAATTATATTAGATGGAGAGAAAGGCTTCATAGCATAAACACAGGGTGGGCATGAGCATGAGAACTAAAGTAAATGAGTTTTCAATGTCTATTTCCTGGTCCCCTGATTTGGAGTATGGAATTGGTTGCTCAAATTGTGTTCTTACCTATCCAGATCATGGTGATTCTGTGCAATGCTGGGAGAGACCACTTGGAGCCTCAATGGCTCTGTAACTGCTGAATGAGTAATTACTGAAGAACTCTAACCAAAATGAAGCGGAGCTAATATGATATGGGATTCTACTTTTAGATGTGATTCTCATGGTTGGTGTGGATGCCATCTCCATTGGGTTAGAAAGCCCTTCAGCTATGCAAGATGAACATGATTTGTTAGAGTGGCATTGCAAGGAAACTGAATGGTCATTATTATAATCTGGTTGGTATGGTTACAGTTAATGAGAGTCAACATATTCTGATTGTGCTTTTCAACTGATGATGATTTGTTTGAAAGTAGATCCAGTGGATTGTAATTTCACAATGCAAATAGAGCTATTTATCATGTTGCAAACCACCATTATGAAATAATCATTTGTCATGATTATTATTTACAAAGTCAATCCTGCTGAATTAGGGCCAGCAGTTGCCTGGTTAATATGATTTGATGACAAGAGAGCAGCTTGAATATCATTTTATTTGTACTTTGTTGCTTAGCAATCAATAGCATTCTGCAGATTTCCTTCATGTACTGTTTGCATGGCAGCAGTAGCAATTTCTTTCATCATTGGAATTAGAAGGAAGGGAATCTATTACATTTATTAAAATGTTCTAGCTTTTAACAGAGCTGAGGGTTGAACTTGTGATCTCTAATAACACTTATGTAAAGTGATTGTGTGCCTGAGCAAGGAGTCCAGGGTTGTGTAAGGAATGCCAGTCTACACCTTTTTGAGGTAAGGGGTTGGGGTGTATACCAGCTGCAGCAGGTACTGGAATTGGCTGTGGGAAGATTGACCAAACAGAAAGAACTCAGAATAATGGTGTAACAGCGGATAGCATGCAGCACAATTCTCGTACGCAGCACTAGAGGCCTTGAAGCAGGAGCTGGCCGGGGGAGGGAGGTCCTCTATCCGTAGGGAATCAGGAGGCCTTCCTGAATATACTTTAGATGATAGCTTCGAGGTGGGAACTGCACGAGGTAAGACACCGGCATGAGTGAACTGCAATCAGGGCAGGAGAAAGGTAGCCCAGGTACCAGCTTGTTAGAGGGCAAGGTAACTCACAAATTCTGTTGCAGAGTTTTAGCTATATCTTCTTCAGCTAATGACTTATCTAAAATGGCATCTGCCATGGCCCATACCAGAAGGGTACTTGTAATGCAGATGCTATTTTTGACGCAAAATGTTGCCTGTAGTGCCAAAAGTAAAGGTGCTATGAAAGTGATTTTTGCAGCCTCGCTAAGGTGCCAGAGGGTGATCAATACTACAGAACTGTAGCCCAGAAAGGTACTGGTGTCATTAACCACAAAATATAAAATGACTACAAAAATATTCTAATATTTGGAGGGAAAAATATTTTTCCAAGCTTCTATGTGCGGCATTCTCACTGAGAGTCCACTGGATGACCGGTGTCTGTGGGAAATAGAAATAAATGTCAGATGGGTACTCTTCAGGGTTTGGGTTTGGGCTTGGAGCTAAAACATAATGCTGAGGCACAATAGAGGGGTCTTTACTCTGCAACTGTCTGTGCTAAACCTAACATGGGAGTGCTTGATGCTGGATATCTGAAATCCCAGCACTTAAATTTGTGACAAACACAAAAAAAAACGTGTATATGTGAATGGAGGATTTACCTGCATACATTTACTTTTGGCCCTAGAAGTAAAATTAATATTAAAATCTGAGGGATTATAGTGCTAACAACTACAGCTGTACTGCTAAATGATGCCAGCTGTGGAATCAGTGGTATTTAAGTGGGCTGCCTGTCTGAATGATATACCTTATGGCATACCATTTGGGATAGGTGGTGAGTTCATTGTATGCATTATAATATATTACTATACACCTGCTACGTGCTGTGGAATAGAGGGGTCTGTTGCTGCCAACAACTACACAAATCAGTGATCTCTTTCTGATGGATGACTGCAGGAGTTCTTCCCACTGAAAACTGAATATCTGCAATTTTGAGAATTCCCTGTACTCTTATAAATAAAAAATTACTGCGCCAAAACTTGAAGAAATAAACAGTCAACATGATGGGCATTTACTCATGTTTAAGAATGACACTAATGTCAGAAAGCATAGTGCAAACACCCTGATGGTTAGAGAACTGCTTGCTGTGTTCAAGAATGTTATATTGAAGTTTTGGAGAAAGGTTGTTTTTCAGAAAAAAATCAAAGGTAAATCAGCATTCCTACAGATATTAACACTTGTAAAAAATCTGATTAGCTTTTCCATTAGCTGTAATTTACATTTACTGGCATTTTTTTACTACTATTTTAATGGCAAAGTATGTCATCCCTGTTTTTTAGCCTCAAGCAGTAAATCTGTTTCTACTCAGTTCTGAAGTTTTGTGCCTTTTTGCCAGTAACCGATTTGCAAGTCTATTCAACTATATCCATAATGCAACAGCCATTTTGTGCCTTGATCATTGGTTTGAAAGTGAGGGAAAATCCGCCTCAATGGCAACATTGTGTCCAATTGCAGTGAATAGATTAATCTCCGTGATGACCCATTCAAGAATGGATTTGTAATGTATTGCTGGACTCTTGTTAGCCATTTCTAAGGCAAGAAGGGCCTTTTAATTAGAAATAAATTGGTGCTGGAATAAGGCTAATCAATCTTGGCTTTATTTCTACAAAATGAAATAAAGGTATGATTAGTTTGTAGTTCTGCCTGTTAAACTTCTGACAGCCAGATGGTGAAGTAAGAAGCCTGATGCCAATATTTTACTAAATAGTAGATTTATTTACAAAATGCAAATTACAATTATAAGTTACAAATGTCTGCCTCCTCTCTAACACCCAGTGCCCCAGAAGTCTCTGTTTATATGTGCTCAAGGTGCTTAATCAATCAATGCCCTCCACCTTATTTCCGTAACCTTAATAATACAATTAACATACCATTGACGGCCAACCTGGCCCCTATCACTTTATTACCCTTCCAGTTTACATGGATCCACTTTTCTAAGGTAAGTAAAAACTCGCAAGATCTGCTAACGGGTTTCACACCTCAAAGAGAATCAGAGTCCAGGGCCCCAAAATTTGATGTCCATTTTCTGTATAGTTTCAGTATGTAGATGGTAGCCAAGTAAAAATTACATTTATAAACCGCCCTTCACAGATAATTGAGTACATTTGAAGTGTGGTTATGTAAAATGGAATAATTTGTGTGCAGAAATGTCTCACAAAGATTAATGAGATAATGACTAGATAATCTGTTTTGGTGATGTTGCTTGAAGACATTTTGGCTACACATTGTCAAAAATCTTTTGACAAAGTGGGGAAAAGGCCAATATGCTCCAGTTACAGCCCACAAAATTGGCCCCTTTGCCATTTTGCCTTTTTGTGATTTGCCATTGTGGAGAAACCTGAGTGGAACTCTGAGAGAAAACAATTGCTGAAATGCCCCTTGTCAGTCACCTAGGGCTTTGCTAAAACTAGGAGCCTGCAAAGTTATTTTGGTGAAAGGGTGCAAACAGGTAGTAATTGGGTGCTGTGCTAATAAGACACGCTTATTTGAAAGCCCGGTTTTAATCTGCAATTTTGGGACTAAGTTTTGATTATGATGATTTAAATCTGCTTGGATGTGCTAAGACAGATCACTGCAGGTTTAGCACTCAAGTGTTGATTTGAAGCAATTTTCACGCAGTAGTGTCGATAGCTTCCACACACCCAATTCTACTGAGTGAGTGCACTGATTGGCAGACAACAGAACATTTTGGGATGGTGCAGGAGCAGAGGCCGAGAGCGCACAGATCTTCGGATGTGGCCCTGCAAGGCCTGGTGGAGGAGATCCAGAGGAGGAGGAATGTCCTGTATCTGTAGGCGTAAATGATGCCCACCTCATCCTCCTGTCCCTCTCCTCCAGCAGCTGGTGTTGCTCTGCCTGGCTTCTCATTCCTCCTCCAGACCAAAGGGGACTACTAACAAAATCCCCAAATACTCCCTTCCTCCCGATAACTCTTACAAGGTGTCCAGTGAGGTAGCACAGCCGTGACGCTTTTCAGTGAAGTTCTCAGAACATTTCCAGAATGAATGCTCAGTGTTAATGAAACCTTAAAAAAGGGCTGAATTTTACACTCCTCAGCTGGTGGAGGAGGAGGGAGGAGCATGTAAAATCCAACTGGTGGCCTTCCAGCCACCTACCCCATCTGAAATTTTACAGGGGCAGAGTTATACTGCCTACCTGCCCTTGATGTTCTTAAGTAGCCAATTAATGGCTACTTCAGAGTCTCATCCCACAGCATTAGCCAAGGGAAGAAGAACTTCTCCTACAAGTTTTTTTTTAATATTCACACATGGGATGTGGATGTTGCTGGCTAGGCCAGTATTTATTACACATCCCTACTTGCCCATATTCAGAGGGCATTTTAAGAGTCAACCACATTACTGTGGGTCTGGAGTGTCAAACATAGGCCAGACCAGGAAAGCAGATTAGTGAACCAGATTTTTTACAACAATTGTTTTATTTTTAATTCCAGATTTTTTAGATGAATTCATGTTTCACCATCTGCTGTGGTGGGATTTGAACCTGGGTCCTCGGAACATTACCCTGGGTCTCTAGATATCAGTCCAGTGACAATACCACTATGCCACTGCGCCCCCTAGGGGTGTTATGCCCCCCTTTAATCCTCCCCCTCAGCCTCTTGAACCCACTCCTCTGTGATAGGTTGGCGGGCCCCTGTGATCCTGACCTTGGATTTACCTGTGTTCCTCAGTGAGGTAGGACTGCCTGTAGTGCTAGCAGTGGCCAATGCTCCCAACGTTAAGTTGCTGCAGGGTTGCTGTCAGGTGTTGGTGGACAAGCTGCCCACCGACTTTTTAGCCGGCGGAGGAGTGTACACGGGGTCCATGGTGCCCCATAAAATCCCATCCAAAGTGGCCCAGAAAGGACCCTGATGTGTCTCAAAGATCTTTTTCACACCTCCGACAGCATTTGAACAGTGAAAGCTGAGCATGGCTTTCAGTCGCACTTGAAATCCTCAGCAACAACTTTACTCATGTTTGGATGGCCACTATTAGAAGAGGGTGTTAACTGAAAATGGTGTGCAGCCTCTTTAATGAGTGCTATTGGGCAATTTAATCATCAATCTGAGCCTTAATCAGCCTCCAGGTAACTGTTCCTAGCTACGTCTCAACTCCTTTACCAAGATGGCATTTTTGGGTAAACTGATGTTACACCTCAAGATCCCATCTTGGAAACTTTCGGATGCTCTTCAGCACCTGAAGAACGCAGGAGAAATACCTCTTACACTATTATTGCACTCAGGTTTCCTGCATTTCCACCCTTTAAAAACGTGGACTGAAATATTTTAGAAGACTTCCTGAAGGAATCATTTCCGGTGTTTTTAGGAACATTTGGCTTTGTTAGTTTTTGGCAATAGAAACTTTTCCTGGCTTCTATTAGTCCTTAGGAAATTGTGTAGGGAACTGATGAAGCTGGAGCTGTTTAAAAGAACAGGCAGCTGTTCAAAATGGAGTGTGTTTGTATTCTTATATCACTGCTGCAGCATTAGTGACTGTGAGGCACAAATCATATTCATCATGGAATAACCACCTATCATTCAACTGAGCTGGTGATTGTGTGAAGCTGTCAACATACCAGTGCAAATTCATTCAGCAACTACCCCAGGAGGCATTTGCTGACTTTTTTTCATTCATTCATGGGATGTGGGCATTGCTGGCTAGGCCAGTATTTATTTCCCATCCCTAATTGCCCTTGTTCAGAGGCCAGTTAAGAGTCAATCACATTGCTGTGGGTCTGGAGTCACATGTAGGCCAGACCAGGTATGGATGGCAGATTCCCTTCCCTAAAGGACATTAGTGAACCATTTGGGTTTATAAGACAATTGGCAATGTTTCAAGATCATCGTTAGACTTTTAATTCCAGATTTTTATTGAATTCAAATTTCACCATCTACCTGGTGGGATTCAAAGCCAGGTCCCCACCTGGGTCTCTAGAATACTAATCAGTGACAATACCACTGTGCCACCACCTCCCTCTTGACCTGGCTCCATTGAGGCTGAGGTCTGGGATGACTTTGGCCAGGATTTTCCAGGCCCCCTGGCATAAGGCATGTTCAGTGGTGTGAGTGGACAATATGGCGAGAAGGCCAAAAATCAGTTTCATGACGCGGTGAAACCAGTTTGCAATTGTCCGCTCAGCCCGTCGATAGGGGGCCGTGTTTCCTGCCATTGGACATCAGGAAACTCGTTGTAATACATCAGCATATTATAAGGCCAGCCTGCCGGAATTGTCCCCTTCCCTGCCACTCTATTGTCTGCCCACATTAGTGTGATTGCACGCCAATGTGTTTAAAACAACATATAAAAAGTGTGCACTTGGTGGGCTGCACTATGAGGGGAACTCGGAGATGAGTACACAGTAACGTTGCAGAGTGCTTGTCCGGGTCGCCTGTTGGACTTCAAGGTTGAGGCGCATTGGGGTGGAGGGGCGGAAGGGCTGCCCTGTGGTTAAGGCGACTTGGTGGGGGGGGCAAATGCTGCCCTGCCATTCAAGGTAGCGCACAAGCATGTGCGGGGTGTGGAGGGGTGGTGGGGTGGGTGATGGAAGCAGCCATGCATTAGGGAACCCTTTTATGAAGTGACCATTCAGCTGCAGCTGAGACAGTTCAGGCGCAGCCACAGTGATATGATTGGAGCTGGGCCTCTAGCTTCTCTGCCCACTCAAGCAATTCAGAGGCATCAAAGTGCCACCAATTGTTTGAAAGCTTTTCACCCCTTGGGTACAAACTTCGAAGTAATGAGCGTTTTACTGGACTGCAGAACCATTGGATGATTGGGCATGTTGTACAATCTCCTTGCTAAAGCTGGCCTGGAGCAGTCACTGATAGAGGTAGTGGCGCTGTCAGCCCCTTGCAATGTCATCATACTGGTTTGGACCAGTCTCCCCCATGGTTCAAGCTAACAGCCTTCCAGTGTGGGTTAGGAGAATGCCTGCACCTGAGCTGAGAGCACAGCATGCAGCACATTGGGCAAAGCTGCTGCCAATCAGTCAGGTGGAGTGGGGCGGAGGAGTGTGGGGTTTTCGGGCAGCCATGCAGCGCACTAATCTCAGGCCATCCAAGTGGTGGCCAGCACTCTCCTGGATCTGTTAAATAGCCTTCAGATTAAGCAAGACAGGTTCTTAGTAGACCCATGCTAACCCACACGTCTCTCTCTTTCATCCTGCTGGAGGAGTACATCAGGATCATGGAGCCTGGTGAACTAGCCGTAAGCCTCATGGCGTACAGAGAATGAGATGATGGAGAGGAGAGTGACTGAGGCCCATGGCTATGCAGAAGGAGGAGCAGCCACCTCTGGAAGAGAGGGTGGCTGAGGCTCCCACACATACCGCCGAAGAGCTACAGCGAGCCGTTGCTGGTCGGTGCTTAGCTAGACGCAGAGTTTATAGACACCACCTTTCATTCCTGCTGATGACTGAGAACCAGTGTCACTGAGCATTGCACATGCCTAGGGAACTGGTTGGTCACATCTGCCAGCTACTGCAGGATTTGGTGCCACATGGACATGGAGGGTATCCACTGCCAGTGGCTGTGTAAGGGATTGCGGTGCTCAATTTCCACACCAGTGGCTCCTTTGAGGGCTCCACAGGTGACCTCAGTGGGATATCACAAGCCTCCACCCACAAACACATCCATGAGGTCACGGTGCCATCTTCACGATGGCACACGACTTTGTGCATTTCACCCGGGACCAGCACAGCCAGGATGCAGGAGCGATCGGATTTGCCCAGTTCTCGGGTTTCCCACAGGTGCAGAGTGCCATCGACTGCGCTCCTGTGGTACTCAGGTCTCTGTCACAACACGTGGTCAACTATGTCAATCACAAGGGATTCCATTCACTGAATGGGCAGTTGGTGTGCGACCACTACAAATGCACCCTGCAGGTCTGAGCATGGTTTCCAATGATTGTCCACAACACCTACATCCTCAGTCGGTCACAGATCCCTGAAGCCTTCCAGGATCCACAGAAGCTGCAGGGTTGGCTCTTCAGGGACAAGGGCTACCTGCAGAGGACGTGGTTGATGACACCCATGCGATGGCCTCAGACTGCAGCAGAGCAACAGTATAATGAGGCTCATTCTGCAACTTGCAACTTGGTGGAGCAGCCCATTGGGATGCTGAAGATGAAATTCCGGTGCCTGGCCCCTGCAATATAGTCCTCAGAGGCTTTCATGCATCGTTGTTGTCTGCTGCGCCCTTTACAACCTGGCAATGGGGAGAGGAGCTGCTTAAGGAGGAGCCGGACATCTCCTCCAATGAGGAAGACACCAATGGGGATGAGGGTGAGGAGGTCCTCGAAGCTGGTGATGACAGGGATGAGGCCCTTACACTAGCCAGCTGAGGCAGGCATGCTCAGGAGGCCCTCATAGCTACTTGATTTGTAGAGGATGATGCAGTGAGTAGACACCATAGATCTCCACATTGCATCTAAGAATGTTTGACTCCAGTCTGGTTTATGGCAATGCACATACTCTCTGTGAGAATGCTCCTGTAATGGAGACACAGTGGAAGCTCGAATAGTCACTTGATTGCAAGAGGATGATGATGACATGCAGTAAGGATACTCCATAGGTCTTCACATAGCCTCTGAGGATGTCTGATTCCTGTCTGCCCAAAGACAGCTTGCTTGCACTTTGCGTTCAGGATCATATCATGGAGACGCAGCCATGAAACTTTAAAAGCAATTGATTCTTTGTCTGTGTTCAGCACCTGAGCCCTTCAGGAGCACAGAGTCACTGGTCATAGATGTGAAGATATGGGGGCCAACCCCACCTTAAATGTTCTGAGAGCACACAGAGAGAATGACGGAACTCTGTGGTGCCTGCCCACAACATTCTGGCAGCAATGACAAGAATCTCAAGGAGCAGGCATCACTGATGTGTCCAGAGAATGTGCGGTCAACAATCACTTTGGTCTGAAGGCTGCACAAAGCACAGAGAAGAGGCCTTGGACTGAGACATCTGCCTTTATCTTGTGCAGGAAGCAAAGTTTCACATCGGAGTGACAGAAACGCTACTTATTGGAACAAGGAGCCATAGGCAGGGAGACATTCTTGGGAGTTTCTTGACAATAGTGAACAGTCTGTACAAGTGATTAACACCTGGGCCCAGGCTGTGCAAGTAATTCTTCTTAACTTTCCTAACATTGTTACCTCTTGGTGCTCTCCGGACATCCACAGAGGAGGTGAAGACAGCCAGCTGATTGCAACACCCTGTCTGTGATGACTTTGGCAGGTGTCCTCTCGAGGGCCGAGTCCTGGAGGCCCCTGGCCTGCTTTCGGTGTCCTGCTGTGTGACAATGGCCCCATCCTCAGTCTATGAAGCTGGATCTGCTGAGGTCACAGCAGGAGGTGATTTGGATAGGCCAGTCACTCTGGAGTCACCTGGATGGATGGCCCTGGGGTGTGCACCTGCTGATCCTCTTCTCTATGGATGCCCAAGGGCCCCTGGCTGACTCCTTGAGGAGAAGGGGTAACTGGACTGAGATTGAACTGCCCGGTATCCCTCTCACGTACAAACCATTGGAGGCCAACTATGGCGTCAGTGATGGTGTTAAGCCCGTGCAGCAGTACATGAGAAACATCCTGGACCAAGGTCTCCATCCTACCTGTTTTGACTTTGGTGCATTGCAATGCAGGCACTATCACCTCAGCCTGAACGTGGATGGACTCCTCCATTGTGCCTTGCAATCTGAGGAGTGCAGCAGACATCCCTTCCTGATGTTCCTGAGCTTGCCTTTGCAACTCCAGCAACTGTGACATGACTGAGTCCAGAGGCTCATCATCTGACTTGGACTCAGCAGGTTTCTGGCCCCCAGCAGCCCTCCGAGTGCTAGACACCTGGGAAGTCCCTGTCTCTGCTTGCTGTGGATCAGACAGTGTGGTATTCTCACCAGATTGTGATCCCGAGGCTATTGTAAAGCTAGGTCTCATTGGGGTGTGTGTCTCTGTGCTGGTGGAGGGTGTGGGTGAGTGCTGTGATGGGACTTCAGGGAGGGTATCTTCAGATTCCTCTTCAGAGGTTTCTTTGGGGCTTGATTGGAGGCCCTGGGTCATGGACTGGGTCGGCTGTTTTCAGATGTGCCTGCAAAAGCAAGGCGAGATAATTAGTGCATGGCAGCAGCCTGTAAAACAGGACACATCACTCACAGCATGGCTGTCTGATGGATGTTGCACTGCTGGGCCCTCACTTGGTAGAGCACCGCGGACCTCACTGTCAGCACAGGAATGCTCCAGATCCTCACCAGCCAGCTGGATGGCTCTGTTTTCAAAGTCCACCAGTTTGGGACCTCTCCCTCTTGTTGTTTGCCAGCATGTCCTGCATGACTAAAAATGGGGAGAATGTAAGCAGGATGCCCGATAGGCCAGATGGTAAGTATGCCTGGCATGTGTGGGTGGCGAGTGGTCCCATGGATTGAATGAGGACAGTGATGGTGTGTGTGAGGGAGTGAATGACAATGTCCTTTGAACCCGCTGTGAGTGAGGATGTGTGATGGGTTTGTGAGTTGAGAGTGATGTGAAGAGTGACGTACCCTGGTGGAATGGAAGAGATCATTCACCCTCTTGCGGCTTTGGGTGGCTGTCCTCTTTTGAAGGGCATTGGCGCTAACCACCGCTGCCACCACCTCCCAATGTGTTTGGTCACACCACTGCCCATCCTGCAGCCAGAGCGGGGTTAGAGGGTATCGTGGTCGGTCTCCACTGCATCCAAAAGGCGTTCCAGTGATGCGTCATTCAACCTGCAGGCTACAGTCTTTTTGACTTCCATGGACACCTTCCCTGCACTAGTCCTGGTCTAGAAGCACTGAGATGTGCGCGCGCGACTGGACTTTAAATAAGGCGCCCGGCATGCTGAAACATCAAGGTGATGGCGTGACAGGCAAATGAGAGCCCGCCCACCATGGAAATGACATGCTTCCCAGGAATGCATAATTAATGCGGTGGTTTGGAACGACATGGCGTGAAAAGTCGCCATTGCAGCCATAGGGTAAAACGTCTTTTTATCTGCCCGCTACCACACACAGTGCAAATCTGGGATGATTCCTCCCATTGTGTGATAGTGCAAGTGACTATTTTTCTAAACTTTCATGCTGCAGGCAGCTTCCAGAAAACAATGGCTCATATTAGTGCACTGAGCTAACGTGTGCTGTAGACCTGTGAACAGCTATTAACTGTAAAATGTTAGAGCATATCAATGCATTATCACACCATAGGCTATCAAGATGAGAGGCATTTGCCACAATTCCCTGAACGCAAGGGTAGCAAGCTGCACCAAGGATGTTCCCCATGAATGCTCTACAATATGTAATAAAAAAATGATTCCATTCACCCAACAAGCTTATGGTCTATGAGGCCTTTTCGTAAGCCCTGCGGAAGGGCACTGGTACAATACACATGGTAGACATGTTCTCAGTGAGCAAACATTTTGGAGATTGAAGCTGTGTTCCTGATCTTTCCATGGTTTGAGGGGATATTTGCAGAATGCCAACAAGACACTGGGTGAGCTATTCACTGCTTGCTGTATGTTGTATGGTATTGTCACTGATGGAGGCATAAACATGGAGGGGACAAGATGAAAACATTCTGAGGGGAACACTAATGAGCTACTATTGGCTGGTAAAGAGCATTGAAGGTAGCTTACTCGGGTGCTTCTTCACCTAAATGCAGTATCACATATTGGGATTTTCTTAAAGTTGCCTTAAATAAGTATTACAATTTACAATAAAGCCAGATACTGCAGACACTGAATATATGGTACAGGAAGCAGGTGGGATAGCTTGTGGCAACCACAACTAAAAGTTAAACCTGAAGGCCTGGTTTCCCAGCCTCAGGGAACTTAGCAACTACAGGGACAAGGATGGTTGCATCCAGGAAGTGAGCACTTTTTCACTTGCATGCTGGATCCAGTATGCCTGCCTCACCAACCCACCATAATATTACCCTCTCCTGTTGTGGTCCTTGCATTATGCAATTCATCTGCCCTCTTCTTTCTGTGGCCTGCTTCGCATATTGAAGTCGTCATCAGACCAGGGACTGAAAAGGTAAGGAAAAGAGTAATGGCTCTTTCTGCCAACCGCTCTTGTGAAACAGTATTATGAGATGTTATGACACTGTTCTTGTGTGAGGAGTATTGATGTGAGGAGTTATGAGATATGTGAAGGATCTTCATTATCACATGCAGATGGCTTGTGGCTCCCTTTAGATTACTGCTAGTTTAAATGACAACTACATCTGGAATAACAGCATGCATGCTGCTTGTTTACTAATTGTCAGGTTCATTTTCATCTTGCTTTAAACTCCTGATTTAGTACAAACTAGTTGTCTGCTTTTGGTTTATCTATTTCCTCATTATATTAATACCTCTCTTAATCCTTTTACTCCCCAGAAGAATGCATGCTCTTTCCAGCTGTCATCATTATAACCGTTACCTGTCTTTTCAGTTCTGAATTATTAGTGTCATTCAGTTATATTAAAGTAGTACAGAAAAGTTACATTTTAACCAGCATACTATCAAAGTGAATTAACGTCCCTGCTGTAAAGGGTCATTATAAAAATCTTATAATTTGTGCCCGAATTATGTCACTCTGGTGTCTTTGGGAGGCCTATTTTCAATGGATGATGTTATTGGTAGAAGAGATTCAAAAGAAAATACTACTGAAATTCATCTGAGGCCACCACAGTATTTTTGGAATTTTTTTCTCCTTTTAGAGATATATAAATACAAGCATGATTGAACATTATTTGCAGGACTGAATCATTATTCTGCCTGTAGCAAAACATAAAGAAGGAAGACAAGATTATTTAAAATACCAAGGGAATAGATATACCAGAAATAATTAATAATTACATAACGCCTTTCATGACCTGAGGATGCCCCAAAGTGCTTTACAGCCAAGAAAGCTAATTTGAACTACAGTCAAATTGTCATAAAGAAAACACTGCATTAACTTAGACACAGCAGGGGTCCACAACATCAGTGAGATAAATGACCAGATTTGTAACTTTGTGATTTTGGTTTAATCAGCCAGGAGAAGCAGGAGAACTTGCCTGCCCTTCTAATAGTGCCAAGGAATCCTTTATGTCCACCTGAGAGGGCAGACTGCCAATTAGTTGGAGTTTTAAAGTGAAAGATGCCCTTGAAAAGGTTGCATATGTTTACTTAATATCGCTTTATGGGCTATTTTAATACAGCCTTAATGAGTCTTTAACTTAAACCGGTTAATAACTATTAATAATGCAGAAAGGAATTTTACACAAACTACCGTGAGCTTGACACCCCGCCAAGAGATCATTAAAGTCAGTTTTAGTGATTCACCAACAATTTCCATATTTCTCTGAAATTGATCATCAGTAAAAAAGCAATTTCCTTCTGGTTTCTATCCCGAAGAAACATGGTTCTCTTTGAATTTTATTTTATTTTTTAACTCTGCTGGTTATTTTTAAAACCATAGTAAAGCAGTTATTAGATTTAAATTAATTTATTAAATAGTTCTAGAAATGGCAGTTGCTGGGGTGAAGTGCTTCACCTGTGGGATGTGGAAAATCTGTGATGCTTCAAGTGTCCCAGACAACAACATCTGATCCGCATAGATCAGTTGGAGCAGCAGTTGGATGCACTTAGGAGCATTCAGGTGGCGGAAAGCATCATAGGCAGGAATTTTGCAGACGTGGTCACACCCGAGGTACAGACAGATAGATGGGTGACCGCTAGAAGGGGCAGGCAGTCAGTGCAGAAATCCCCTGTGGCTGTCCCCCTCTCTAACAGGTACACCATTTTGGATACAGTTGGGGGGGATGGCCTATCAGGGGAAAACAACAGCAGTAGCCAGAGCAGTGGCACCATGGCTGGCTCTGTTGTTCAGCAGGGGGGGGATTCAAAGCACCAGAAGGGCAATTGTCATAGGGGACTCTATAGTCAGGGGCTCAGATAGGCGCTTCTGTGGTCATGAAAGAGACACCAGGATAGTATGTTACCTCCCTGGTGCCAAGGTCCAGGATGTCTCTGATTGGGTACGGAACATTCTGAAGGGGGAGGGAGAACAGCCAGAGGTCGCGGTACACATTGGTACTAATGACATAGGCAGGAAGAGTGACAAGGTCCTGCAGTGGGAGTTCAGGGAGTTAGGCAGAAAGTTAAAAAACAGGACCTCTCAGATTGTAATCTCAGGATTACTCCCTGTGCCATGTGCCAGTGAGGCTAGAAACAGGAAGATAGTGCAGCTGAACACGTGGCTGAACAGATGGTGTAGGAGGGAGAGTTTCTGATATCTGGATCATTGGGATCTCTTCTGGGGCAGGTGGGACCTGTACAAGAAGGATGGGTTGCATCTAAACTGGAGGGGCACCAATATCCTGGCTGCTAGGTTTGCTAGTGTCACTCGGGAGGCTTTAAACTAGTATGGCAGGGGGGTGGGAACCAGAGCAATAGGTCAGCAGGTCAAATAAATGACTGGGAACTAGTGAATATGGCCAGTAGGACTAAGAGGAAGGGCAGGCAGGGAGAAATTATTGAACACAGTGGGACTGGGGGTCTGAAATTCATTTGTTTCAATGCGAGAAGTATAACAGGCAAGGCAGATGAGCTTAGAGCTTGGATTAGTGCTTGGGACTATGATGTTATTGCTATTACAGAGACTTGGTCAAAGGATGGACAGGATTGACAGATAAATGTTCCAGGATTTAGATGTTTCAGGCAGGATAGAAAGGGATGTAGAAGAGGTGGGGGAGTTGCACTGCTGGTTAAGGAGAATATCACAGCTGGACGACAGGAGGACACCTCGGTGGGCTAATGCAGCAAGGCAGTATGCTAAGAGCTCCGGAATAGGAAGGGTGCAGTCACAATGTTGGGGGTTTTCTATAGGGCTCACAATTGCTAGCGGGAGATTGAGGAACAGTTATGTAGGCAGATTTTGGAAAGATGTAAAAGCAATAGGGTTATTGTGGTGGGTGATTTTAACTTTCCCTATATTGACTGGGAATCACTTAGTGCTAGGGGTTTGGATGGTGCAGAATTTGTAAGGTGCATCCAGGAGGTCTTCCTGAGACAATGTGTAGATAGTCCAACAAGGAAAGGGGCAATACTGGACCAGGTATTAGGGAATGAACTCAGCCAGGTGGTCGAAGTTTTAGTGGAGGAGCATTTCGGGAAAAGTGAGCATAATTCAGTAAGTTTCAAGGTACTGGTGGATAAGGATAACAGGAGTCCTCAGGTTAAGGTGCTTAATTGGGAGAAGGCTAATTATAACAATATTAGGCAGGAACTGAGGAACCTAGAATGGAGGCAGATGTTTAAGGGCAAATCAACAACTGACATGTGGGAGGCTTTCAAACGTCAGATGGTAAGAATTCAGGATCGGCATCTTCCTGCTATGATGAAGGATAAGTATGGCAAGTTTCAGGACCTTGGATAATGAAGGATATTGTGAGATTAGTCAAAAAGAAAAGGGAAGCATTTGTAAGGGCTAGAAGGCTAGGAACAGATGAAGCCCATGGAGAATATAAAGAAAGTAGGAAGAAACCTAAGCTAGGAGTCAGGAGGGTTAAAAGGAGTCATGAAAAGTCATTGGCAACCAAGATTAAGGAAAATCCCAAGGCCTTTTATACATATGTAGAAAGCAAGAGGGTAGCCAGGGAAAGGGTAGGCCCACTCAGAGACAGAGGTGGGAATCTGTCTGTGGAGCCAGAAGAAATGGGAGAGATACTAAATGAATACTTCTCATCACCAAAAAGAAGGACTTAGCAGTTGATTTGTCTAGGGAAGAGTGAGTAGATAGCCTGGATCATGTTGAGATTAAAAAAGAGGAGGTGTTAGGCATCTTGAAGAATATTAAGGTGGATAAGTCCCAAAGGCCAGATGGGATCTACCCCAGAGTACAGAGGGAGGCAAGGGAGGAGATTGCTGGGGCCTTGACAGAAATCTTTGTATCCTCTCTGGCTATGGGTGAGGTCCTAGAGGACTGGAGAATGGCCAATGTTGTTCCATTGTTTAAGAGGGGTAGCAGGGATAATACAGGAAATTACAGGCCAGTAAGTCTTACGTCAGTGGTAGGGAAATTATTGGAGAAGATTCTTCGTGACAGGATTTACTACCATTTGAAAGCAAATGGGCATATTAGTGAGAGGCAACATGGTTTTGTGAAGGGGAAGTCGTGTCTCACTAACTTGATTGAGTTTTTCTAGGAAGTGACAAAGATGATCGACGATGGAAGGGCAATGGATGTTAACTACATGGATTTCAGTAAAGCCTCTGATAAGGTCCCTCATGGCAGAGTGGTACAGAAGGTAAAGTCACACAGTATGAGAGGTGAACTGGCAAGATGGATATAGAATTGTCTTGGTCATAGAAGACAGAGAGTAGCAGTGGAAGTGTGCTTTTCTGAATAGAGAGCTGTGACTAGTGGTGTTCCGCAGGGATCAGTGCTGGGACCTTTGCTGTTTGTAGTATACATAAATGATTTGGAGGAAAATATAACTGAGCTAATTAGTAAGTTTGCAGACGACACTAAGGTTGGAGGAATTGCAGGTAGTGAAGAGCATTGTCAAAGGATACAACGGGATATAGATTGGTTGGAGACTTGGGTGGAGAAATGGCAGATGAAGTTTAATCTGGACAAATGTGAGGTAATGCATTTTGGAAGGTCTAATACAGGTAGGAATTATACAGTAAATGGCAGAACCCTTAAGTCCATCGGATGGGCAGAGGATCTGGGTGTACAGGTCCACAGGTCATTGAAAGTGGCAACGAGGTGGTTAAGGTAGTCAGGAAGGCATATGGCATGCTTGCCTTCATTGGCAGGGGTATTGAGTATTAAAGCTGGGAAGTCATGCTGCAGCTGTACAGAACCTTGGTTGGGCCACACTTGGAATATTGCGTGCAATTCTGGTCGCCACATTACCAGAAGGATATGGAGGCATTGGAGAGGGTGCAGAGGAGGTTTACCAGGATGCTGCCTGGTCTGGAGGTTATTAACTATGAAGAGAGGTTGGAGAAACTCAGATTGTTCTCACTAGAGCGACGGAGATTGAGGGGCGACTTGATAGAAGTTTACAAAATTATGAGTGACATGGACAGAGTAGATAGTCAGAAGCTTCTTCCCAGGGTGGAAGAGTCAATTATTAGGGGACATAGATTTACGGTGAAAGGAGAAAACTTTAGAGGAGATGTGCGGGGCAAGTTTTTTACACAGAGGGTAGTGAGTGTCTGGAACTCGCTGCCAGAGTAGGTGGTGGAAGCAGGTACGATAGTGGTGTTTAAGAGGCAGCTTGACAAACACATGAATAGGATGGGAATAGAGAGAAACGGACCCCAGAAGTGCAAAATGTTTTAGTTTGAAAGGCAATATGATCGGCGCAGGCTTGGAAGGCCAAAGGGCCTGTTCCTGTGCTGTACTTTGCTTTGTTCTTTGTTCTTATAATGCCACTGGCTTTTAAAATATAATATTTTCCACTTGTTCATATTTAGAATAAAATTTCTTGCCTAGATCACTCTTCAAATTAAAAACTTTTTTCCCTACTTTCTTTTGAAACTGTTATTGAGGCAAATTAAAGTGGGACTAACCGTGTTAATACTGATGGTAACTTAAGCATGCTTTTGTGTTAGCCTCTTGCTTCTTTTCTTGAGTTTTAATGATAGTCCAGAAAAAAACAGATTTTTTTGACTGATGTTTTTGGGATCTGCTTTCTTTGCTTTGATGCTAAAAATATAAAACCTGAGTTTTTAAATCAGCTAAAAATGCTGACTTTAATGATATTCCCTGTTCAAGGAGCAATTTTAAGCTAACTCACCAAACAGGCAATCCATGGGAACGGATTTTACAATGGTCTTACACATAGTCCAAGGTTTCATAATCAATTTCAATAAGCAACATAAATACATCGAGAATACCTTTATCATATGCATCATCCAAATGGAGCATTTAATGCCTTGATCAATTGCAAACACTATTGACAGCAGAAACTGCATGCAATGAGATAAATACTTCAACAGTTAAACACTGGAACATTGACTTCAATGGAGAGTTAAGTTGAGCATGTTATAAAACCCCTCTGGCACCCAATCCTGTCAGTTTCATGACAGGCAGATTTAGTTAAAATTGTTATCTTGGTGGCTGGATTCTGATATGAAAAATGGCCAGTTGGGCAAGGTACCAGTGAGGTGCTAGAGCTATGGATTTGTACTGCAGCATGAACTGTTCTTTCTGTAGAGAAGGAGAAAGAATATATTTCACAGACTCTACAGCAACGATTAGGGAGGGATTAGGTTCATCAAAAATTAATGGTCATGGAATAATTTGAAAACATTCTTGGCATGGCTTTGTAATCGGCTTGCCAGAATATGACAGATTGGCTGAGTAGAAGTACTTGTAATATGTATAATTACACATGGTGATATTCTGCCAGTCCATCATCTTGTAAACATGTTTTTTTTTGCTTCTATTTGTCTCTTCCTTGTGGCGTTTTTAGTATACAAATGATGCTATTACATTTGGGGCAAGGTTCAGCATGGATAAATTTGCCTGAAGTTTCAGCAGCAGCTAGAAGGGTAAATAAACAATCAGGCCAGTACTTCCCCACAAGTACCATGCTATCATAATGTACAAGTTCTTCACAAACTCTGTCGGGTCATTTAATCGTATCATTGGCCTTGAGAGATGCAAATGCGAGCACTGAAGATAATTTTGAACAACAAGAATTTAAATTGAGGAAAGGTTAAAAAATTATTTGTTTTCTTCGGGAAAATAAAACTCATGTGACTTAATTGAAGCATTCTAGATTACAAAGCTGATCAAGATTTCACATACCAGGGGAAACAAATTAAAATTAAGATGTAACAATATTTCATTCAACGCACAGTAAGGCCATTGAGTAAAAAAAAACACAAAGTTGTTAGAGCAGACACGATAAAGGGTTCCATTATATATCTTTCCTAGTGTTGGCCACCTTGCAAACATCGTAAAGAGATTCATAAACACGTTCTTCAGGAATTCAGTTATGGCTTTGCAAAAAAAAGGGAATGTGAGGCATCTTCCCTGATGTATAATACATATAAATCAGAAAAATGCAACAAAATTCAGCACTACGAGTACCACTTTGGTACCAAAATTGTGTCCACACTAAACATGCACATTTCTGGTGTGGCCTGCTCTGGATGCTAATTTGGTGAGGTTGTTATGGGCATGTGCCAAATGTATGCAAAGTAGGCAGATCATCAGTGATCATTTGTCAGCAACAGCTCACCATTCAAGCAACAACCTATGACCAGTTAAGGCAGTGGTCAATTAGGGCACTACAACTCTGGCAGCCAAACCAGTTGAGTGAAAAAAGGGTTAACATCAGAAGCGTCAGATGCTGATGTAATACTGATGTCAGACCACATGACTGAGAAGGAAGAAGCTCCAACCTCATGTAGAGATACAAATGTGTAAATACTTGCTGTGACTAAAGAGTAATTGTTTGGAGAAACTACAGACTCAAACAGCATGCCTTGGGAGAATAGATAGTCCCCAAAATCGCTGTCTAGACCCCAACCACACAATGAAACAAAACCCAGTACTAACTGGCTTTAAAAAAATCCTGAGTACCTGTACTATTCCTGATAATTTTAATAATCCTGCAAATGCCACAAGATAACCACAAAATTTCCAACACTCAACTGGAAGGCAACGGACTTTGTATCTGAGTTTCCTTTGTTCCGACAACATGTAGAGCAGCATTTTCTGGATGTCAATGTTTCCAAACCAGATAAACTAGCCAATAATATTAAAATTGCGATAGCTAATGAAGGCCTTCAAAGACTGAAGACTTCAAGTCTGTTGATGATAACCTTAAAAATCTATTTAAAATATAAAGATCAATTATGAGTGAAGCTTAATTTCTGACACTGCCTGGAATTTATGTCTTTTAGGCAACAGCCAACAGAGACCATTGATCAATTTTTTTTATTCGTTCATGGGATGTGGGCTTCACTGGCTGGGCCAACATTTATTGCCCATCCCTAGTTGCCCTTGAGAAGGTGGTGGTGAGCTGCCTTCTTGAACCGCTGCAGTCCATGTGTTGTAGGTACACCCACAGTGCAGTTAGGAAGGGAGTTCCTGGATTTTGACCCAACAACAGTGAAGGAACAGTGATATATTTCCAAGTCAGGATGGTGAGTGTCTCGGAGGACAACATCCAGGTGGTGGTGTTCCCATCTGTCTGCTGCCCTTGTCCTTCTAGATGGTAGCGGTCATGGGTTTGGAAGGTGCTGTCTAATTCATAAGTAGTTGCAAAGACAAGGGTCATGATTGTGACTTTACAGCATCAGAGCTAGCTGACAGAATAATCGAGCTTGTGATATTGTCTAACCCAATAGAAGCATTTCAAAAAGACCTCTTGGACCAACCCAAAGATTACAGCGTGGAATCACTACTGCAAAGCGGATGCAAGTACGATGCCATACAACTCTGTTGACAAAGTCTACAGGCTATGTGTAATTCATCCACCATTGGCAAGCTTAGTAAACAGTGTGGGCAATGCAGCCTCCCTCATACGTGCACCTAGAACTTGACCAGCTTTCAATGATATACGCAAGGCATATAGCACCAGAGGAAATTGGAAGCACCATTGCAGAAAGCAAAGGCTGGAACAAATGCTTTGATATCACAAGAAACCACAACCAGAGGGCAGACAGGTACAGCATTCCAATCAACCTAGAGCACGTAATGGACATCATCAAAACAAGATCTATGAAATGCCTAGCCAAGCTGCATGGTCAGATGATAAGGATAACTAGACATCAATATACAAAGTGAGCAGACATTCAACATGATGAACATCAAAGAATGTATTGGCACAGTGGTACCAACAGAAGCCTTTGCCATCATCCAGATTATATGCCTACAAATGTAGGGACAGTATAACCTATATGCAAAATTGGACATCAGTTCAGGTGCAAACATCATTCCACTTTACACTGAAGTGCATGTACCAAAGAAGTGGTAAGTAATGGTTCAACCAACCACTGTCAAACTCACTGTGATTAATGGCTAGGAGGTTCCATCTCTGGGATCCATTATACTTAAGTGTCACTATAACAACTTGCCTTGGCCATTCCAGATGTTTTATGTTGTGGACACCATAGGTCCAGTGATCACAGGCCTACTGGCATCCTTGGTCACCATCCACGGTATTATCAAACAATGATAAGGCCCACAGCTCGCAAGGAACACCATTGGAAACCCTGTGCTTATACTGGGAGAAGATCACCTAACTTGCAATGCAAATGATCAGCCAACAGGCAGGACACCCGGAGCCAATTCTAAACTTGCAGCCTCCAATATACTGTGGGACCGATGCGGAGTGACTAGTCGGCAGACAAATGAGGACAAACCTTCCTCGTTATCACTCTTTGATACTCTCAGGAGTAGAAGATAAACAGAGGAAGATGCAAGACGTCCACAACAGGCCTGCATAAAATGAATTACCCAACCTCAATATAGGACAAGAGACTCGAGTACAACACCCAACTGATGGCACATGGAATCCAGCAGAAATTGTTAGCATATACCTAGAACCAAGATTGTATCAAGTACAAACACCAAATGACATGATAGTGTGACAAAACAGATGCCAAGTCAGGACAATGCCACAACCAGAAACACCGAGAAATCCTATTGTGAGCAGAACATGGTCTAAAATGCAACCCAATCACAGTACCCCTACTAACAACCAGAATTATGAAAACATACAAAATTCTCCAAACAAGATCACTGCCTGGATGGAAAAGCAAACCATTGATACATTTCAGAGACTTGTAAATTTATTGTTTTATATAATGATATATTCAGACACTATATTATTTTCTTTTGCTATCACATAAATAGTTTGATTCTTCTAAGGGTAAACCCTTTCGAAAAATTTAGGTAATCTTTTAGAAAAACGAGGATATTGTGACATGATGTACATGTACCTTTAAGGGAGCATTTCTTAAACTGCTGTCAGTCACTACCACCAAGACAGGATGTGATGTATTAATCCCATGACTCTAAACTCAGTTTATAGCATCAGCAGCCAACTCACATATATATACTCAGCATCCCAGTTAACAATATATGTCTATAGTCTTATCTTCTGATAAATAACCCACATTATTGTTTTACCAATCCATGCTGTATGGTTGATATGTTTATGTCAAGTAGAAGAATGTTACAAGAAGATCTTTCAGCAAGAGGCCTTAATCACCTAGAGCCCTCAGGGAGAACTCCTCCTACTTTAACCTAAGGCAGGAACATTATCTGCATTATCTGTTTTATGAAAGTGCTTAGTGAAATCTGCTACCTCCTACGGTCAGACCTGCAGCCTCAGAGCAGGGTGACAACATCGTTACCTGTGACTGTGAAGGTGACTGTGGCCATGAACTTCTTTGCATTGAAATCATTCCAGGCTGGAGCATATAGCATCTTTAAAATCTCTCAGTTCGTCATCCACTTCTCATAAGAGAGTTGACTGGCACCCTTTATTACAGGAGAGGGGAGTACATTGTGTTTTGTCTGACCAGAGGGAAGCAGGCAGAGTGAGCACATGGTTTTGTCAGGAAAACAACCTTTCCCAGGATGCCTGGTGCCATTGGCTGCACACATTTATATTTATACAAAGTCTTTAATGTAATAAAATATCCCAAGGTGCTTCTCAAGAGTGTTATAAAGCAAAACATGGCAGAGAAGTTCCATATTTGCGAAGGGCTCCATTCCCTGAATGTGTGATTGGTGTTTGACCATGCACTGCACATCATGTGGGTGATGTCTGGTATCCTGGCAGCACTTATGCTGCCTTTATTCTGTGTCAGTCTGTTTGCTCTTCTCTCTGTGTTTGAGCAACCACATCAAACCAGTACTTTCACTGCTTGGACCACTCTGGAAAAGCCCTGCAGCACTCATCAGAGTTTGTGTCATGATTCATTTTGATCTGAGAGGGAGGAGGAGGAAGGGAAGAGGAGGAGGAAGTGGAAGAGGAGGAGCAGGTGGAAGGAAGGAGGCAACATGCACATCCCCATTTCATTGCTCGGCTACCTGTGATCACTTCATCTGGTGTGATTCCAGCGAACATAGCCCCAATTTTACATTGTACAATAGTTGCACATCTTTTCTTCTCCCTGTTCCTGACCATCACAGCATCCTCTTGGCCAGAATGTTGAAATGAAAATCACCATAAAACTAACATTCCAAACCAACTTTATCAAAAAAACAATCCAATGCTCCATACAAGGTTCAACTAATCTCCCTTGTGCAATCCCTTAATTCCTGTGTTGTGGGTGCCTTTGCCTGGCCCAAAGCTCCTGCACTATGCTACCCCAGAGGTTGCAGCATGATTGATGGAAAGCTACTGACTTTCAATGGTAGAGGGGGTCTGCAGGTGACCTCGGGGATACCCTAGTGCAGCTCGGGGCTTTGAGGATCTAGTTTTGGATTGTACCAGCTTGGCATAGGCAGCAGCAGTCTGAGTTGGCTGTCTGATAGGAAACAGCAAAGACACTGGCAGAGTGGCAGTGATGAGAGATAAATGCTTTCATCCTGAGAGAGAACAGCAGGTAGTGTTACACAGTCACTGCCACTCTACTCCCCTCGGATAGCTCAATTTAACAATCTGACGGATTTGCTGGGACACAGGAGCACAGAATGCTGGACTGCTGTGAGCACTGGTATTGTTATCATCAGGTGAGGAGGGGTTGAATGACTCCCCTCCTTCCCCACTCCCCATTTGACTGCAATAGGTTTTTTGGAAAGGATAAGTTTGACCGTTTATGTGCCTATAAAAGACACACACACACAGACACACATACACACACACATTTCCTTGCCTTTTTATAAAAGAAAAGAGGATAGCTTTAATTTTTTTAATTCATTCTTTCACGGGATGTGGGAATCACTGACTTTTTTATTCATTCACAGGATGTGGGCTTCGCTGGCTGGGTCAGCATTTATTGCTCATTCCTAGTTGCCGATGAGAAGATGGCGGTGAGTTGCCTTCCTGAACTGCTGCAGTGCTGAGGTGGGGGCGGGAGGAGAGTGGGTGATGACATCAACGCGGGCATGGGCGAGCACTGACAGAAAGTTCCCTGAAGGCAGAGAGCTGCCAATCAAGCAGGCTGCTTTGCCCTGGACAGTGTCAAGCTTCTTGAGTGTTGTGGGAGCTGCACTCATCCAGGCAAGTGGGGAGTATTCCATCATACTCCTGACTTTTGCCTGTAGATGGTGGACAGACTTTGGGGAGGCAGGAGGTGGGTTACTCGTTGCAGGATTCCTAGCCTCTGACCTGCTCTTGTAGCCACAGTATTTATGTGGCTAGGCCAGTTCAGTTTCTGGTCAATGGTAACACCCAGGATGTTGATAGTGGGGGATTCAGTGGTGCTAATGCCATTGAACATCATTTATTGCCCATCCCTAATTGCCCTTGAGAAGATGGTGGTAAGCCACTTTCTTGAACCGCTGCCATCCATGTGGTGTAGGAACACCCACAGTGCTGTTTGAAAGGGAGCTCCAAGATTTTGACCCAGCAACAATGAAGGAACAATGATATAGTTCCAAGTCAGGATGGTGCGTGGCTAGGGGGGAGACTTGCAAGTGGTGGTGTTCCCATACACCTGCTGGACCCTGCCCTTTTAGGTGGTAGAGGTCATGGGTTTGGAAGGTACTGTCAAAGGAGCCTTGGTGTTTTGCTGCCGTGCACCTTGTAAATGGTACACACTGCTGCATTTGTGAATTGGTGGTGGAAGAAGTGAATGTTGAAGATGGTGGATGGGATGCCAATTAAGTGGACTGCTTTGTCCTGGATGGTGTTGAGCTTTTTGAGTGTTTTTGGAGCAGCACTCATGCAGGCAAGTGGAGAGTATTGCATCACACTCCTGACTTGTGCCTTGTAGATGGTGGACAGGGATTCAGGAGGTGAGTTACTTTCCACAGAATTCCCAGCCTCTGATCTGCTCTTGTCACCACAGTATTTATATGGCTGGTCCTGTTCAGTTTCTGGTCAATGGTAACTTCCAGGATTTTGATAGGATGATGATTACTTAATCCATCTAAGTAAAATAATAAAAATGCTCTGACTTTCTCTCTCTCACTCTCACACACAGACACCCACACACACACACACACATGCATGCACGCACACAAACAGGCATTCTCAAAGTTCACATACACACAAAAAGATTACAGAGTTGGGGAGGAGGATAAATTATGTAGTTTAAATTTTGATAAAATTAAAGGGGTATAAGGTTCTTGAAGGTTGTTGACTTAGTTGACCTCAGGCTGAACTTGGCCCTGCTGCTTTCGGCAACAAGGTAGTTGTATCTGCTTTTCTGGAGACAGCAGCACTGGGTTCAATCCTTTTTAAAATCTCAGTCTGTGGCTCCTGGATAGTCAAAATCAGCAGACAAGGTTCAAAACTTGCAAGTTGGGTAGAGAGAGAGTGAGAGTGAGAGAGAGAGGGAACCCACTCAGGATCTTGCTCCTTCAACATTTGTGCTCTTCTGCAGCAAGAAGACAGTTGCTTAAAATCATAAAGAGATGCCTTGTCACATGAACTTCTGTCTTCAACTGACCAGTGTCCAAAAATGGTCATAGCCAGTGTATTCCTGTGTAACTTAATTGAATCATGGCTGAGAATTCCTTTCTCAGACAGGGTCCCATTGTCTAAGTGATTATGTTTAATGGTTTGTCGCCACCTATTTGAGTACCAAGGTGATTGTCTGGATCCTTTGCTAATGGAATAAGAGATAGCTCCCATTCACACTCCTCTCCTGAAGCCTTGCATACAGGTTGTCTCCATTTCAATGTTTTTGGGGTGTGATGCAAATGTGCAGCCATCTTTGACTGTGATCTCAAGTTACTGGAATGCGAGTTCAGCTTTTAAAAAATATCTTTTAGGGTCCAGCCAGTAAATTTAAAATTCATTTTGTAATATAAAGCATGGTTTCACAACAGTATCCATAGCCATGATAACAATCAACTGAGTCTGCATGACATCAAACTAAACTTGCATGCTCTCAGTCTGAGCTTCCTTTGCAACACTCAGCTATTGCTTCTGCTTCTGGTTCAATGGAAACTGTGACATCAGGCGCCAGATTCTGAATTATGGTTGAATCCACAACTGTTCTCATGGGCCAAATCCAAAACAAAAACACCTGGAAAAACTCAGCAGGTCTGACAGCATCTTGGAGAGAAAGACAGAGTTAATGTTTCGAGTCCGTATGACTCTGCTGGAGTTGGCCACCACTTCCATGTCAAAAAGTTTGGGCTCCAAGATCTGCATAAATCCCTGTGTCAAATTGGTACCCAGCTTTTCCTTAATTCTTTAGAGTGACAGCAAGCTCCCTGGCAGGCCTACCAATGCACCAGCATTTTATTGTTCATACCCAAAAGCCTTTTCCTGTATGCTGTCCCATCAAAGTCTTTATCTGAGTCTTCTGTAGCAGAACTCAGGTGCAATCATGTCCTCTGGCAAGTTGGTACCCACACAACCTTTTCGCCCTGCACTTACTACAGGCCATTTCATCCCTGGTCACTCATTATGTACAGACCCCGCCTCTAAGCAACTCTCTCTAAAGTATTCTCAATGTTTGTACCTGAGCTGGCAGCTACGAGTGTGAGATTGAGATTGAGTGATGGTGTTTCATCATCATTATCAATCTCTGACCTCTTGAATTTCACTCTGCTGCATCATTGCCCGGACAGCTGGCAGTTCTTGGGTATCTGAAAAGAGAAAAGCGCAAGAGGGGCCTGTCGCCGTGAGGGAAGGGCAGGAAAACAAGAGGTACATGCTTATACCAACCGCAGCTTGGAAATCAGAATAGATTGTAAAATGAGGGTAATGAGGGGACATCAAAAAGTGGATTCGGTAGGAACATACAGTCATCCTCTATGGTTTCAGCCCTGCTGTTGACCATGGCCTCAGTCATGACCACTCCAATGATAGCGAGCACAATGTCATCCATGGGGTGGAGGACCTGCAGCCATCCCTCTTCACTGCCAGTTAGGTGCTGCCTTCGGTTGTGCTCCACCTTTTCTTGCAAGAGGGAAAAAGGTGTCAGTGAGTGTGCTGCTTGAGGTGTCAGTGAGTTTGAGTGTTGGACCTTTCGTGGCTGTGAGCAAGCTGTAAGATGTTGGTCTGGGACTTGCAGCAGAACTAAGTGTGAGCATGAGGGTAGGATTCATGGTTGACAGAGAATGTTGCTAGATGAGTGAAGGGGGTGTGATGAATTGATCAATGCCTGGGGTTAGTGGTTCGTTTGTAAGGACATAACATTTGAAGATGCATTCACTACCCTTGACCACTCTTTCAAGGTCATTAAACTTCTTCCTGCATTGCATCCAGGTCCTTGCAGCTAGGCTGCTTGCATTAACAGTGATGGTTAACTGATCCCATTGTATTTGTAATGTCTGTCTGGAGATGCTGCTGGTCCCCTGTGGACAGAGGGCCTCTCTCCACCTTGTCACCTCTTGTACTGAGGCCTCCAATGCTGCATCAGAGATCCTTGGAGCAGTCTCTCTGCCCTGTTGCACCATTTTCACTCTACTCAATGCTCTAAATCTCTTGTGCAACTCATTCCAACACCCCTAGCAGCCAGATTACACCTCCTCTTTAAGAGGGTTGAAGTAGTGCAAATTAACTTCAAGTGGTGCTAGTCTTGCATGACTTGGGTCTCTGTGTGCAGCTGCTCAAAAGCTCATTTAGTACTGGGTTGCACATTAATATCAATTAAATTAACAGACAGCACAAAGTTGGGGTGTTGCCAGCTTTGGAATGAATGTGTGGTGGGTTAGTTGCACATTGCAGCCCTGTGCTTTTATTAGAAAGACTAAATTTCCCTCCATGTCTCTCCACGTTGGCAGAAAGATGGGTTTGCTTTATTTTTTAAGTTGGCTGGTTTTCTCTTTTTCAAAAGAATTTTTCTATGTATATTTTGTAGAAGTAAATGATGAAAGTAAAACAGTGTTGCTACCAATTAAATGCCGCAAGCTACCTCAGCTCTGCTCAGCTTTAGGTGCTGCCCTTATATTTTAACCTGAAACAAGCAGCAAGATAATACATGTCCCTGAAGAGATATTGAAGAGTAAGGTAGGCTCCACTCGTGATGATATCTGACATTTAAGCATGAGTTGAACGAAAAGTGTCTGCATTATGCCAAACACAGTTAAAAAAGAAAATAGCAAAGTACAGGGCTGGGAAAGATTGCAACCCCATGATGTATCCCAAAAGCTTGCAATTGCCACCTCCTTCAAACATCCACCTAATTCTCCAATAAATGTTTCCACACTATCTGCCTAAATGCCCACCAGCATTATCCATTCTCGACATTCACACACCTCTGTTAAGCAGCTAAATCACATTATAGTTATGTCAGGTTAACTCAGTTATTTGTGCGAATGTGTGCCAGATCAAGACCTGTGTGATACTGTGTGTCTAATTGTGTTACTGATTAAACTGACATTTTAAAAGGCAATTTATATATGAGATCTCACTTCTAGTTCTAAACTGAGCTAATGGAGGAATATTAACAGGGTGAAGAATGTATCAAATGACTTAACCTTGATGCTTGGGTCATGATGCCTCTTCATGGAATGTGGGTCAGGGGCTGTAATTTAGGTCTTCCCTTTATTTCTTTTTCCCTTACCAATTTTCTCCTCTCCTCTGCTGATACCTCCAAGGATATAGTCTCACATGGATTAGTCACCTTTCAGTACTTAGTCAAGTGACTGGTATTCTTGAAACTTGAAAATTCAAGATAATTTGTTGAGAGGACACTCCCCAGGGAATGTGGTGTAGTGTTATTGTCTCTGGACTGGTAATCCAGAGACTCAGGGTAATGCTCTGGGGACAAGGGTTTGAATCCTGCCATGGCAGATGGTGGAATTTGAATTCTAAAGTCTAATGATGACCATGAAACGACTGTTGTAAAAACACATCTGGCTCACTAATGTCCTTTAAGAAAGGAAATCTGTTGTGTTCCCCCCGTATGGTCTACATGTGACTCCAGACCCACAGCAATGTGGTTGTCTCTTTAAAAATGGCCTCTGAACAAGGGCAATTAGGGATGGGCAATAAATGCTGGCCGAGCCAGTGATGCCCACATCCCATAAATGAATTTAAAAAAAGATCCTTGCTGTGCACCTTTAGCCATAGCTAACTGCTGCAATTCTTTATTCTTTCTCCTTCAGTTCTTCTCTCTTCCTCTGTTTGAGGTTCCTTGGTGCTAATATGGGTGTGTACAAATGAACCTGCTAGTTTAAAGTGCCCACTGCCCATTCTTTGATCATGCCTGCTCTTTGATTTTCTTAGTGACCACTGGAGCTTTTCTCAAATTTGGTTTCTAAATTCCTGAGCTTTTCCAGACATCAAGACGACTGCCTTCTGCCCTGGACTATACTGTAGGGTTGAGATTTTACACTGGCCGGGGTCACCGCACACGCGGCAAAAATATTGGGGATGAACCTGAACTCACGCTGCTGGCTTGGCCCATGAATAATTATGTCAGCGGACAATTAAGCGGCCTGAGGTGATACTTCCGCTTTTATTGAAAGAGGAAGACCTACGTTCAAGAGCTGCCAGCTAATCAAATGCCATCGAGACTACATTTTCGATCCCCAGTGTCACCAGGAGCTGTGGCCACTGTTGGGACTGCATCCAGACCCCAACAGCAATTGTTGCTGTAGCTGGACACTGAGGTAAATGGGAGGGTATTGCCAGGATTAGGCTGGCAGACCCTGGCCAGGTGGGTGAGGGGCCAGGATGAACAGGCTAGGGGGAGGCGAAGGTAGAAGCTCTGAGGTTGGACCTCCAATGGGCCTTGAGGGCTTGTAAAGGAGACACACCCACCCTTGCCCGCCACCACCTTGAACCACTGAAGGCCAGAACATAATATTCAGCCCTACTCATCTACCATGTCTCTGATCTGCTGCTCAGTTGCTTTGTCTGGTTTACAGCCCATTCTCCACTGCTGTTATCTGCTGAGCCTGTGATTGTCCTACTGATTTATCAGATTCAGCTACAGTCTGGTTCATGGCCACAATCCCATTATCCTAGTTGCCTCTGGATCATATGATGACCTGTAACTTTGCCACCAGCTTTCTGCCAACCACCTGTTATTGTTGTTGACACTATCTTTGATCTAATCAACTGGTCCAGCAAAGGGTCACTGGATGGGAAGGAACAATGGCAATCTTGCCTTATTTCCTTTTTCCTAACCTAAAGCAAATGATGGCTATTTTAGACATCCTACAGTCATCCCAACTGTGATCAACTTACTTTACGGACCTGGGACTTTACTTATACCCTTTGTTGTTCTATTTAAATAAATTGGTAGTATGCTTTTGCAATATGAGATGTATTTTATGTGAAATGTTTGGAGGTTAAATTAAGAAAACTGTGATTGGAAGATTGTGTTTTAACATATTCCTTGTCTTTTTATTACTTCCGCCACTAAAGGTGGGCGGAGGTAATATTTTTGCTCCTGTTAGTCTGTTTGGTTGTAAACAATATTTCTCAAAAACTAATGGCCGAACTTTAATGAAACTTGATCCACAGATAGGGTATGGCCCAAGGAACCAATGATGAGTTTTTGGTGAATTGGCCTAAAGCCTCCTCAATGAGATGGAACCACTTATTTACTTAATTAAGCATTTCTTGTAATTACAGGCATCAGCCGGGCAGAAAAAAGCCTCAAGAAAGAGCTGCATAATTATAATAACATTGAGTTAACATAGCATGGTGGAGGTATGTGCTCTACCGAATGCCTCTTCGTTAATATTTGTGAAACCTATTTGGGAAACTTTTGTTTACTTTTACTAGAGCACGTTAGCAGAGAAGGTACATTAAATACTACCATAGGGCTTTTATCATGGCTTTGAGGCAAAAGCCTTCATTTCATGTGCACAGAGAGGAGCAAAGTATGAACAAAGGCACAACGCGGGCTTTTACAATCAATCGCACTATGACAGATTAGGCAAGGGTAAATCAGTCAGCATTCCTGCTACTGGCTCCCAATCCAGTGGCTCCACCTGGGATGCCCCTGTGTGGATGTGAAGTGAGAACAGAATTGAGGTTGGCACGGTGATTGCAAGATTTAAGCTTGCCTTATTTGAGCTCACCAACAACTTAATTGACACAGTAAAAAAAAGGGCTGAATTTTCTGGCTGGCGGGGAGGGGGTGGGGGAGGGCCTGGAGCGGGAGTTGGTGTGGGCAGGTCCAGGCTGCCATTTTACGTGGGCGGTCCAAATAAGGCCCGCCCAGCATAAATCATGGCTCCTGAGGACAGCGGGAGTGGGCGGGCAGCTGCGGGACTGCAATGACCACTGGGTCCAATGGCGACCCGGCGGCCTGTTTTAAAAAGCTGCTGCAGCCTTTCAAAGGCTGTGAGTCAAGGCCAATGGAAGTGCTCCTCAGGGCGCTGCTGGTGAGCAGGCCAGGTAGGAGGGTAGGGCAGGGGGGCATTGTGCCCCTCGTTTTTCCGATGATTGTCCTGCTGCCTTCCTCGAGTAGGTGACAACATGGCGGGAGGTCCTGGTTCTCCAGGATGGGAGGATGAGGACCCCCCACATGGCCAACGTGCCTGGGAGGAGGTGGTTGAGGTGGTGAGTGCCCACGATGTGGTGCAGTGCACCTGGATCCAGTGTTGCAAGTGCTTCAATGACCTGTTGCGCTCAGGAAAGGTGAGTACCATGTTGGCATTGGTCACTTGACCCAGCAGGTAGGCTTTCCCCCTGGTGCCTTCCACCCTCCGCCCTCTGCACTCAAGTCTGAGTGTAGTGACTGCATTGAATCATTGATGGCATGTGTCCTTCGCTAGATGGGCCAGCGGATATTGCCCAAGCCAAGGTCACCCTGAGAAGGTGATGAAGAGATGGGTTCTGCTCCCACAGCATGTGTTATAACAAGTCCCAAATTACTGTTTTGGGGCAACCTGGAGGAGCTGCACCTAGGCACAGTGCTGGAACTCCAGGACATGTCCAAGTCAGGGTGGTGACATGCTGGAAGAGGAGCTTCAAGGTGGCGTGGCACCAATCGATCTGCTGTCCTCTGCACACCACGTGCTTGCACCTCCTTGTTATGGAAGGTTAGACCGCGTTTTGCCCAATGTGATGTAGGCAGTATTTGGCCAAGGCAGGGGGAGACAGGCCTGGCATCTTTGTGTGAGTGTTCGGCAGCAGCGGGGCGAGGAGGCACTGGAGCCCTGCAATGTCCCACTCTGGTTGGGGTGGGCCGACCGTGAAGAGAATCCAGGTTCAAGTGGCACTAATCAATGCTCCTCTCTCCTTTTCAGGAGAAGATTGTACATAATGCAGCCAGGCAGGTGAGGACTGGCGGCGGCCTGGCACAGTTAGTGATTCTCAGCTGCTTCAAGCAGGAGGTCCTAGATTTGGAGAGGCACCATGCGTCCAGGTCCACCAGTGTCGGTGAGACTGGGGTGCCACGGGCAGGTATGATACCCAGCAGTGAGGTCACCATTGTTGTCCCAGCAGCCATGGCAGTGCTGAATGTTCAGTGATTGGAGTTTGCAACATGGCTTGACCATTACTTGTGGAAGGATGAGCGCATAATGATTCGGGGGACAGGGATGCACATTGACATTGTCTCCACATTAACTGATCCAATGTCCTTGCTCTTCCTCTCAGTATCAGTGGAGCAGGACCAGGAGGAGGAGCAGCAGAGACCCTCTCTCACACCTGAGGACCCTCTCCAGCATCACCAGCAACACACCATGTCTGCCAGGCAGGTGCCAGTGCAGATGCTAGCATCTCAGTGGGAATTAGAACATCGGCTACTGTCCCGGGGCATAGTGGTGAGGGTACTTCATGGTGGCTGGAGGAGCTGACAGAGACAGAGAGTGCCCATGGCACCAGCAGTTGGAGGACTGCAGGGGACTAGGCACATGCTCAGTTGGTGCCTGATGATGTGCCTCTGGAGTCGTCCACGATGCAGCAGGGGCAGGAAATGTGGTCGGGTGTGCAGGAGCATCTGGTGGAGATACATGAGGCTATGCTTGGCTTGGTGTCTGTGGTGGAGGAGTCTATGTGGACCATGGCCGATGCAATGAGCCTCATGTCCAAGCACCATGTGTCCTCCATGGAGAGAGTGGCGACTCTTGTAGAGACGCTCCTCCAAGAGACCCATCAGGGCTTCCCGGGGATGCGCTCAGACCAGCAAGCCCTCACATTGGCCTTGACCTCAGCTGGTCAGTGCCAGTGTGGGAGATGGTCTGGGCACCAAGTTTCCCAGTTAGGTGCTTGTCCATCCATGGTGAGCAGGGAGGTCCAAAACGACCTCACGTCGGCACAGCGGCTGCCTGTCATCTGCACAGGCTCCTCT